>NW_024467298.1:530040-677135 GCF_000600275.1 Aspergillus ruber CBS 135680
TTGATTCTCGGTATCGCGGTCCGTAAATATATTTCCATGACGCACTGCTGGTGACCATGTATTGGCCATGGTAATGCGGACACAACTCCTACACTGCAGAAATAGACACGCATATGCATATGAATACGGAATCTTCTGTATCTTGAGAATAGTCGTGTGTTTAATGGATTGAACCCACTGTATCCTTTAACATAGACAAAGTGTAAAGCATTGGGTGGCCAAACGGTACCAGACCCCGGTCAATCGAGCCAAGGTATGGGTATGCCAAGTACATTAGGGTATGGAAACTGTCTCTATGTCTATGAAGAGGGCTTTCTTGAGGCTGAATAACCGCCTTCATGTTAACCCAGTCCTCAGTTTCTCACCCCCCCCCCGCCTGTGAAGTTGCTGGCATTTCTTCCGCCACGGTATCAACAAATCCCGACTCGAGGAAACATATCATCAGAAAGGTACCTAGCAACCCTATAGGTTATAGTGCTCCTAATCCTGCTGTGGCAGTAGGGTGCATCATCTCCCTTGGGATCTAGATTCATAATGATGCCTGTGGCGCAGGGTACACCGGTGAATGGCAGGGTAGTAAGACCTCAACGGTTCGGGTCTCACACGATATGCTGAATCAAAAGAGCCAGCCAGTCTGGTATTAATGGTCTGCTCTTGGTCTATATCAGCTGACTTCGCTCTAAGTAGTGGTCATTGTGGCCCCGCAATATCACGTGTGGGGAAGTCACGTTGATTCTGAGGAACTGGGTCAAATGATAAACGATCGATAGTCATAATCCAATTCTTATAGGAACATCTTCATGGTACACAGTATAACTGGTTTCTACGCCAGGGCTACGGAGTACAGAGTATGCTTACCGCATTAGGAAGTTGACAGACAAACCTCGATTTTGGCATTTCATGCTCAATGACCTCACTACTGAATTGAACTGTTGTATACCTTGGAAGCTACACATTTTTTCAGCTCATACTGCATAATATGCTATCAATCCCTCCGATGTCGTTAGAGTGTCACGCCTGTTCCCTGTCAAAGGAATCTCCGCAGGCGTGGCTTTAAACCCAAACAGGCATGGCGTTGTCATTCGAAGGGCGCGCAGGTCACCTGATATCAATCCACGCTAAACCATGGTTTGATACGATCTCCGGCTACAAGAATGGTCAATGGAGAAAAGATGATGACTCGACGCAGAAAATCGGGGCTTATCTTCCTTCTTCGCCTACATGCCTCCAAAGGGCAGGCAGATGATTGGTCCGCTGCTACTCCGTAGTCCGGAGAAAGAAGCGTCCTCCGTAGGTGACCCTCCGCCGATTAGTTGCTCCACGACGCTCAAAGGTAATTTCGGTATGCTTTTTATACCTGTGCTCCTCTCTGACTGTGCTCGTCTGACTCTTTTCTCATTTTATCTTCTCATATCGTTTCAGTACAAAGTTGATCCTTGGTTTCTCGGTTTGGTCGATTAGTAATGGAATACTTCGATTTCGAAGGTGCCTCCCATGACTCCTTTACCCAGGATGATGATGTGGCTTCGGATCAGCTTGAATTGGACGAAATAGATGCCATTGTCCGTCAAGACTCGCTTATGTTAGACCAGTCGTTAGAGGGGCTTCCCTTTGACCCTCCAGAACAGGACGTTACCGAGCAGCAGGTCCCAGATGCTGTCGAACCTCCCTCGGAGACTGGAATGTTTCCGATTGTTCGGACCAAGGAACCATGCGATTTCTGCGCACGAATGGGTTTGGATTGCTTCGTTGCAAGACGGGGCGTGATGCAGAAGGCCTGCACATGCTGCATCTCCCTTTACCGCGAATGCAGTTTCAATACCGCCAAAAAGCCTGGCAAGTTTTTGGACACCTTACACACCGTCTCCGAAAACGTGGACATTCCAACAGGCGGCCTGACTGGGAAGCGAGCGATGAAATCTCTTACTGGTGTGTTGACGCCGGAAGAAATGGAAGCACGGTCGAAGAAGAGCAATGCTCGATTGTCCCGAGAAGCGGTTCGCGTCCTGAAAACTTGGCTGTACAACCATCGCGAGCATCCATATCCGAATGAGCAAGAGAAAGAGGAATTGAAGGAACGAACAGGATTGAAGAGGACTCAAATCTCCAACTGGCTTGCCAATGCCAGACGGCGCGGCAAGGTCCGCTCTGCAAACAGTGCCTCCGCGGCTCAAGATATTCCTGGCCAAGAACCCGACATGTCCCTCATGACACCAATGGAAAGATGGAAGCATTCTCCACCCGAAAATGAACCTGCCGCCAAGTCTGATATTCTTCGCGCTCTGATAACCACCCCATTGGACCCCTCTAAACCACGATCGTCTCAGCCGGCGGGGCACGTACGTTCTCTTTCTCGGCAAACAGGGTCTAGCAACGATGAATCAAGCATTGTCAATTCGAATCGACAGCCTGCATCCAACTCAGTCAGCAGCTTCGAAACCAGTCACTCCTCCATGTCTGACTTCTCTTTTGCGTCTGCTTTCTCCCACCGATCTTCCCTTGGATCCTTCGGTTCAACGGATAGGAAGGATCGTCGACGCCGTCGCAAGGCTTCTGCTCCTGTGAATGAATTTGCTCAGCAAAAGGCCCGGAGTGCCCGTATCTTCCAATGCACATTCTGTACAGACTCTTTCCCGACAAAGTACGACTGGCAGCGGCACGAAAAATCTCTTCATATGACTCTAGAGAAGTGGACATGCTCTCCCGAGGGTGGTACTGCGATCATTGATGGTACACGTCGCTGCGTGTTCTGTATGGCATGTGATCCAGATGACGATCATTTGACATCTCACGACTTTAGCCTGTGTCATGAGAAGATGCCTCATGAAAGGACTTTCTTCCGCAAAGACCATCTTAACCAACACTTACGATTGATGCACAATGCGAAGTTCCACACTTCCATGGACAAGTGGCGCACCACCACCACAGAAATCAAATCCCGTTGCGGATTTTGCTCGACAACCTTCACCACTTGGAAAGAACGAGTGGACCACTTGGCAGCACATTTCAAGAGCGGCGCAGACATGACACAGTGGCAGGGTGATTGGGGCTTCGAGCCATTTGTGCAAAATCGTGTTGAGAGCGCGGTGCCGCCGTACTTGATTGGTCACGAAAGGAAAACACCGAACCCTTTCAAAACTTCGCATGCTATGGCTCCCTCAGATAGCTCATTCAATGAGTTCTCTACAGGTCTCAAGAGCAAGCTTGATGATTCTAACTGCTACCACCGTCTCCAACTCGAACTCACGGCCTACATCCACAAAAGCCTCGCGGTTGGCATCAGTCCTACCGACTACATGTTACAAGACGAATCTCGAAGAATCATATACGGCAACGATGATCCCTGGAACCAGACCGGCGCCGATAACCCTGTCTGGTTAAGCGCACTCAAGCGCGATACTGGACTCATTCCTAATTCCGAGCATATCCAATTCGACAATCTGATGCAACCACCATTTGCAGCACAGGGTGGTTTGCGACAGCCACCAATCGAGATCGACCCTTTCGCAAGGACAATGTACCAACAAGATCCATACAGCCCCCGCGCCAGTTCATCTGGCTTCCAAAGTCCAGCTCTCAGGACTGGTCGATCTTCTACCGCCGCAAGCGCCCCCGGGAGCTCATCCGGAAGCTATGCCTGTAGTACTGGAGCCTTTCATACAGCGTCTAACCCCAGGACCTCAGGCGAATGGGGGGGTATTCAGTCGGCCGGTATCTCGTCGTTGTCTACCCCCGTCAGCGGCTCCGTTGACCCCTTTGCGCAAATGGAGTTTGATCCACAGTTCATGCAACAATTTGACGAGGGCTATGACGGGCTGCAAGATGGACTCGAAGGTCTTACCTTCGAGGGCCTCGAAAATATTGGTCTTCCAGACGGTATAGGGAAGTTGCCTGAGGGTCTGGATCTGCCGGTGTTCCCTGCTAGTAATGAGATGTCGGCACCGGTTGATATACCCAGCCCAAAGCGGCAACCTGGCATCCATGCGCCTGATGCTTCTGGCATGGGTTTCCAGTATCACGGAATGGGTAATCAGGAGACGAATAACTGATATCTATTTTTACGAGTACATATCATGATCATGATAAAAATTTGCTTTGTTCTCGTTTTGTATTGGCGCTCTATGGCTTGACTTCTCGGTGCATTGTTCTGTTATTCGTATTAAGTATACACATAATTCGGCCAACGCGTATATAATGCTTCTAAGCTCGTAGCAAGAACAAATTCAAATTTCTTTAATATCAAGTTTGCTATAACTACTCCGTAGTACTGTGCCTGTACAGAAGTTTGCTGACGGTGCGATAAGATAAGCCTGCCAAAGCGTGGCCACTCATCTCCAACGCGGCTACGGCTGATCGTTAACAAACATCGAGGCCAGCACCATGTCCTCAACCAGATTACCCAATATCCCCTCTTTGAGGAAACATCAATTGCTTCTTGAATTGTAAGTCATGTTTTCCACGCAGTCGTGAGATCTAGTGTACTAACGCCAAATAGCGCAAGTCTGAGACAGGCCGCTCCTCCTGGTGTCTACGTGAGCCTCACGCCGGGCGATCCCACGCTTTGGTCTAGTGTGCTCTTTGTTCGTTCTGGTATGTTCATGGAAGTGAGAAATATCTCCCAACGGCTGATTGAATTATCTTGTGTGCTCGAAAAGGCCCCTATGCTTCTGCCGTGCTCCGATTCCAAATTCGCTTCCCCACCTCCTATCCCGATCTCCCACCCCTGGTGACCTTCTCTACCGACGTCTTCCACCCATTGATCGTTCCTCTTACCACATATACCTTTAGCACCAATGCATCGACCGAGGACCCTGTCAGCGCGACTGATGAAGAGCGTTTATCACCGGGCGGGTTCAGCCTCCGCCATGGATTCCCACATTGGTTTGGCAGAGCGAAGAGAAGCGGGGTATCAACTGCATCTTCAAGGGCGGTAAGCGTCCAGGGCCGTGGTCCGGTATTGGGAGAAGCAACTACTGCGAGGGAAAGCCAAGGAAAAGATAACATGGATTCTACAAAAGGTCAAGGAGAGGATGGGACAATAGAGCAATATCCCGAGCCGAGGAAGACGGTACCAGTTGCGGAACTGTTAGATTATATCCGATCGACATTCGAAGATGAGTCGGTTCTTGATTCCCTGGCGCTAGAAGCTGCTGGGAATCCGGGCGCGTGGCATGCATGGAGGGCCCATAGAGGTAGCAGTAATTCTGCGACAAAGAGCGACTTCAAACGAGGGAGTCCGCAAACAAGGCTCCCTGGTGACTGGCATTGGGATGGGATATGGGCCAAGCGTGTTCAGAGTGAAGTTGAGGCTAGCCACTCGGAACCCATGTTGTATGGGAATTCGGCTCGTGCGGTGGGCGATGAGATGGTACGTTCAGGGATCGTGATTGCCTCAGTATTGCGGGAGTTTGGTTTGCTGATATAAGGTTGCAGATTCGCTTTTCTCGCTTGGACGATGTCAGTATGGCTTCGATTAAAGAGAGGATCATTCCTCGCACAGGGGAGGTACACGAATAATTGCACGGTTCTAGTTTCTGTTTTAGCTATATCATTATACCCGGGACCTATTGAGGTTTCCCTTGTCTGTCATGTACTTGCTCTTTCCTGTTTCGGAATCCAACAATGTTGCACCTTCCTTCTTTGCACGAAATTATCCCTCCCAGAATTACTGCATTGTGTCTTCCCAGATTCCCGACGCCCTCCTTTTCTTCTTTCATCCACATCAGAGCATACTACTACTTTACTCTCTTAGTCGCAGGCTCAATATGCCAAGAGTTGTATCCTTCAGTGTCAAGACCTCCGCCCTCGTGATCGCATTGGTTCTGGTCCCCATCGTCGTCCTCTGTTGCTGTCTTGCTGTTGCGATTGCCTGCTCAGAGTACTGGAGCTCCAGGTCTTCTCGCTGCTCCTGTTGCCCACGAATCCGTTTCCGCTGGTTCAAAGGATTCAAAGGGCGCAAGAGAAAGCACTCAGACCCCACTTCTTCCAGTTCGACCGAAACACCTGGACTCTCGGCGACCCCTTCTGTGTACGGTGACCCTGTCCTTACAAGGGAACAAGTCTAAACCTACGCCGTGGCTTGTTTTTGGCCTTCCTCTCCTTTCCCAGACGAACTATACTCACCAATGGAAGACATCATACCGAAGCCCCTCCGGGTTATCAAGACGCAATCGAACTCCAAGCATGAAATCCGTTCAGTATCACGATCGTCTTATCCCTCGATTCCCTGCAGAAGCTCTTCTCTAGGTTTGGATTCGCGACAGGTTTCGAGCGATTCCTCAAATTCAACCACCCCGTCACCATCCCCCTTTCGTGACGACTCTGAACCGATCAAGATCCGAAAAAGAAGCCGAGCTTATACACTATCAAGTCAAGATCGAGATAGCGAAGGCCAATCTGTCAGTTATCCCAGGAGGTTTGATGAAGTACCGCACCCGCCTTCACTGCTCTTGTCGATCCCACTGACATTCATAGAAAACCGATAGGCAACCATTCCCAGAGACTGGCTGTCGTAAAGAGTCGAAGTCGCGTTTTTTCAGTGGTTGGAGTTTCAAATCCTGGAGCTCGACAATGAGACGCCTTTCCTTCGATCAAACAAACGGCCTCGACGACTCGCATGCTTCTAAGACGTACAACGGGAACGGTACCGCCGACAAAGATCCTGGGCCAATTGTCTATCCTTCGACAGAATTTTTGATCCACGAGAAAGCTGATGTTTTGATACCACGAACTATTCCTATTACTGGAATCGATATGAACACTGCTGCGAACCCTCCTATCATTGGCACTGGCCCTGATTCTATATGGGCTACGGTGAACATCTCCGCAGAAGCCAGCTCTAACGAACCCTTCAACCTTGGATGGCCTGCACCATTGGATGTTGTGATTATTTTGGACATTGTGTATGTTTTCTCTTTTTGGCAATATCCTGGTTCGATATCTAACCGAATCAGACCTCACATACATATCAGCATGCTACGGCAAATAGTCATCAGCTCGTTGGCTATTGTGTCTTCGTTGACTGCTGTTGACGATCGATTTGCCATTGTTTATGTCGATAAAGATTCTGCAGACGGTTTTGGATTACTCCTTCCTATGGACGTGCATTCTTTGGACTCTGCCCGCATCGCAATGGATATTTTCTCGCTCCATCAGCTCACAGGTCAAAGGTCAAGAAAGATCGATTTGCAGCAAATCATTCGGCAAATATCTGAAACTGTCTATCTTCGTGACAGACTAGCACTCTGTCATGCATTCTTCGTTACAGCATCCCCTTCAGTACGACTCTCCACACCTGCGACGGACAGAGGAATCGGCTTTCATACTATATCCCCACATTTTCGATTCCCTTTTAGCGGATCCGATATTCCTTCCGGGTGGCACATCTTCTATGATACCAATAGCTACGATGCAAATTCGAAAGAAGCCGTATTAAAACACAAGATATCTACGGCGATCGAACACATGCGTACTGGAGTAGAGCCGGGTGTTGTGACGGATCTGAAGCTCAGTCTCGTTGCTGGTGATCGGTGCCAAGTACAGGCTGTGTTGGAAGAGTGCCATTTGGATTTACTACGGCCGGGAGAGAGATGGATGGTGCCTGTACAGGTCAGAGTTCCCGCGGCTTCGATTAGACAGCCTCTACGGGTGACTGGTGGAAACACTACTTGCCGCAACAGCCATCCCACTGTTGACAAAGTCATGACACAACTTCAGGATTTACTGACGGATTTTTCTCACGGGGACACCACGCAGCACATCATGTCTGCGCGGCTCGAATACAGGCATACATTGTTATCTGTCCAAAATACCGTTCAGTTGGAGAGTTCTTGCATGGTTGTTCGTGATGTACATGAGTTTGGAATTGCATCGTTGGAACCTTAAAGGGCCGTTGGTGTTTTGAATATGAATTATCATGTAGTTTCTAATGAAAAGTGTGATTTGTTGGTCTTGTATTTGATGCAAGTACTAGAAGTTACTGGATCAAGGTTTTCTGTTTATCTACCCTTAGTCGTCTGACAGCTGTGAGGCTACAAAGTTGGCCAACGTAGGAGCCTGCTCCTCAGTTGGTTTATTCGCCCATAATGGTTCGCCATCATCATCAAATTCTGCCCATTGGAAGAATGAGCATCCTTTACCCCCAGGGGCATAGCCTGCATAACACATCCACATATATCTACCCCTAGTTTCTCGCTTTCGTTGCGCACAGCGCAAGATAGCATGCGTCCCACAACGGCACTTCGGGGTATACCACGGATGAAGCGAATCACGGTACCACCGGTATGTGATATTTATCCGCCGATTCCCAGATACGGGATGCGGGTTCACAGTTCGGGCCGGGGTTATGGCATGTTTCCACTCTTCTTGCATCTCCGCATGCATGACCAAAAGGGAGTTGTGCGGTAGATGAATGGATATCTGACCCTGGGCGTCTGCACGTGCAGTTTGTTTTTGCTTTTGCGCTACAGTATCATTGTCATCGTCTTCTTCTTCTTCTTTTTCTTCATCATCATCAGCAACAACCCTTCGAACCCGAAACTCCCTCTCAACCCCCAAACTCAAACTCCCAATAACAGCTCTCGGCCCCAAATACGTCAACTCATCCGAATGAAACCCCACACTCTCCGCCGGCCCATCATAACAATTCACAAACGCCACATTGGGCTTCCACATCCTTGGCGACTGGTATCTCAATTTCTCTCCCCGGGGATAAACGTCCCGAATCCGTCTCCTTATCTCCTCGTTCACTGCATATTGTACCTTGCCCGAAACATCGCACATATGCGGCGTGATCTGTCGGACGTTCGACCGGTATGTTCCACCGTATGTATATTCAGATGTCTGTTGGTGGTATTCCTCAGGTGTAGAGACGTAGACACTAGCAGAGTGCGGGCTTTGCACTGTGCGCTCGAAGAGCTGGAATTTGTGGCGTGAGAAGTGTAGGGATTCGGAGAGGAGTTCTTGGAGAAGGGTGCTTGCTGTGTGTGGGGGGAGGAAGTTGTGGATTATTGTGCAGGGTGTGTGGTGGGCTATGTCTCGGGGGGTGTAGAGGTGTAGGGTTCGGCCTTTGCGGGTCAGGAGTTGTTGTTGTTGTTGTTGTTGTTGTTGTTGTTGGAGATTTTTTGGGAGTGGGTGGCTGGTGTTGGGTTTTGGGGAGCAGATTATGTGTGGGAGGAGGGATGTTTGGATTGCGGATGAGGTGGCTCGTCTCTTCGGGGTTGTGGTTGCTGTGGACTCGGTGCTGGCTGTTTCTCGCTGCTGCGGTGTCGAAAGTACTGATGAGGCCTCTTCAACAGATCCACTACATGATACCAGGGTATCCAGCAGAGCCTCCTGTGTCACATTGGGAAAAACGGATAAGAGTAATGCCAATTTCACCTCTGTCGATTCGTCGTCGGGTGCGGACGCGGGTGCTGGTTGCGTTGACGGCTGAGGCGATTGGGCCAGCCGGGGCCTCTTCCTGAAAACGAATGCGTCCATTTAGAGAGCCACCAGCTCCTTAAGGAGGCCATCAAGAAGGACGATGCTGGAAATGCATCGATATAATTGAAGAGAGGGGAGAATGAAGGCATGGGAGATTCGCCGAAGACGAAAGCGTTATCAGCACGTGAATTTATCGGTATGACCAATCAGGATGCATATACTATAAACTGGCATCATGAAGCCTTCTAGATCTTGGAGTACACGAAGGTACTATAATTGATAGAGTATAATTAAACGTTATGCCCACTTCCCATCACCCAGATATACACGTCCCTGTTTATGGTAGTCCGCCAGCAGCTTCCCTTGTCGCAACCCATCATACATCTCAACCAACGCACCCAGCACCACCATTGTCGATCCGGAATAGGGCTCATCCTCAGCAGCCGACACAGACTCGGGATGATTCACATCCGGAAAATTCTCTTCAATAACCTTAATAGGACACCGTGATAAATCTGCATCCTCAACCTCCCTCGCTGCTTCATCCACTATCCCCGTCATCGCCGCCAACACTGCATCATCAATCAACATACACATCCTCAATCGCACCGGCAACTCAATAGCCGGTACAGAAAGCGCAACCTTCCAATCATGAAATGCATTCCGGACGAACCCCTCATCAACCCCATGTAGTGTCTCCTGCGAACTAAACACCTTTGACGAATAACATTGTTCAAGCCGCGCAAGTTGCTCAGAACTCCCCTCAAGAATGCGCGGGAGGGATTTACGGATTGTCTCGCTCAGGCCGCGCAGGTATAGTAAGATGAGACGCTGAGACTCCGGGGCGTATGTAGTGCGGTAGATAACAGGGCCCCAGGTTAGGGTAATAAAGTCGCGTTCGGGGCTAGGAGGGAGAGAGCGGAGGCCTGGTTGGGAGCCTAGACGGTAGACTTCCTTTTGGAGGAAGATGTTGGCTGGGGAGTGGAAGTTTGGGGGCTCGGCTGAATCTGTCATTATATGCCTAACTATGTGTATGTAGGTTTGGTGTATATATCTTGGGGCCGATTGGGTTCTGGTGGTACATATGGTTTTCGTCAGAGTGACATGTCCGGATCTAAGTACCATTGTAACGGTACCATTTCAATAGATCTTTCGATCACGATTCACCAAAAAAAAAAAAAAAAAAAAAAAAAAAAAAAAAAAAAAAAAAAAGCAACGAAAGAAAGAAAGAAGAAAGGAGGCGCATCCATTCAATGGACCAAAAAACGCAAAAAGTAATTCCGACACGGGGAATCGAACCCCGAGCTGCCGTGTGAGAGACGGCGATGTTAACCATTACACCATATCGGATGCTGTCAATATCTATCGTAACTTATGGTTTTATTAGCCAATACTATACTTTTGATGACCCCTCCTCGTTTTGATGCTGCTACCTACAAATGCCCCTATTTATGTCCATTCGTCTGGTTGAATTCGTCTGCCACCCTCCGTGCCGTGCTGACAATGTCCAAGCACCCTGGCGAATCCGAATGGCAGCACATGGACAGAGGGTAGTTCTTCAACTGCAACTGCACCACTGTTCCATCCACCGCTGTGACCGAACTGTCCTCGATCTGTTGGCGAATGTGCCTCTCAGCATCGCCCAGATCCCACGGTTTCTTCTTACGGTCAATCACCAACATCCCCCGCGAATCATACTTGACATCACCATAAAGTTCGGCCCAGAATTCAATCCCCAAATCATTGGCAGCACGCTCCATATTCGTCCCCGCAAGACCAAACACCGGAACGCCCTTGGGAATCCCCTCCATCACAGCCTTGGCCACCTCATAGTCCCGGCACATCATCCCATAAAGTACCCCATGGGGTTTGACGTGATTAAGATGTACGCCCTCGCGGTCTAGGAAGCCCTTTAGCGCTCCGACTTGGTAGATGGTGATCGCCGTTAATTCCTCGGGCGAAAGCTTCATTTCCCGTCGTCCGAAACCTTGGAGATCCGGTAGGCCCGGGTGTGCTCCTACCAGGACGTTGTGGGCTTTGCAGTTGCGGATGGTGTCCATCATGATCAAGGGGTCGCCGCCGTGGAAGCCACAGGCGACGTTGGCGATATCGATCATGGGGAGGAGCTCGAGGTCGGGTCCGAGGGACCAGTTGCCATACTATTTACCATCATCAGTCAAACAACTTCATATCAGCTACTAAAAGATAAGAGGGGAAATCGTACAGCTTCCCCCAGGTCAACATTGATTAATGCTTTTTGTTGAATCGGAGGCATGGTGATGTGTGGTTCAATATGAGTATGGTACCCCGACTTTCTCAGAACAAGAACAGCAGATGGTTATCACTCAATCACTACGGCTAAATTGCTGGAACAAACCTCAATAGATATAAGCAGCTTACTGAGGGGTTCGGAGTCCGTGCTTGCAAAGTGGACATGGAAGAGCCCCATCGCCACTGCGTATCACGTCTCCAACTCGGCCAACCGATCAACGGTACACCTCACAGTTACTCTATCCGAACATGGCCCCAAACGCCCCAGGCCGTTTTCGGTTCACACCCTCGTCGATCCGGAGGTCCTGGATAACAGGATGAGCTCCATTATTGGGCCCCGGCGCCGAGAGGCACGTAAGTATGGTTACTTTGGGTAGCTTCGTAACCGAGGGAATGGAGAGTGAGATAACACCCCTCATCAACTGGCCTTTAAAAGATAGCCAACGGATTCCCGTAGAATTACTTACTGGGATTATTATGTATTCTCTGTTCGTGCAATGAATTCTCTCAAGACGTTATTAGTCGCCAATCGAGGCGAAATTGCTGTGCGCATTTTGAAGACTGCGAGGTATGTAGTTTTGGAACTGAGCGCGCATGACGCATGCTAATTGCCTTTGGTAAATAGGAAACTCAACATTCGAACGGTCGCAGTCTACACAGAACCCGATGCTGCTTCAACACATGTCCATCTTGCAGATCAAGCTGTTCTCCTCTCGGGTCATCCGTCAAAAGCATACATAGATGGGTACGCTCACTATTCCCCTAATTTGACCATTATTGTGCTAACAGCACAACAGAGACCAAATCATAGACATCGCGAAACGAAACAATGTTGATGCGATCATCCCCGGATATGGATTTTTGTCTGAGAATTCCGACTTCGCAAGAGCTGCCACCGCTGCGGGCATTGCCTTTGCAGGTCCCTCGCCGGAGAGCATCGAAGCGTTCGGGCTTAAACATACTGCTCGGGACCTGGCCACGAAAGCTGGCGTTCCCATTGTTCCTGGGTCGAAGGGCCTAGTGACAACTGAGGATGAGGCGGTTGAGGTGTCTAAAGGATTGGGATTTCCGGTAGGCTATCCAAGCATTTTACCTGGTCGATCCAACAAGCTGATGGTTTCAGGTCATGCTCAAAGCCACCGCGGGCGGTGGTGGAATGGGATTGCTCACCTGCAGCTCAGAATCAGAAGTACGCGAGTCCTTCGCCACAGTCCGATCCAGAGGCGAAGCTCTCTTCAAGAACGCGGGGATGTTCATCGAACGGTACTACCCATCCAGTCACCATATCGAAGTCCAGGTTTTCGGAAACGGAGACGGAAAAGCAATTTACATCGGCGAACGAGAATGCTCCATCCAAAGACGACACCAGAAGGTCATTGAAGAGTGCCCCAGTCCGTTCGTCTCGAGGAATTCAGGCCTTCGAGAGAAATTAGGCGAAGCTGCCGTTAGTCTGGCAGAGTCGATTAAGTATGGTTCTGCCGGTACGATTGAGTATCTCGTTGATGACGAGACGGGGGCTTTCTTTTTCCTGGAGATGAATACGCGATTACAGGTTGAGCATGGAATTACGGAACTCTGTTATGAAGTCGACCTGGTGGAACTCATGTTGAAACAAGCTGATGCTCAGGTCTCTGGAAAGAAGGGCTTAGAAGCGTCGTTCTTGACCAACCTGCCGCTGAAGGGGCCTTATGGATCTGCTATTGAAGCCCGTATCTATGCTGAGAACCCGATCAAAGACTTTGCTCCTTGCCCGGGAATATTACAGGATGTTGAATGGAAGGAGATCCCAGGTTCTCGGATTGACACATGGGTTTACAGAGGCATCAAAGTATCTGCCAACTATGATCCCCTGCTCGCCAAGGTCATGTATCACTCCTCAAGACGACAAGAGGCTATCAAGGGTATGCAGACTATTTTGACAGAATCTCGAATCTGCGGCCCACCAACAAACCTTGAGTTTCTGTCTAAGATCCTCGATGATGAGCGGTTTATCGCAGGAAACACTTTGACCAGATTTCTGGATGATTTCCAATTTAGCCTCTCGGCAATCGATGTCGTGACTGGCGGTGCCTACACCCTCATCGAGGACTGGCCTGGCCGTCCAACCCTTGGCAGAGGTTTCTGCCACTCAGGACCTATGGACCCATTAGCATTCCGCATTGCGAATGCACTTGTCGGAAACCCCGTTGGTACTGAGGCACTGGAAATCACGCTTAGCGGACCGGAACTGCGCTTCCTGGGACCAGCATTGGTCTCTCTCTGCGGTGCATCGGTTGACGCCAAACTCGATGGTATCCCGATTAGCATGTGGTCCAGGATCAAGGTCTCCACTGGCCAGAGATTGACCATTGGAAAGACTAATGGAAATGGATGTCGTTCCTATCTCGCTGTGTATGGAGGCTTCACCAACGTCGCTCAATGGTTTGGATCGAAGGCGACTGCGCCGATGGTAGGCGTTGGTGGCTACCAGGGTCGACAGCTTGCATCTGGTGATCTCCTGTCTATTACAAGTCAATTTCCAAATGTTAGTGGTGACCTTCGCCTGCCGGACCGTCTTATCCCAAAGTACCCCAATTATTGGGAACTTCTTTCCATGCCTGGTCCTTACGATCAGGGCTATATTGTCCCGGAGAGTATCGACATGCTCTACGAGGCAGAATGGAAGATCTCGCATAACGCAGCTCGCGGAGGAATCCGTCTCATCGGCCCGAAGCCCAAATGGGCTCGTTCAGATGGCGGAGAGGGTGGAGCGCATCCATCGAACCTGATCGAATACGGATATGCTATTGGTTCTCTAAATTGGACCGGTGACGACCCGGTTATCTTCCCACAGGATGGACCGGATTTCGGTGGATTTATCAGCAGTCATACAATTGTCAAGGCGGACTTGTGGAAATTAGGGCAGATTAAAGCTGGTGATACGCTGAGATATCGGGCTGTGTCTCTCGAGGATGCTATTTCTGCAAGAAAGGAGACGGAGAAGTTTGTCGATGAGGTGGTGCAGTGCTGCTATAAAGGGCAGGACTTTGATGGCATTCAGCCTTTGAAGGATGAGCTTCCTCAGGCTCTAACGAAGGAGTCTCGTGGAAGTGGTATTGTTCATC
The DNA here is from genome assembly GCF_000600275.1 of Aspergillus ruber CBS 135680. Taxonomy (NCBI): domain Eukaryota; kingdom Fungi; phylum Ascomycota; class Eurotiomycetes; order Eurotiales; family Aspergillaceae; genus Aspergillus; species Aspergillus ruber. Next base: position 544,839 of record NW_024467298.1, read on the forward strand.
AGATTCAGGAGAAGGGTAACCAGCCGCTTGTTTCTTATCGACAGGCTGGTGATGATTACATATTGATTGACTACGGTCATGGCGCTTTCGACTTGAACCATCGCTGCAGAGTGACTGCTCTCAAGAAAGCTCTGAATAAGGAAAAAGGGGATTTCACCTTCTCAAACGGACTGATTGGCATGGTCGGATGTGGTAATTGTACGTCAACCCCTCTCTCAGAGCTTCTACCTCACCCACTAATACTCTCCAGCGCTAATGCTCTACTATGACGGCCTTAAGACGCCCCAAACCCAACTCCTTCAACACCTAACCTCCATTGAAGCCGCGTTAGGCGACCTCAGCGCAGCAAAAATGCCCAGCCGTCTCTTCAAGCTCCCGTTGACCTTCGAAAGCCAGCGCCAAAAGGACGCCCTGAAACGCTACATGGAGACGCAACGGCCCTACGCCTCCTACCTCCCCGACAATTTAGAGTTCGTGGCGAAGAACAATGCGTTTAGCAGAGAGCAGTTTGAGAAGATCTTCCTAACTGCGAAATTGATGGTTGTTTCGGTGGGTTTTTTCACGGCGCTGCCGCTTGCGTTGCCGGTTGATCCGAGGCAGAGGATGAATTGTCCGAAGATGAATCCTAGTCGGGTCTATACCCCTGCTGGGTCGGTTTCGTGGGGTGGGAGTTGTATGGCGTGAGTCCTTCCCCTAGCCCTATCATAAACATACCAGACCAAGCTAACAAACATAGATTATATAACGTCGACTCCCCCGGCGGCTACCAAATGACGGGCATGACAATACCTGGCGTCGACATCCTCGGCACCAAAAAGAACTACCACCCCAACCGCCCGTGGCTCTTCGAAGACTTCGACCAAATAACCTTCTACAGCGTAACCGAAGAAGAATACGAGAAACAACTCGCGCTCTTCAACAGCGGCCGCTACGAGTACGAATGGGAAGAAGTCGTTTTCGACATGGAAGAGCATAATCGGTTGCTGAGGGACACGAGGGAGGAAGTTGCGAGGATTAGGGAGGAGCAGAAGGGGGCGCAGAGGGAGATGGATGAGATCGAGGGGGTGTTGTTGGAAAGGTGGGAGAGGGAGAAGGCGGAGAGGGGGGTGCCGGTTGATGAGGTTGATATTTTGTTAAAGGGTATGTTCCTTCCTATGTTCCCTTGAGCTGTGTTTTGGAGTACAGAGACTAATTGTGCAGACCCTGAGATTCTTCCTGTTGAAGCACCGCTTAACGCGAATGTTTGGAAGGTTGAAGTCAGCCAAGGCGATAAGATTGGCAAAGACCAAGTCGTTATCATCCTCGAAGCGATGAAGCTCGAGATCGCTGTTCGGGCTGATCCGGCGGTTGTTGGGACGACTGTTGAGAAGGTCTTGATTCAGCAAGGTGACTCAATTGAAGCTGGAAAGCCATTGCTTTTGGCTAGGAAGACTTCGAAATAGAGGTTGTATAGGATCTTGTATATAGCTAGAGGGCTCTGGTGACCTTCTGATCTTAGCTTAGCAATGAGCAATGATATTGTCTAGTACCTATCTTCCAACGCCACCCAATGCAGTGGTATGAATCAATCATGATCACATCAAGAATAACCTATTCCCACCAAAAACTAACACTAGCACCTGCCTTTATTCCTCGGACATAGTGCCACCATCCAACCGGGATATAAAGACATTCCCCTTCCTTAAGAACGGTCTCAACATACTCCGCTTGCAGAAAACCTGGCCAGAGTGCATCCCACTGATCCTCTTCAGCCGGGGAAAGCTCAATGGATGTCAAGTCGACCTGCGACGTATTCGACATGTCAATGAGCTGGTGGTTTGGTTCCTGTTCTTCGAATCCTGTCTGATTTTTTGTGGGAGATGAGGCAACAGCTTCCATTCCACGGGGGTAGATTTGGGAGGCTGGCGTATGCGGGGAATATAGACGAATATATTTGGTGCCTACTACCTGGACGAGAATGTTGTGATATGGGTCGTGGTGGAGGGGGGATATAGTCCATGCAGGGCCGATCCAGGTGTTGATTATAGGGTCGCCTGGGAGGCTTATTTCGGATGTTTCTGAGTTCCTTCGGTTGTTGTTGTCGTTGTCTTCCCCCCCCCCGGAGTCTTCCGCGCCATGTGCTTTGGCCTTCTCTGCCTGCTCCCGCTGTTTCTTGAGATAGACCGGCGTTCCTGGTTCCGGCGCCGGAGGATCAATATAGCAATAATCCGGTATGCAAATATCCCTCCTCAACGCCGGGATTTGTGATAGAAGATCATGCTGCGCCATATACCCCGTCTGACAAGAATCCTCCTCTCCGGACATCGTCTCGCCCCTCCAAACAAATTTATCCACAAACTCCCCAAACTCCATAATCTGCTGCCCCCATCCCTCATCCGTATACGACCTCCCAACCTCCACAGGAACCAGCCGTTTCCCACCAAACGTCCTCTCCATCCAGTAATCCCGCGACGACCAAGGCCTCGCCGACATGGCCGGCCAATGTTCCACTGCATCCGTTATCACCAGCGGCGTCCGGACGTCCTGTATATGGTGCTCGATGGCGTCAAACGAGGGGGCTGAGAGACGGGGTATCGGCGATTTCGAGCGTGTAGGTGGGGTTGTATCGGGTGGGAAAAGCGGAGGGGAGAACTTTCTGCGTTTAGCAGCGCGATAACATTCCGAGTCATCGCTTTCCTCGTCTTGGGAGTCTGCAGTTTGTGATGTAGCGGCTTGAAGGCTAGATAGGAGGTTTTCGACGAGTGATTCACGTAACGGTGCACTGGTCATTATCAAGGCTTTATCGAGCACATGAATAATCGGCGATAACCACGCGTTGGGGTGAATCTTCCACTTCATTGTTGCGTCATTTCCCTGCTCCAATAACCTCCCAACCCATCGCGCACAAAGCTCCTTGCCTGTATCATGTTTCCCTATGCTATTATTACCCCCCTCATCATCCAGGACCCCGCAGTTCTCAACGATCACTAGACAAGCTTTCACGATACTCGCGTCCGTGTATAGTCGTCGCCAGCAAGTCTCCACATCTTTGAAGGGGAAAACGCGCAGTTTTGCGTCGGCAAGGTCAAGTGCTAGGTCCTGGCATTTGAATAGGAGGTCGTGGAGGGCGTTGAGGTTATGTTTTGTGCACTGCCGTATGGGGTCTTCGGGGGTTGGTTCAGCGATGGTGGAGAGTGCGTGAGCAACCACGGATGGGAGAGATGTGGGCATCTCTTAGGTAGGCCGTAAGGCGTATATTAGCACGGTATCATGTGGGATAGAATGGGTATTTGAGAGTAGGGATGGTGTAGAACTGTGGTTGCTGCGTTGGTGTTGTGGTCTTGAAGATTATTTTTCTGAGTAACATAACGTCATCGCTAAACTGATATTCCTTAATGACTTCCATTCAGGGCCCAACCACAAAGTAAACATGCAAAGAATTATCGTACATCATTCATTTTGGCTTTTAAATAATATACAAAATGTATCATAACAAAGAGTGGTCATGTATCCGTCCACTAAACGCCGTGAATGCATATATAGCTTGCTCAATCCAAAAACTCCATAACCAACTTCGGAATGCGACCAACACCTTGCCCTTTAATCGCACTCACCGGGACACTGACCAGCTTCTTTTTCCATCCATCCTGCTGTCCACAAGGGTGTTCAATCTCGCCCTTCTCAATGCCCGAGAGATACTCCCGTAGCTCCTTGTATCGCTGCTGAGTCTCCGGCAAATCAGCCTTGGTAGCCACAACGAACCACGGCTTCGTATGGATAGGCAGGTGTTCGAGGGAGGGAAGGGGGTCTTTGGGACCGAATGAGACGTTAATGGGGCCATCCATAGACTTAGATGCGCGCATCTCTTGTCGTTCTGCTTCTAGCTCTGGAAGGCCGTGAGTAGATAGCTCGAATGGAGTTGTGTCATCCTCCGAGGCCTGCTCAGTGTCGCGGACCTGTTTGTACTCGCGGAGTTCGTGCCATAATTTATTGAGCCCTTGAATGGGGTCTCCGGCGTTGAGATCGACCACGAAAGCAAGTATACCTGCTCGCTCGATGTGACGCAAGAATCCCAGTCCAAGACCACGGTCCATATGTGCATCCTCAATCAATCCTGGGATATCCGCGATCGTGAACTTGGTCCGTTTCGATTTGCTCTCAACTAGCGGTCTCCCTTTGAAATCATCGATGACCACAGTGCCGATACTCGGGGAGAGCGTGGTGAACTCCCAATCTCCAATGCGCGTGCGACTGTTGGTCAGTGACCGGAGCAGTGTACTCTTTCCGGCATTGGGTTTTCCTACCAACCCCACGTCTGCTAGTAGTTTCAATTCGAAGTCCAGTTCCAGACGAACACCGCCCTCTCCCCTAGATGCGAAATTCGGTTTTGTGTTTGTACGGGAAGCAAAGTGAGGATTTCCCAATCCGCCAACAGCCCCAGCAGCCAACAAGATCGGCTTGTCCATAGGTTTCGAAAGATCAAGATGAATCGGCGCCTTGGGTTCCAAGGCAGCAATCTGCGGCCGTCGAGGCGGGTTATCTGGAAACACCGTTGTCAAGAAATCCGACGGTTTGGCACCAGGATATAACACCCAGCGGTCATGGCGGATAGACGAAAGTCCCATCTCATCCATCTCATCCACATCCTCCTCAACCTTTGGTTTCTTCCGCATCTGATGATTAGTCTCTTCCTCCGCGACAGGATCGTACCGGGATACCTCCCGGACTACCGTTCCAACAGGGACCTGGATCAGAACATCTTCTCCTCTCCTCCCTCCTTTACTCTTCCCACGGCCGTTCTTCCCTCTTTTGGCCCTGATGACGCCTCTGCGGGCCAGTTTATGCAGGCTCGTCATGTTCTCGATCGCTTGGATGTAGATACTTCCGCCGCTGCCTCCGTCGCCGCCATTCGCAGGCCCTTCCTCGATATATTTCTCTCGTAGAAACGCAACACACCCATGTCCTCCGGACCCTGCAAACATAACTGAGCGACATTTGTCCTGGAATATGAAGCGGGAGTAATCATCCGGTGATGGGTTCAAGTATGAAAGATCTTGCGGCGGCGGTTCGGAGGCCGGAGAGATGCCATCGTTTGATCGCGCGCGCTCAACGTTAGTGCTTTGATGTCGACGACATGTCTGAAAGCCGGGGAATATTCGCTGCGAAGAACGTACACGGACGGTTCGTCTGAAGAGGGGAGAGGGGAACGATAAGAGTCCGGTTCGGGGGTTTGCCATCCTGCTCACGAAAGCGCTTGCGACAGGTCTTCTATATGGTCAATTGAATAGACTTCTTTCAGGAAGCACGCATGTTCTCAATACTAGCCTGATCAAGGTGATGACTGTGGAATTGTCGATTCGCCTCGGTGAGTAAAGAACTATCTGGAGCATCCCGCAAATTCGCGATGATGTCGACAAGGTCACGTGGAGATAAAACTATCATACACCTGAGGCAGGATTATCATCGCAACTTCATCTTCGATCTTTATTCATCCTTCGACGACACTTTCCCTAGTTGCAATCACCATTAGCATCCTACGGAAGGCTACGGTACCTCAAATCCTTGCATCCGAATTAAACGCCAACCTACTCATAACAATCCCGACCAGGATCATTACCGGGTACCCAGAGATCTTGTTTGAGACCGGCATGTATTAATTGACGATCCATCTGCAACTGCAAGATTAATTACGGCTTCATGCAACCAATTACCGGGGGGGTTTACGGATCATTCTGGTCCTGCATAATATGTGGGTACAGTTACTTGTACTCCATCCGATGTGATATGAAATTATTTGAATCGAGTAGGACTCTCGGAATCCGGCTGGCGTGCATTATTGGAGCACGGGCATGTGCTTTGTTACCGGGATGGGATTCCTAGACTAGTGTTGAGACGGGAGAAACGCGACCAAGCATCATTGGAACACCACATCAAATCAGAAACCGGGAAGGAATCACACTTCGAGACGAACGACCGAACCGAACGGATGAGATAGACAGGTGATGGTTTGATTTTGATACAGGTATAGCTTAAAACTAAGACCAATCACCAGGGCCGGAAACAGCGCCGCGCTTATGACGAAATGCGACTCCATAGCTTCTAACTAGTATCGTGAGCCGGGGCCATGGGGAGGCTGGGGCTTTTGAATGAATGCACAAACGGAGAAGTCCTAGTGTCGTATCGTGTCTAGTTTAGGGATGGCGATGTGAGGAGGAACGAGGGAAGGGGGGACAAAAGTACGGCGGCGCAGCAGGTCGGAAGGACCATGCGTGATGGCTGATTTGCAGATGCAAGCTGAGATATGGTACTTTTGCGATGTGAGCTGTGGCCAGGGCCAGATGGAGGATCGACCTGTGTCCGAGCTTATCGGACAGGTTGCATCGGGTTAATCAATTGTTATAGAGTGCATATTTGTACCATGGGCTTGTACTGCTTGTACCGCATAGAACGGAATTGCCCTGTTTGCGTGAAGTCGCTATTTCTTGATAGAGCAATCCGAAGTGTTCAGGTCGCATCTTCTGTACAGCTTCGCCATGGCCTCATCGGCGGTGTGCCACATATGTCCGTGTCCGCGCCTGCTATTTGTGTACTCGCGCATCCAGAATGCAATGCAGCCACTCGAGATTCGATTTCGATCAAGCCACGTTTGATAAACCGACATATGTGCAAATACTTGCAGGATATAGAGTACACCAATCTAACCTATCAACGAATGAGTCAGTAGTCGGTGTATATACCGGGATCGGGGCCGGTTTATGATTCTGCATTACATGGATACGAGTACATAGTACAGGGTACAGATACGTGGATATGCTTATTCCATGATAGGTAAACGGTAAATTTGTGCAACATCCATGCACTGCATGATAGTACTTTGTTCGCTGTGTAGTATGCTCCGTCCACATGCCTCCATGCAGAGTCGTACAACTTGATCGCTACCGTTGACCTGCCAATGGCACGCCTTACGAGGCGTGGTTTCTCGTGAAGTCCTCCGTACGGAGTATTTCGTATACAGCTGCGTATCGAATTCTGCAATGTGAGGTAAGAGAATATGCGCACACCGATGTGTATGGAGCACTGCATCCGCATCCACCCGCATCCCAGCAGTAGACACATATTCAACAATTCAACCAAACAAGAAAAAGGCCTGGACTTCCATCTTATGAATCGCACTGCAAAAGATTGATTAAATTCATGGTTCTCGAAGCCTCGATGCCCATAATCTATTTGCTCCAGTACCAGGGTACGTACTCCATACCTAAAATAATAACACATAATGCGATACCATACCGCCTGATCTAAAATATAAGTGGGATCAATTAATTAATCAATCAGGCAATCAGTCAATCAATCGCTCGAGCGAGACTTGTCCGACTCGATCCCACTATTTCGTTCTAACATATTGAAAAAAAGTTGTCTAGCGTACCAGTACGCTGTATTCCCCGTTATCCCCGATCCCCGACCTTGGGGCGAGGGACTTTCCTTCTCGGGACAAGTTTACGGTTTTTGACAGGGAAATCCCAAACACATGCAAGGCCCAATAGGAAGCGATCCGGGGACCCGGTGGAAGGGAGAACTCGCTGTGTGTCAGGATTTGCAGCAGTTCACATGCCTGTGGGTCTTGCTGACCGAGAATATTAAGGTCTCTGTAAAGTACGGTGTAAGAGAAAGTAAGAAAGGCTGGTGTTATCCGTCAACGCGGCACCGGGGCCGGATTCCGGTGGAAAAAGACGGGGTTTTCAGCATGGCCAGTGGGAGATTTTAGAGCGGCTATCAAAGAAGTTTGTCTCTTCGTTATGGAGCAAGGTGTGGCTGAGGCTGGCTGAGGGTTAAGTGGATCCCGTGACGTTTGTTTTGTGATTGAACAGAACTGTTTCCGGAGGGGTATCGGTTCCGTGGGACATTCTTTCCAGTAGTGTGCCAGACCGCTGGACAAGGTTACGGGAGAATAATTCCGAGTTTGGTACACCAGGAACATAGTCCGGATAACTAACTGTTACTAGTCCAAGTGATCCTAAAGTATGTTGTCCCGGCCTTCGTTGTCTGTCTGAAGACTGGAGGATTTGCCACTATGGAGAAAGGACGGACATTCCCATCTGATATGACGATCAGCATTCCCTTTCCAAGTACTTCCCGAAGTTTTTTAGACCGTACCTCTGCTTCCCCGAACTTCCGGTCTTCCGATCCAAGGAGAAAAGGTTAGGCTGCTCCATACCGAATGGAAAAAAGGGACCGGCCAATGAGAATTCCATCGGGGCTACTGCTCTGTCCCAGGGGAAGCCACCGATCCACTGTTTCGCATTTACTCTCGATCACAGCGATCCATCACCACAGTGGGGTTTATTATTGGTCCGGGGAGCAGATCCTGGTAACCGGTCACAGTTGTATTGGTACCAGTACTTGTACAGGTACTAGTGTTCCGTACGACTGGTATCTTTGTCACTTTGGGTAAGACATGTCAACGTATGTTGGTGGCAAATGTTCTAGAAATCCTTAATTGTTCCAGCAAGGCGAATGGAAATGGTCGGGGATGTGGCATGACTCGTTGCCATGTCGTAGGAGTCTTCCGTACATCAGACACGGAGACTGGTAAATAATAACAGCCAAATAATAGTATAATAGTATTATCGACTCCATACCAAGTCCGATCCCGTGTCACATTGTCACATCAACGCTAGCTGAAGCAGTGGGCAGACGGCGAACACCGTGGTCACCGCAACAATTCGTTGTATTTCGTACAGCGTGGCAGGAATTCATCCCCCTGACGACGTCATATGGAGGACCCGACAACTCGGCACCAGCGTTGTTGATCGTCAAGTCAATCGCATCTGAAGAATGCGTATGGAGCATGGAAATTGGATGGAAAACCTCATTCCCTCGACCAAACAGATCCAATGACTAGCTCGGAGTATTTACCGTAATCCCTGGAAATCCGGAATGCGGTCACCGCTCGTCGTATGTAAGAGTACCCAAGTCCCACGAGAAGCTAATCCTAGAGTGGAGATGGACGAAAGGAGAAACCACGGGTGGATCAAAGAAAGTCTTTAGACTTTGAGAAGGTACCAGGGGTACGGTACTGTAGATGTTATGTACAGATGTCGAACGGGAGTGCTGTAACCGTATTCTCGCGTGAGATGAGCACGACGTAGATCGGAGGCCAAGGCGGCCGTTTTGTTCCTCAAGTCGGGATGTCTATTGGTTGGTAATTCTCGTACGGCTCTTACAACGATACTGGCGTTCTATCTGGATGCTCTTGTGGCTGTTGGAACTGTCCCTGCAAAGAGTGGACTTAAGACATATGCATAATCGTGTGCTCTATGTGCTGTTGTAGCCTTTCGATTGCATCGTACATATCGACCTCGGTGTATCCGGCTGTCGCCATCTCTGCTGCCAGGTATTAGGCTGGCCGGCGGTGTGAGTATCTCAATACTCCGCTAGAAATCACTCTGAATATCCCTGCGTCCATGAGTATTCTGACAAAGCTGTCCAAATTCAGAAGAGCCTTTCTGAAACCCAGAACATTCCACTCCTCAAAGGGGTGGGAGCTTTTCGAGTTTTAAGGTGTCACGACATTATTGCCCTACCACATCATTCAAGGCTAAGCGAGCAGTCAACATTCCTTTCAAATCCGTTTGGTGTTCAATATAATCCGGGCCCTTCATGTAACGCCGGATATGGCCAGCAACCTGTCTTATTTCCGTATAGAGTCCGCAGCCTTTCTGGGCTTTGCTGTACGGTCGTATCAGATGCTTCATGTCTTGCATGCCAGCTTGTTGATTTGAGAGCTCACTCATTGCGCTAGTATGTTCTCCGGAGTTGTTGTCCAAGCGAGACCAACAACCTCTACAACAGCAAGGCAGAAGCTATGACGTAGAAAAAACCATTTCGCCATTGCGTCATTGTTATGACTAGGTACTTATAAAGACGATGCCTGAACGTCCTGCCCAAAGGATGAAAAGTACAAATGGAGATGAAAATGATAGAAGGAGGGGCAGAAGCGGAGGAGGGGCAATTCTCACATGATCTGCACCCGCCAGGTCAGTCACGCCGCAACATTTTACATTTGAGAATTCACGTATAGGATTCCGAAGTGTCCGAATGGATGTGACGATGGACACGATGTCGTGCTAGGTATTGATGCCATCAGGATTCCTGCGACTAACTGCTGGACAGGCTGCATCTTTTTCTGTATTATGATGAAAGGTCTCCGTTTTTGACACCGCCAGATCATACCCTGCCCCGCCGCCGGTGCTATCTCGGAGTGACAGGATGAAGATTCGGACTACCCCTCATTATCAGGTGAGTTAGACGCCCATGTATTCTGCATGCACGGGAAAGGGAGATAGACAGGACAACCCCGCGGCGCCGACTGATTTACAAAGGAACTGGGCAGCAGAACACTTCGGACATTGCCTGGAACGACGGACATTGGCCTATCGTTGGCTGTAGACACACAGACTCACCGTATCGAAGGATTGGTTAATTGCCCAACAACAACATCACACAAACAAACAGGTCCAAAAACATGCAGGATTGAGCCGCTATCGGGAGTTATTCTATACGCTGTGACTACAGAGTACCCGTACACATGGACTGGGGTATAGAGTGCTACGCGAAAAGACAGTTACAAACAGATTGTCAGATCAATCCACCGAAATTTCGGAAGCATGATGACGTCGTGTTGGTTTTTACATACCCAACCGTCTTTCTGGCAATGCTCGCCTAGCGCGTTACAGTCGATCCCGGGCTTTAGTATCAAGACTAGCAGCAGCGGATGTTGTGATTGTCACTGTAGATTCGCACGTTCTTCTGCTATGACCGTGATTGGGAAATTGGGGTTTGAGAAGTCACCCGCAGCTCAGGTCAGCCCGTCCATGTTAGGCATACAGTAAGTGGAATTACCACTCGCGTGGCTCCAGATCTGAGCTGCACTAAGTCTGACACTATGAGATCCACTACTGAACACTATGGATTGGCGGCGTAGTAGCAGCGTACGGGAAGGATGGAATAGCTATGGGACTCGGTGTGTGTGTGTGTGTGAATGGAAACCGGATTACTATTCGTATGCTTGGGGTCACGAGGGATTCAAAATCTTTGTTTTCTCTTGCTTTTTTTTTGGACCATTACTTCCGTTCGTCCTTGCGGCTAATTCTTCACCGACTCGCCAACGGGCCCCAACTGGCTGAGTGCAGTGCAGGACGAGTCATGCTTTCCGGTGGGAATCAGACATCGGAACACACGGTCGGGGATAATTAACATCAAACAGTGTCAAAAAGTTTAAGATTTCTCAACGGTTTCTAGGGATGGGCGTGAAACCAGGGGGATGGAAGGATGAGAAAATTCCTCTCTGTGACGGTAGTTCCATTCCGTCGCCTCCGTGCTCTTGGGCCCCTGGCTGGCAAGCAAGCAACCGGAGAAGAAACAAAGAAAGATTCGATTGCAGAGAAAATCTGTCGGCATCTTCTCCGTACAATATTGTCCATTGTATGCAGACCCCCTCGCGTCCTTGGCGGTGGTGGTTTGCCATCCCCGGATACGGCGCTTATTGTTAAGACTGAAGAAGAGTTGAACAATTCTTTGCAGACTACGGAATATAACTACGGAATACGTATTTGATAGCAAACAACCGTCTATTCATTAATATCCTATGCGACTGGTATATCAATCTTGATCACCTGTATCGGGCCCACAAGATACAATAGCGCCAGTCCACACCGTAAGGACGTGTTGACTGCTCACCTTTGACCAACTTATACTATTGCTCCGTATTATGATTATTGGCATTAACCAAGTTTTGAAGAATCACGCCCCACACAGCTGGAGGGCATTATCTACGGTATAATAGTACGAATAAAGGCATGGTGATAGTAGTGGTAGTAAGCCGTATCCCCCTATCTCGGTCTCTCCTGATTAACTCCACCGTCTTTCTTGCCGGACAGCATACCGAATTTCAGGATCTGCTGTCTGTCAGTAAGTAATCGTATAGCATCACAATGCAGATTATTTTGTATGTATGCGATGTGAAGACTCGTACAGGGTCTTTACACCGCATGTTATGAAATACCCCGACACAAACAAACGGTGGTAGGTGAGAGTTATCTGCATGCAAGTCATCCGGTTTCTACCCAAGGCCAACAACAAGTGCTTCCGATTATTTGTATGTAAGTTTGTAAGTATGTAATATATTACAGCGATCTCCTTATTCCATACAGAGAAAATAAAAATATTAAAAAAAAAATAAAAATGAAAAAGAATAGTGGATACCGGCTGGTTTTCCAGAATTCCGGCAGTGGAGAATTTTTTATAGTTAACAGGTAACAAAATAACAAGAAAAATAACCAAAAAAAATAGAAAATTAGTCGTGGAGGGGCAATGAGATCTATCAACTTCCGAAACCAATAAACACAGTTTTTCCGGCCTTCTGGAAGTCGATCAGTCGAAATTTAATTTAAAATTCGCGTATAGTACCTTTGGTGGTACTTTGGGTAGCCGGTTCCCCGGGGTCAATTATTATACGTCCCTAAAATGATCTGTTCTGTGTGAAAGAAGGGAAGAGTAGTAGTAGTAATTTGGAGAGGTTCCACCCCCTATACTATTGCCCGCTCTCTCTTCCTCTCTATCAATCGGATCGTCGGAGGCCCCCGATTATTCTGTTCAGTTGGAACCCGTAGCTTAACCCCCCTCCGGTGGATCCGGACCATCATTCAGTGACGATATTGTGTTTGTATGGAGAATCCGGAATATCCACCTGCAGCTGGGATCTGTACCGTACAGCTGTGTTTGTAACCCGAAAAAAAAAATTCAAACGTCAACGGTTCACCACATTTTTATTTTATTTTATTTATTTTATTTTTTATTTCATTTCAGTTTTTTTTTTTTTTTTTTTTTTTTTTTTTTTTTTTTTTCTCCCATTGATTATTTCGGCCTGATCACATCTCATACAGGGTTGTCTGTTATGGATCTAATTGGCATGACAGTCCGTTGATACTTCTCTGGCTCCGACTCTATATATCCCCTTCCCTTCCCTCTGAATCATTATTATTTTATTCACATTGAAGGTCCTCTCTCTCCTCTTCTCTCTTGAGGTCTGCTGGTATTTTATCTTATTTCCTGCAGTTCCCTTGCATACTTTTCATTATCCTTCCTCTACTAAGTACTCCTACTTCTACTACACCATCTACTACATCTACCTACTACTCCGTACTTCCTCCCCCTTACTCTCTTTTTTTTTTTATCTTCCCATTTCCCTCTTCATTCTTCTACTATATCCGATGACTACTTGAGTCCGTCAACTGCGACTATCACTACCGGTTCCGGATCAATTCGACTGTTCTCCCATCAACTCCTACCACTACCACATACACTTCGGTGATACAACAACCACCCTTCGAGAAACGGGATAGAAAAAAAAAATCTACCAAGGGAGGATATGCTGAGATCCCTTTAACGGCCAACATCCTCTCCTTCATCATAATTCGGTCCTTTTCTCTCCCTTCTGCAACAACGGAGAATTTGGCGAACCCTCAAATTACATTCCTTTGCGAGAACAACCCTGGACTCGTCCTTTGACAGGATAGAAGTCATTCCTTTTCTCTTTTTTAACCCAGAATTTTCACTCCTTCATCCAAAATCCACAAAAAGTTACACACTCGACAAGATGTTTAAGAAGCCCTCGTGTTTACAAACCCGGCGACAAGCTGGTGAGAAGGGCAGCGCCGGCAACAGCAAAGATGATTGGTCGGCTTTCCCAGTACGCCAGCTTTTCGTACTAGGTATGTTCACTGGTCAGCCTTATACTGTACTCGCGTGGTTACTGACTAAACAGCGCTCTGTCGCATCTGCGAACCAATCGCTTTCATGTCCATCTTCCCATATGTCTATCACATGGTCGAGTCATTCCACGTGACAGATAACGATCGCAAAATCGCCCTCTATGCCGGCATGATTACTTCGTCCTTTACTTTCGCAGAGTTTTCTGCTGGTATGTTCTGGGGCCGGATGAGCGACAAGATTGGTCGCAAACCTGTCCTAATCATGGGTTTGATTGGTACGGCCATCAGTATGATCGTCTTTGGTTTCGCTCCCAACCTAGTTACCGCTATGATTGCGCGCGCGCTGGGCGGTCTGTTGAACGGCAATATTGGTGTCCTGCAGACGACGGTAGCGGAAATTGTCACGGTCAAGGAGCATCAACCGCGTGCCTATTCCATCATGCCATTCGTCTGGTGCTTGGGGTCTATCGTTGGCCCCGCGATGGGCGGTGCGTTGGCACAGCCATGCGTGAGTTATCCGTGGTTGTTCCAGCGCGGTACCATTTTCGACCAATTTCCGTTCCTGCTGCCCAACATCGTTTGCGTTGTCGTCCTTGTCTTCGGAATCGTCGTCGGCTTCCTCTTCTTGGAGGAGACCCATCCTGAGAAAAAACTTCGGCGGGACCTTGGTCTGCAGCTTGGACATTGGCTCGTTGGCAAATTCCAGGGCTCGGGTGTGCAGCTGTCAGGAGAAGAGAACATCTCTGACAACGAGGATTATTTTGACGTGCCCCCACCGGAGTACAGAAGCAACGAATCCACTCCGCGCTTGGGCCCTGTCTTGTCCAAAAATGACGACATTGAGGGACAACTCAAGAAGGAGGAGGCACCCAAGGCATTCACCAAGCAGGTCGTTTTCAACATCATCGCCTACGGAATTCTTGCATAGTAAGTGTTCATCCTTTGCTACCCAAATGGTTTCGAACTGGTTTGCTAACAACTCCAACAGCCACAGTGTTTCGTTCGACCAATTGATGCCTGTCTTCCTCAGCACACCCAAATCCGACGACAATGTTGCCCTCCCCTTCCAGTTCACTGGCGGCTTGGGTCTCCAGACCAAGACCATCGGTTTCATGCTCGCTGTCCAGGGAGTGTATTCTATGATCGCCCAACTTTGGCTCTTCCCATTTGTCGTGCGGAACTTTGGCACTCTCCGAACCTTCCGCTTCGTCCTCTGCGTCTGGCCTCCTCTCTACCTGATCGTGCCTTATCTCATCCTTCTCCCCGCAAAGTTCCAGATGGCCGCAGCCTATGTTGCATTGATCAGCAAGATCACCTTCCATGTCATGGCCTTCCCCGCAACTGCCATTCTCCTCGCCAATGCCGCTCCCTCTTCCAAGGTGCTCGGTTCCATCAACGGTGTGGCTGCCTCCACCGCCAGTCTGAGCCGTGCTTTTGGACCTACAGTCACCGGTTTCCTCCACTCCAAGGGTCTCGAGAGTCACTATTCTGTGCTCGCCTGGTGGGCTTGTGGCATCGTTTGTGTGATCGGTGCCATCCAGAGTTTCTGGATGGAAGAGACCGACCCTAAGGAAAGCACCCCGCAGTCCGAAGAGAAAGCTGGACATCACGACTCCAAGACTCAATTCCAAAACTCGTTCTCTCCCGCTGACAAGGAAGACGCCAAGCCGGAAGAGGAACAGAGACTCCTCTCTCTTACCCGCACCAGCCTCGATGATGATTTCGATCTTGCCAACATGAACATGAAGCTGGATGTTCCTGAGCGACCACGCCCAGTGGAAGCTTAATTTATGTTTCTTTTCTCGTCTATTTCATTTTGCATTTTTCACTATCTCATATCTACATTTGGAGGCATTTTTGCGTTTTGATCATAGCCAGTTTTGCATATTCCTCGGTCGGGTTTTTGTTTTTGTTCGTTCGTTTAGACCATGATGAATTTTTTTTTCAAGCTTGGGTGGCGCAGTTTATAGACTGGATGCATGATTCACAAAAAGCATGAAGCTTGCTCTTTTCTCTCGTTTTCTTTTCATTTACAGGCATTTTGTTGGGTTGGACATTTTCTGCGATGATACTCATGCATCTGGGAGGCTTTTTTGTCGTTACATTTTACCTATCTCTTTTTTTAGTTATCTGGACAATAAGTCTTTACTTTGCATGCAATGGGATATGAGGAGATTCTCCTGATTTGGTTCTGCTTATTTCTCTATGCGTAAACAGTTGTAAACATTCAAGTAAACCCCACGTGACACATGCGGGGTATGTGGTACAGTACAGTCCTCTCATCTCTTCTTGTGTACTTGTACATACGGAGTCGAGAAGACGCAATCCATGCTCCCATCAGGCGATCAATACCACCTTCTCAACTTCATACTCTAGCTCATATATAGTGAAGGACCCTTAGTATTATTCCAGTCCGGAATTGAAAGCCTCGGTTACAGGCTGTACCTGACAGTTCTTATCGGCCCAATCGGAACCGCCGTTATCTGCCTGTCAAACGGGCTATCGGACATGACACTGTAATTAATACAGGCATCGGTACATCCCACTTGCTACAGGAGCAGAAGTTCAATTGACCATGTCTGTGCTGCTTCTTACTTGCTGACTGACTTCTTTCTAATTGAAGGATTTTGATAGACTACTGAAAGAAGGTATAATCAAGATGCCAGACCTGAAGCTGACCCTTATCATAATTAATCGTGATTGATTGATAGTGACCGATACGGGCTTGTCAGTGCCAGAGCACGACACTAAACTTTTTTGACAAAAGAAATATCCCCAAATACTCCGGTTCGCCTGCGCTTCAAGTCGATGTTTTCTACTCCCCCCCCCTCTCCTCTGCCTTCAGATCCCACGTTGTGCCCGTCAGCCCGACAGGCATTCGCTGAACTGTCCGGTGACTTTATGCTTTCCAATAATACTATGCCCTGCGACTCGACGAATCGAATGCAAGTACAAGGATACCGGGCTGCATTATCATTTGCTCTTTGATTACTGATACAAGGAATGCCGCTAGCTAGTCTGGATGCTGGGATGAATGGTGACTACATGTCTTTACTTGCGCAGACCGTCGACTCGCAAGACATGATCCTGGTTTAGCGCTGTTTGAATATCCGAAAGTACCGTGCCGTATAGTCCGTGATGCTTGACGCCGCTTTACCACTCACGCCAATGCCGGCGGGAAGGAAACGATCGCATATTCTCGCTGCCGAGATGGACTCAACCCCAGCCCCAGTCGACCGTGTCACAGCGTCCCAGAATCCTCGCCAACAGTCCTCGCCGGAGGGGTCTGCGCCGTTAGCATCAGCACATGCCAGTTCCTCTGCATTCCGTAATGTTTCCGCCTGTCATCGATGTCGAATACGCAAGAACCGCTGCGATCAACGTCTTCCTCGCTGTCAGTCATGCGAGAAGGCTGGGGTGCCTTGTGTGGGTTATGATCCGATTACGAAGCGTGAGATCCCGCGGAGCTATGTGTACTTTCTCGAGGCGCGCGTGGCGTATTTGGAGGGGGTGCTGAGAGAGCGAAGTATAGAGTTTATGGATGCGGTGGCTTTTGGGGAGGAGGTGGCTGTTCATGCAGAGGAAGGGGAATCTGGTCTGGCACATGGTGGGGGTATTTTGCATGGGGGAGAGGTCTTGCCGGAGGAAAAGGGCCGATTGATGTTGAAGCAGAAAGAAAACCGGGAAGACGGGAATGCAGATGTTGACAGAAGTCGGGACGACGACAAAGATGATAATTGGAAGATACACAACCTAGTATCTAACATCGGGATGGTCTCAGTGCAGGGAACATCTGATCCGCGATATCTTGGCTCTACGTCTGGTATCTCCTTTGCTAGGGTGGTTTTCGCTGCGGTTAAATCCTCCGTCTCGGGGCATGCCTCAGAGCGTGGCCCTATGCGCCCAAGTGAGCGCCTTCCTCATAGTGCCACAGGCACGGGCACGAGCACCATGCGAGACTCTTTCTTTGGACTGCAGACAAGATCGATGATGAAGTGTGCGACATTTCCGCAGCGCGATTTGGCAGAGAAGCTAGTCGATCTATATTTTGAGCATGCGAATCCGCAAATGCCTATCCTCCATAGGGCTGATTTTATGGAACTTCTGGACCACACGTACGCGGTCGATGAAAAAAGTCGTTCCCCCCGAAGTTTATATACTCTTAATATCGTGTTTGGCATCGGCGCGGGAATAATATTCGAAGATAAGAGTGCCCCGGAAGATGATGAGCAAGGAAGTGGCAGACCACGGGCATCTTCTACACCAAAGAGACAAAAACTTGCAGACCATCAATGTCAACCGGAAGAGTATCATGCGTCGGCAGTTGTGCATCTGGAATCTTTCCTGGACAGTTCCGCGACAAACGACGGTTTTGGTGGGTTGGAAGAATTACAGGCTGTGCTTCTCTTGGCTAGTTTTGCTCTACTTCGCCCTGTCGCTCCGGGTCTTTGGTACATTGTCGGAGTGGCGATGAGACTAGCTGTTGATCTAGGTCTACATTATGAAGATGGTACTGGAGTTGACTATGTCGGACAAGAAGGTGTTGACTGCCCTCCAGTCAAAGGTGAGAACGGAGCCAAGTTGCGCATCAATACTCACGAGCGTGGACGTCGCGAATGGGTACGCGATATGCGCCGTCGGCTTTGGTGGTGCGTGTACAGTTTCGACCGACTCGTTGGCTGCTGTGTTGGCCGTCCGTTTGGGATCAGCGACCAGGCTATCAGCACTGAGTTCCCGTCTTTGTTGGAGGACAAATACATTACCAAGTCAGGGATTGTGATGCCTGCCGATGGAGCACCAAGCTACAAACATGCGGCACAGCATTACTTCAAGCTGCGCGTCCTACAATCGGAAATCCAAGACGTTCTCCAGTACCAACAAGCACGCTTTGCCCGACAACGACTCCCGCACTCTGCCAACGTCTTCACCCGCTCTGATCTACCATCCCCGTTCCTCCAGGGCTTCGACTCCCTCCGCTCATGGCGAAAGGATATGAATCACCGACTTGTCGAGTGGAAGGAGACTGCTCCCAAACACCAGGAGACGGGAGTGAGGTTCCCCGTCGAGTTCCTGGAGTTGAACTACTGGCAAGCCGTTATCATGTTATATCAGCAGTGTTTGACGGCTCCCGCTGAACTAGCTGGGGAGCTCGCGCCAGCAGAGGATGTTTCGAGTCCGTCTTTTTCGAACATTGACGATGCGGAGGATGAAGATGAGATATATTACAAAGTTGCCGAAGCTGGGCAGAAGGTAATCAGGATCTACCGGTCGATGCACCGGTTGAGGCTTGTGAACTATACGTATTTGGCTACACATCACATTTTTATGGCTGGTATGTTATTCTTAGCCCTGCTCATGTCGTGTCCGTTGCTTACGCTTATTTTACAGGGATATCATTCTTGTATGCGATCTGGCACTCACCGTGGGTTCGAAGTCGCTTGGTAAGTCACATTTCTATTTTACCTTAACTGCTACTAATTGTGCAGACCCTCGATGAGGTAGATTTTACTGTCCTTGCAGCTACATCGGTTTTAGGCGACCTGATGCACAAGTGTCCGCCTGCAGAAGCATGTCGCGATGCATTCGAACGAATGAGCAAAGCCACGGTGCAAATGTCTCTATCAACTACCGGATTTGGACCCCAGGTCGACCTATCCCGGCACTCTCGAGCCAACGCACAACAGCCCGTTGGTGGTTTGTATCGTGGACCACGGTATTCGCGACGGTATAACCCCATGAATCAGCGACAGAGAATGTCAGGATCACGAAGGCAGACACAATCGCAATTGCAGGCGCCGGCGCGCCAACGGCCAATACCTCGGTTCGATATGAACCTAGAAGACTTGTTTGGCGGTGATATCAGCACCGTTGCTCAGGAGCGGTCTGATCGTAACACAAGGAACTTGATGCAGCCTCATTCGACTCGAGCGCGAGGATATTCTGAATTGTCACCAACGGTTGTGGTGCCAGAGCAGACGTCGCGAGTACCAGCGCCTCATCAACGAGTGGCGTCTATGGAATATACTGATAATTACGAGGATCATCCTTTTTCGCCTCAGCAGCCGCCGCCGCAGCAGCAGTATTACACCAATTCGTTACAACAAGGCACGTCTCCTGACCGCGTGACTACGAATAACTCCAATCAGCAGCCACTTCTCACCCCAGACCAGGAAGCAGGAATGAGCATGGATCTCCTGGATTTCGATCCCCAGAGTCAGTTGACCTTGGGGCTTGACGGTAACCCAGATTATGATGCGATCATGGCGTCCCTGGGGCCTGGTGTTGGACATAGTGTAGGGATTGATTTGGGTTTCGGAATGGCGGTTGACTTTCAGCATGATTGGAGTGAAAATGCGAATTATGATATGCTGGAAGGGTTCTTTTTTGGGGGTTCTGGATCCGGCGGTGCTGGGGCAGGGCCTACCACAGGGACAGATGGATAGGGCCGCCATACTCCAGAATTTTCTTTCCAGCCACATGTATTTGTCCAAGGCTGTTGGTTGGTCATGCGAGAAATGATGTTAAAATAAAAGATATGATCTCATGGACCCTTTGCGTGTATCCATTGTGTATCATAGCTGCAGCGATAACCAGGTACCTGTGTATACCCAATCGACCTAACCAACTCTATATACCAACAAGTACACCCAAGTAGCCCCCCCTGCTAGTTAAAATGAGGCCAACGCATTGGGCAGCAACCGGTCATAATTCGACCGTCGATGTTGGAAGTGGAGGGTGGAGAGTGGAGGAGAGGGGGGAAAAGCAAAGCAAAGCAAAACAAACCAAACAAGCCCAAATTCTTTCTGACCAGCAACGAAACAACAACAAAACAACAACAACCAACCAATACAGCCTTCCAACTGGTTCTAGACAACGCACACTTTACACT
The DNA here is from genome assembly GCF_000600275.1 of Aspergillus ruber CBS 135680. Taxonomy (NCBI): domain Eukaryota; kingdom Fungi; phylum Ascomycota; class Eurotiomycetes; order Eurotiales; family Aspergillaceae; genus Aspergillus; species Aspergillus ruber. The sequence goes on from NW_024467298.1 coordinate 565,479, forward strand.
TAACTTATTGTGTTCGCGCTCTTTGCGAACTGTCTTTCTTTTCCTTGGAGGTGTGAGTTGTTGGGGGATAAAACGCTGTGGTAAGATCTCTGTCCACTGTCTGTCCACTGTTGTCACTGTATTGTCTACTCTGCTTCTGTGGTGTTTGCTCAGTTTCCGAGACTAATTATTCTGGATCCCTATAGAATATATCTCTCTAGTCTATTTCTTTCTTTTTCTGTTTGCTCTGAGAACTAGGACCGTTCCTGCGTCTCTCCGATCGCCTTTCCTTAACTGCGCAACTTACCTCACGGCAACCGACCACCGACCGGATACGAACCCCTCACGAATCTCCCAACTACATACAACCAGTCCCTGATCGGGAAATACTATGTTGATAGCCCTGTCGACGGCGGAAGAAAATCTCGTTTTCTGCGCCGGTATACCTGCTGAGTGTTCGAATTGATCTTGATTTTATATACGACCACTACTACTGTCGAATTCGGCGAATGACACGATACGTGCTTTAATACCGACCTGCCGTGACAGGTCGTGTGCGACTTGCGACTCGATCGTTATATTATTTATTACTGGACACGTCAACGACTCAGAATATCTGAGACTACGTTTTCATAATGGTGAAAGCGGACGTGAGGAGGGATTATTATGCAGATTTGGGTCTTGGGCCCAGTGCGGAATTGGAGGATGTTAAGAAGCAGTTTAGAAAGCTAGGTGGGTTTTATGCGCTTGGATCTATGTGAATACTGTCTAACTGATGCAGCTCTCAGATATCACCCCGATAGGAATCCCGGGAAGGAAGTCGAATTTATCGCCAAGTTCCAGGCGATCCAAGCGGCACATGAAATCCTCAGTGATCCTCAACACCGGTTGAGATATGATACGGATCGGTTACGCGCTGGATATGGCAGGCAGTACGCCGCGCACGCAAGAGCGAATACTTCACGGAGGACCCCTGCCAGCCACAGTTCTGGCGCCTCTGCAAAATCGCAACCGTTCTCTGCGCGTGGGCAACAAACGAACCATGGACCGTCGGCCGGCGCCCAGAGATATTCTAGCTATGCCAAGGCAGCTCCTCAGCAATCAGGGGGGAAGAAGGATGATGGACAGACTCGGGCCGACGCTTTTCGCGGATTCCAGGGTATGAAGAACGGTAGCCCGAACGCGACTGGCTGGTCAAATTTTGATCCCAAAACTGGTCGATCGGGTGCAAACAAGGCCAATGGTGGTGCATCGACCGCCACACCGAGAACCAAGTCGGCCTATGAGTACTTCAAGACGTCGGCCAAGCCGACAGAGGGTGCCGGAACGACTCGTGCTCAGTCAAGTAGGAGGAAGAACGGGTTTGCACCAGGGACCGCGGGTGGTGATGAGCCGATGGCTGCAAACACTTCCGCCTACACGAGCACGCCCCGGGATTCGCGACACTCAGGCTACTTTTTCGATAACTCTGTTCCTTCACCCACCGCCAAGAGAGCAGAGGGTTCAGAGGAACGAGCCAGGAGTCAGTATGCCAACGCTAGTGGAGAGAAGACGTTCTTCTCCAGTGCATGGCTCGGACGTGACGGTACTCGTCGTGCCTCGCGGACAAATCCACCCAGCCCGACACCCCCACCATCGGAAGCAAGCAGGCATCGGAGCGTCAGTCCTTCTCATTTAAAGACGAATAGGAACCGGGGTTACGCGCTTTCCACGAGCTCAAGTGATGCCGACGACGACGATAGCGACACCGACAACCCATATGAAAGGAACGTACCATCGCCATCTCACAAACCCAAGGCAGTCCCGAAGAGCAGGATGCGACGACCTCATTATCAGAAACCGGCTGACCCACGGGACTGGAGTTCCGGAACTGGTGAGCAATTCTTTCCCACCCAGACGGTCTTCCGTGGCCCTGGTCCTGGCTACTATCAGTCCTACTACTACCACTACTACCAAAATCATCCTCACAACCATCACCCCTGGGACAACCGCTATGACTATCGGAGACCGAACCCTATTTACGATAACGCGTATCGCTGTACTAACTGGGACTACCTCAAAAGGACATGATTCGGATAGTGCTGCTGCTCCTAGGAATCCACTTGCTGGGACTTTTGCGTCGGCCAACTTTCAGCCTGAGAAGGATCCGTACGTTCTTCCCTACAATTGGTAGTTGTTCACAGTCTTACTGTCTATAGGAGCCAATCTAAAAGTAATAGCCATGGGAGCTTGAGACAGGAATTCTCTGCAAAGGACTGGCAAGATGCTTCTCAAGAGGGCTGGTTCGGGTTCTTCATGCCTAAACCATCGGAACCAGATACCAATCGAGCAGCACAGAACCCCAATACTCGTGGACGGCCAACGACCCGAAACTCAGCTTCATGGGTGCGACAGTCAGCAGGCCTTTCGGACCAGGACCAGGACTTCTCTCGCTCGGGGTCAGCCGCTCAGCAACAACCTACTCCATTTGCCGGAGCCAAGTTCTCAGCAGACGACTGGGTCGAGCAGTTTAAAAATATGTCCTGGGCTGCGCCAAGAACCGAAGGCAAACAGACCCAGGCCAATGCTGCTCGTGCAAGGAGCCCTAAGAAGCATACGAGGACGGCGGCTTCTAAGACACGGCCGACTCCGCAGCCTGCGAGTGTTGCTACTGAAGCCGAAGAGGCCGAAGCAGCCGCAGAGGATAATGAACATCAGTCGGATAAGATAGATTTGGGTGGTGAAGCTATGGATCTGGATGATGATACCCCTGCAAAACCGACTGCCGTACCACCAGCACCTGAGAACAAGCAGCCACCGAGCCCACAACCATCAGCTAATGTTGACAAGACTAAGGAACCCGATTCCAAGGATTTCAACCTGAAGGACCTCAAATATGCAGCACCGTTTATTAGCTCGAAGGGAGGCATCGACGACCTACAGGATATCAGCGTGACTTTACCCTTCGAATCGCGCGCTAAAGCTCCAAGGACAACTGCACGCGACGTCCGTCCTCGCGAACTAGCCTGTCCAAACCCGCCCAAGCGACCACGACGTCCAGCCTTGAGCTCGCTCGGTATCGGAACTCAACTGATGCTTCCTCGCCCCGCATGGGAACGGTACGTGGCAGAGATGAAGACGTACATGCGCGAGTGGAACGAATTCAACCGCCGGATGCTACGCCATTTCAATGCCCGCCAGGAAGCCAACGAATCTGGTATGGCACCTGGATGGATAAGTGCAGTTGGCGACTCTTCTCGACTCAACATCAACCAAGATGACCCGGATGTTGAAGATAACAACAACAACCCTGATAACGAGGATAGTGTTGGCGATCTACTACCAGGAAGCGCCAAAGGCGGGTATACCGTGTATTTGCGCGCGATCGAAGAAGACGTCAAGGTCCGGAAACATTGGGATGTGGCTTGTGAGTTGCACCGGGAGTGTATATTGGAGTTGGGGGAGTTGCGCGAGTGGATTTTGAATGGAGGGAAGTTGGTTTGAGGGTTTATTGTTATCCTTATTGGTATTTTTTAAAAGTTGGGTGGTTTGGTCTGGTTGCATTTGCATATGTTTGGATTGGCATTGTGGCATTGGTTGGCGTTGGCTTGGTTGAGTCTGGCTTGGTTGAGTGAGTGGTGTATTATGAATACCCATAAGTATAATAGGATTACTCTGTTTCTCTTTCCATCCATGATTCTTGAAGTGACCTACCATGTAGTTCATATCAGGCGAAGCCCTAACCTAACCCTACCCGTTTCCGACACCGGTACATCATTCTGCCCCAGGCCAGTGAAATCCCGAAAACGGCAGGCCCCACGCACGAGCCCCGCTGTGACAATATATATACCGTAATAATTCCCTCTTTCCGTGGTCCGGCCTCACCGCAACGTAAAATACAGTAAAATACAGTAAGATACAATGTCCGTGCCGGCGCTGAGTCATCGGGCCAGCGGGGCAGGCAATATAACCACATCTTCCTCCGCAAAGAACAACCGATCGCGGGTTTCTTTTGCCTTTGGTTGATTTGACGGTTGCGAGGTTTCGCTGCCGCTCCGTACCTTTGAGGTTTCTTTTCTTCTTAATCATTGAATTGAATTGAAGTGATTCTGTCTATCTAGAACCATGGGGATTACGATTGTTCTCGGTTCGCAATGGGGTGATGAAGGTGAGTGATATATGGGGTTTTGACTCAATGAGTCTTGGACGGGAAGTAAAGGAATGATGCTGACGATGAGCAGGAAAGGGGAAGATCACAGACATGCTGTCGCAGGAGGCTACTCTCTGCGCTCGTGCCGCTGGCGGTCACAGTAAGTTCACCTATAGGCGAAGGAAATCCAGACCGGGATTAATCTTGGTTTTCCTGGACAGACGCCGGCCACACTATCGTCCACGAAAACATCACCTACGACTTCCATATCCTCCCTTCCGGCCTTGTCTCCCCCAAGTGCGTTAATCTGATCGGCGCCGGCACCGTCGTGCACGTTCCCAGCTTCTTCAAGGAACTGGCCGCCCTAGAGGAGAAGGGTCTGACCAGCGCCGGCAAGCGCATCTTCATCTCTGACCGCGCCCACGTCTGCTTTAACTTGCACTCTGTTGTGGACGGTCTTGAGGAGGCGAAGCTGGGCGGTCGCAAGGTTGGTACTACGGGTAAGGGTATTGGACCTTGCTATAGTGATAAGGCGTCGCGGAGGGGTGTGCGGGTTGGTGAGATTCTCGATGAGGCGCTTTTTGAGCGCAAGCTGAGGACTTTGGATGCGAGTTATCGCGCGAGATTTGGGGAGTTGGAGTATAATGTTGAGGATGAGATTGCACTTTTCAAGGTTTGTTTTTCGTTTCTTTGAATTTGGGAATGGGGAATTAACAAAGGATAGGAATTCCGCAAGATCTTGAAGCCCTACGTCGTTGACCAACTTACCTTCCTGCAAGAGTACAAGAACGCCCCCAACACTCTGGTTGAAGGTGCCAACGCGCTCATGCTCGACCTTGACCACGGTACCTACCCCTTCGTCACCTCCTCGTCCACCGGCCTCGGCGGTGCCATCCAGGGTCTGTCTTTGAACCCCACTAGCATCACCCACATCGTCGGCGTCGTCAAGGCCTACACCACCCGCGTCGGCTCCGGCCCCTTCCCCACCGAACAGCTCAATGAGCACGGCGACAAGCTGCAAAGTGCCGGTCGCGAATTCGGCGTGACCACCGGACGTCGCCGCCGCTGTGGCTGGTTCGACCTTGTTCTCTGCCGCTACTCCCAGGCCATCAACCACTACACCGCGCTGAACCTGACCAAACTCGACATCCTCGATGACTTCGACGAGATCAAGGTCGGCGTTGCGTACATCCTGCCCGATGGCACACGCGTTGATAACTCGTTTCCCGCTAGCGCTGAGGAGCTCGAGAAAGTCCAGGTTGAGTACGTCACTCTGCCGGGCTGGAAGAGCAACACCATGGGTGCAATGAAGTACGAGGACCTGCCGCCTAACGCGCAGGCCTACATTCGGTTCATTGAGCAGGGTCTCGGCGGTGTTCCTGTCAAGTACATCGGCACCGGTCCTTCTCGGGATCACATGATTGTTCGGGACTAGACACTTTCTGCCCTGTGTCATGGTGAAAAGTAAAAGAAGAGGTAGAGATGGATGAGGGAGTTTGTCGTTGTTTTATCTTTGTGTATGTATGTATATTTTTTTTTTTTCAAGACCCCATATCGACGAATTTGACGATTCTTTCGTGTTTGGTTTTTTCTATAGACGAATGGATGGGCGTGGTTTCATAGGGCATTGCTTTGTATTATGTTTATGTTATTAGGTCAATTTGATAGACTATTTTCTCATCATTAGTTTTTTGTGGTATTCACTCGTAGAAGACTATTGGAATTCTCGTCGTCTTGCTCATTTCCCCTCTTTTCTGTCTTCTACTCTTACCATCGTCATCCTCACTCATCATCTACCTTCGTGAATTGAGAGACCAACCCTGTTACATTGATATGACAAAAAATGAAAATACCAGAACAGCTTGAAGACAGTATACATACCAAACCCAAGTCAGTGGCCCCGATGAAGACATGAAAGTGCAATTAGCTGAGAAATCCTCCACAACAAGACCAACACAATTTACGGCCCTAGAATATGCGGCGCCGCAGGCGCATCGAATGACCGACTGCAGACACCAATAGCCGCGGTATCATAATAAGCGATCAGGTCTCCACTAACACCCCGATCTCTGAAAATCCCAAGGCCCTCACTGAGCAAGAACTGACAAAGTACGATGCCAGACGTAGTCTACGATGCGACCTCGGAGTATACGAGACGTTCCTGCGAAACCTGAACTGGAGAGATATACTGAAAAACTTACACTGGCCGGCGCGACACAATCAGTGGGTTATAGAAGGCGAAAATATGGAAAAGCGGGGTGTTTTTATGATCCGGTGGACGATTGCAAGCGTAGTGGAATATGTATTCACGAAGTCAAGCCAAAGTTGATGATTTGATGCGACCCGTAGGCCACGCAAACTAGCACCTTTATTCAACTACCTCTAACTCGTACACGAACCCCAGAAGCTAACTATCTGGACGATATGGCAACGTGATATGTACAGATAGATATAAGCCGCCTGCGAGATCCCCAAAACGAAAGCAACCCTGCAAATAAACCACAAAGGAGAATAAAAAGTCAAAAAGACCGGATATACCGACTCCACTGAGTGCAAATAAGTATGCGTCCATGTAAGACGTCTTTTTCTATGTTGCCGCTTGCAAGAAAGCAAGTAAAGAGAATAAAGAAAGAGAAGAAGAAAAAAAAAAAAAAAAAAATAAAAAGAACGGCCGTATAAAGGTCGAAATAGCGAAGATCTAAAAAGAAAATAGATAACCAACCTTGTACTCCTGACTCAGTTGTCAAGTTCATCGGCAAAAAGAAGTAAGGAAAACAGGATGACGAGACTAGATCAACTGCTGGTAAGTGTCAGAATCAGCTTGGGTGGTCTTGTGTATTACTAGAAGGAACACCAGTGACTGGTGTCTGAAATATTTTCTTTTTTTCATTTTTTCTTGAGATTGATGTCGAGCATTTCGCTGTCGACTGCTTGGGGACCAGCCCCGACGCGTGTGCTCGCTTATTTGGTGGTGGTTCGCGGGTAAGCGAAAAGATCCTAGGCAGGAGTGGCTTGGTTCTGGATTCCGTTGGATGTAACCTGACGCTTTGAGTCTCCGTGTGGGACTCCCTGTGAGATGATCATCGGCATTAGTTATTCCCAAGTATTGAAAAGATATATCATCACCGTCGACATAAGGTATATCCCATATTCCCTCAAGATTCTGACGGCCTTCTGGCATGGACTTACTTCCAACGAATCGATGTTGCGCTTCTGGGTAGTTGTTTCGGTCTTCTTGATAACCCTTTTCTTAGGCCGGGTGGGGCGAGTGTCTCCCGACTCGAAAACATCACTAGGCAAGTCGAAGCTGTTCCGGGTTAGAGCAAACAAGGCCGCCCAGACGACAAATACTTACTTGCGCACATGGATGATCGACAGATCGTTGATACCTGGCTGGAAACCAGCCCAGGAAGTACATGTCGATTTGAAGATTTGAGCGTCGGTCGAGATATCCAACGACCGTGATGCACCTTATAAAGTCAGTGGATTCTCAAAGGAAAAGGGAATTCCGTACCTGGCTCCAACGGCTTCAGTTCCAATCCGATATAGTAGGTCGTAGTATACATAGTCCGCGTTTCCCCGTTGGTTTTCTGCTCGCCCGTTTCTACGTTCTCAGGATGCTGAATACCATTCTGGGCTGCGACCTGATGGTTAATGTCTGCCACATCATCAGTAGTCTCAGTCTTTGTCCCTTTCGCCTGATACTTCGTAGATCCGTTTTTGACTGCCTCTGCTTCCTGGTCATTGCTGACGGTATGTGTGCGCTCGAAGCCCTTTGGAAAAGGGTGCGATACCGCGATAGTTCCTTTCCTGTCCAGAGCTCCGACCAAGTGTCTCAACTTGGATTCGACCAGACCAGACCAGACGGCTTCCGCTTCCTTTGTTTTGCTGGATGCAGTTATACTGAGATAATACTTGTAGTCATTCGTAAAGAACGAGTGACGGGCGAAGAGATCATTCCAATTCATTTGTTTCATGAAAATCTTGTCCACAATATCACCGCCCCGCGCGAGCTCACGAAGAATGACCGCCTTGGTAGACAAGGAGACGTTGTGGGTGGCACACATGGAGGGATAAGCTGGTGTGATGATGGGCATTAGGTGAAATCGATCGCCATGGTAGATCTGACAAAATCGGTTAGTCTGAGGGCAACAGCCGATTTGGCACAACCGAACAAACCTTTGGATTCCAAACTTTAATCTGAAGAGGCCCTTCTTCAATTGGCTTTAGCAATACAGGCTGAGGCCAGGCCCATTTGTTCATGATCCGAAAGAACTTGCCAACAATCACTGATCCAGTTGCCTGAGGATACAACTGGCATACTCGGGCCACCAGCATGGCCCATGCGACACCACCAGGGAAACCAACGATGTTGGCATATATAGCGCGGCCTGTTAAATACTAAGCATTAGTCTTGAACCGATTCATCCATGCTGAAGAAAAGAAAACCACTTACGCTGCGCCCAAAGTTTGATGGCGCGGAGTGCCAAACGGAATGTCTTCTGCTGAGGCACAAGCTCGAGGATCTCGTCAGTCACACGGGTTCCATTAAGCGAACGAGCCTCCCTTTCATCCAGGCCCCTGAGGTAATCATTGTTCTTCAAATCAAGGTTAAGCGGAATCGAAGGGACGATCAGACGGGCAAAAAGTAGATCGATGCTGATCCCGGATAATTCGAGCTTAATGATCGGGACAAAGGCGTCGGGAACAGGTGTCATCTTCTCGACAGCTCCCGAGGGAGCCATCTGTTCAAGGATGGGAGGGAAATCGGAGAAGAAGTCCTCGATGGACACATGTTTCGGACCAAGGACCAACGTATCGATATCCGACCCTATCATACCATCAATGTTAGATTATCCAGGAAGCGTCTAATACCATCCGCATAGGTAGCATACCCGGCCCATAAACACCCAGCCGATAACTCCCAAAGGTAAAGATCTTTCCTCCTGCTGCTTCGACCGCGGCTGGCGATAAACCTTTCTTGCGACTCACGGACTTGATGAACTCAATGGCGACACGCTGGAGCAACTGAAGCGCTTGGTTTCTATGAGCACCCATGCGTCAGCATATCCGATACATTCACATATTAACCCCCTTTCCAATCCGTTGTCCATTCGTCTCAGTCGCCGCCACATCTCTTACCTCCGCTCAGTCTCCGCAGGGCTTTCAAAGTTATTCTGCCCTTTGAGTTCGGCAATCAATTCATCGTTCGCGGCAAGCTCATCAGGAGTAGGAAGAACAGTCGAGATCGGAGGAGTAACTCCCCACTGCCGAACAGGTGGTGTTGCCATATTGTCGCGGACCTGGCTATTACTAGAGGCACATGTACGGACTTGCGCCGATCGAGTAGAATACACGTAAAAAACAAGCGAAGAGTGCGATTAGTAAAAGAGAGAAAGCAAATGAATTAAACGAACAGCAGAAAGGAAGAAGACGAATAGTCAAAAAAGGAAAAAGAAGAGAACGGCGCGATGGACGGTGAATGAATCCCCAGGAGCGAATGTCGATAGAGACCAGTCCAGCCACAGCCAGAGGTTTATCGCCTGCTGACTCAGCTCAGCCACATGACTTGCCGCTTTTGGACAGCAAACATTCTACGAGTGTTGAATAACACCGGCTCTTGCTACATGTCAGTTTAACCGCATTATAACTACTCAATTCTCAGAAAAAAAAAGGGATAACTGTCTATCCAGCCATTTGACATCCTCCGGATTCTCTCCAGGTCCGCCAGCCCAGTCTACAACGCAACAATCAGCCCAGAGAACCACATGAAAGAAGTGGGATACACTTACGACCCCAGATAGATGGAAACATATTCAGCTTCCCAAATCCCGGCTTCATACATGCGACCTCGTATTCTGAATCTTCAGGGCTAGAATTCGTCTCCTATCAGTATGATTCGATCTGGTAGAGGCGTTTAACATACGGGAAATAGAGGTCTGTCTTTGACGGCAGGACAAGTGCCTTGGCTCGAATTGACGCAAGCGCCTTCTCAAAATTACCATCGTATGGCACTTGTTTTGAGATGTCGCCGTTTTGCCAGGTCTGCAGCATCACCAGCAGGTTTTCCGGGTCTGGACGAACCGTCAGTTTCAACTCTTTGACCCGAAGTATCGACTTACGTTTGGACAGCGCCCACTTCTCCCAATAATTCTGCATAAAGTCTTCCAGCCCTTGAAAACCGAGAACTGTCTCATGGAGCCTTTCTCGGTAGAAAGCTTGGCTGAGTCCCCTGTGGAACATGTCAGTACACTATGCGCAGTGTTATTCATTGACGTAACCCACCACCCAGCATAGCCTCTACCAAACGCTTTCAATCCAACCTCCCTTTCACTATCCGTCCAAGTCCTAAACGTTTCTCCGGTACCCATAACACCATCCTCTCCCGAGCCTCCAGACGGTACATGCTTCGCCGCCAGAAGAGCCGTCTTGACGCCCTCGAGAAAGACCTGGTTGTGAAGAGCAGTCCTGGCTGATCCGCAGAAAGGAACAACCAAGTCCATGAAATTCGGATACTGAGTCGCCCATTGGTAGGTCTGAGCTGCGCCCATCGACCATCCCAAGACAGCGCGCAAATGGCTGAGGCCCAGATGCTGTGTCACGAGGGTATGCTGGGCACGGACGTTATCGTAAAAGGTGCACTTGGGGAACGGACCCGGAGTCTTTTGGTTCGAAGGTGACGAGGATTGTCCATTGCCAAAGAGAGCTGGGATGATAATAAAGTATTGGTTGGGGTTGAGGGTTTTGTCTTTGCCAATTAGCCAGGCATTATCCGAAATGGCTAGAATATCTAGTCAGTATTCTACCCTCCACTTGTAGAAGGCAACTACATACATCCGGAGAACCAGGTTGGATAAACAATAGCTGGACTCTTGCGATCTCCAAAAGTCTTGTATGCGATATGGGCATCGAGGATCTTCTCTCCACCCTGGAGCTCCCAATCCCCGAGCTTGAAGATATCGTAGTCTTGCTGTGACATAGTAATTTTCGATGTAACTGGTTTATGACTAGGCAACTAGTATTAATGCAAACATGGCCCTTTATAGTCTGAACAGTATTGGAAATGGAAGCTTTCTTATCTGGTTAACCCCGCATTGTCCGTTGGCAGTGGCATGTGACGGAGTATGATATCCTAGTCCAACTATGTATATGTACTATGTCCATAGACCTCACATACCCTGATTCTGAGCGAGCTACGGGAACTTCCATACATAATTCTGGACAAGAGCCAACATCATATCCACTGCATTGTTTGGGATGCCGTTCACTTATTGCGGGGCACTGAGAACTGAATATCGGCCCGGGGATCGGTAAGTGTAGCGGTATTGCCACACACTTTGTTTGAGAATTTGCATTGATTGGGGCGTGGATATTGAGCTTAGCTCACTACTTTATGCGTGGCGATACATGATCCCGCCATGTTCGGCTGGGTGACGATAGAGATCCGATAACGACTTACCTGAATGATTTATTTCGCCAGCTCTCAACATGCGTCCGCTTCCTGCGAATATTTTACGCATTCTCAAAAGATTCCCGTCTTATAACTTACTGTAAGTTCTGACCCGGGAGGTGGCTATAGCATCTGAATCGGCCGATTGCTATCAAAGCCAAGCAACATCGACTATTATAAATCAAAAGTGCAGAGCTAACATATTTCCAGAGCTCGTCAACCTGCATTATACCCCTTGTCAGTGAACAGATTGATCAGCCAAACGGTAACCATGTTCAAAGTCGGCGACGATTTCCAGAAGATCCAGGCCTCGCGGCCGGAGTTCAAGCGTGACACCGAAGTTACCTTCACCCAGCCCCCGAATCCCGAATGGAAGACAGCAGACGGTGCCAACGATGGCGGAGAGAGCCTTAAGAAGAACCACGTGGAGATTGACCCCCATGAAGAGGGGCGGCCGGTAGCGTCCAACTACAAGCTCCTTATCTCAGGAATCGTCCCCAGACCGATCGCCCTTATCAGTACCAAGTCCAAAGATGGAGAGACGACTAACCTGGCGCCGTTCAGTTATGCCCAGGTTATTAACCATGATCCGCCGCTTTTCATTGTGGGATTCGTGGGGTCGTTGGACAAGGCGAAGGATACGCTTAAAAACTTGGCTGAGACAGATGAGTGTGTGATCAACATTATCTCCGAGCACTTTGTTGAGGCGGCCAACGCGACGGCTATTAACGCCCCGTATGGTGTGTCTGAGTGGGAGACTTCTGGTCTGCATCAGGCGCCGTGCAGTGTCGTCAAGGCCGCCCGTGTGAAGGAGTCGATCTTGTCTATTGAGGCTAAGCTGGTTAGAACCGAGGAGTTCGAGAGCCGCACCACGCCTGGTAAGAAGACGGGTGTGCTGGCTGTTGTTGAGGGTGTCCGATTCTGGGCGCGGGAGGATGCTATCAATGAGAAGAAGAGCATTGTCGACTTGAAGGTCTTGAAGCCGATCAGCCGTCTGGGTGGTATTTCTTACGGGCGGACTTCGGAAGCCATGGAACTCCCCCGCCCCAATTTTTAGATTTTAAGCGATAGATCTTCTCGTCCAGAGTTTCGTGAATGTATAGATACGCTTTGTGCCATTACTGTGCCCTATCGGCTAAATCGTACATAAATCGGCTGGTTGACCGCTTAAAAAGGATTCTTGTGACCAGAAACATCGGAGAATTTGCGCCAATTGCTTGACCAGATAAAAGCCAGCATGCACTGCACATGTATCCTGGGAATTGCTAGATCTCAACGGATTGTGATTGAATGGGGGATCTTACCCGACCCGGGTGGACCTCATCTTCGGTGTGTCGAAACACCGTACAAAGTAAGACCCCGTATTTGCGGAGAGGAAGTTCTCCGTCCGGAGAGTCTGGAGTAACTAGTCCGGAGAAGGTGGATTCAGCCGATCTGTCTGGAAAGGCTAAATCAATTGACTGCTTTCGGGAAAGCATGTAGAAGAAAAGGCCCAAAACCCGTTAGTCCAGACTCGGTTTCATAGTCAGCCCGACTCTCTACAAATTGTTCCTTCATCCCCGTTCCACCTGCAGGAACCGGCGTCCAGAGCGGCCCATCTCAGAAGCATCGGGAATCAACACATCTCATCGTGCTGACATTGAGAGTCCTTCCTTCGGCTTCCTTGTCTCTGTGTTGAACCGGCCCGAATGAGGGCAAAAAACGCACACGGAAGACGATCCGTGGGAACGAGGGAGGTTTAACACGGATGATTGTGGGATGGGTGGATGAAGATGCATGGACAACCGTCAGCGTGCAAATCACAGCAGAATTCAGAGAATCATCTGATATTCCGAGTTTTCTTTTCTTTTTCCTTTTTCTTCCTTTTGTGCGTTCTGTATTTTCAACCCTTGTTGGACTGCTGTAGGTGTTCTCATTGGCGTCTTAAGGTACTCTCTGTAGTGTAAGATTATAAAGAGCAGTGGAAAAGAACATCCATGGTTGAGGGCGGTCAGTCTCGCTTTTCTCCAGGAACAGCTTCGGATCTCATCGCTATATCATCATCCATTTTCTTACTCCGTACATCGTCCTCCTCCTATCTACCACCAATTCTTACAGTGTCGCTATCATTGTTCTTGTAAGCGCCCGTGATTTGTCCATGGATATTTCTTCTGTGTGGTGTTCCCGATCACAAAACGTCCCGTATCACTCAACACCAAAGCTCCTAGACCACGGCCACGACCACTGCAGTCCTACCATCCTCTACTACTGTCGCCGTCGCTCACAACAACCAGATTATTTGCTTCAGAGCTCAATCAACTGTCTTCCTTAAGCTGCAAGTTCGAATGCCCAATGTTCTGCGATCACGGATGATTGTTTGCTCGCAATGAGCCAACCGTCTTCCATGAAGAACGGCTGTGACGGCGTTGCTGCTTACCCTGTTCCGGTGCCTCCGCCTAGACAGATCCGTTTCGTCTCGACGGATGGTCAACCGCAGACGAAACGGCGTCGAGTTAACGCAGCGTGCGTCTCCCAATTCGTTGTCGTCTTAGATGTCACGGTTCGGTTTGCGGCTTGCTAACTCAGAGTCATACTTGCACAGATGCCGCACATGTCGCAGGCGCAAGATACGTTGCTCGGGCGAACAGCCAGGTGAGTTGTCGGGTCTTTTATATCGCTTTTTGGTCTACCTTTGGGGTATGCTGACTGGGCTGAACTCCGCTTCTAGTTTGCAAGACATGTACCGACTACAATCATACTTGCCTGGGATACAGTGAACCTCCTTCTCATGTTCGGTCGCAATCCGATAGTGCACCGCGACGCCCTGACCTGTCTTCACTACATTCCTCCACTGAGGCGATTAAACCTGGAAATGCTCGAGCAGTGGAGAGTCAGTCTCCAGATCCTCCTGGGCAACAGAATGGACTACCGCGTAAACGCAGAGCGTCCGAGACACACAAACCCACAACAGGCCCCAAGAATGCCTTCCTATTCAAGAATATCTCCTCCCGTACTGCCAAGAATCTTGGACAGCAACAACATGCAGCAGAAGATAGTCCCGGAAGCAGTACGTTGAGCGATTGGCCTATCCCGTTTATTCCCTAGGCTCATGGTGGTATAAATACTGACATGTTTGCTTCGCTGCATGCAGGCCGCAGCTCCATAAGCGCTAATCTTCGTGCTCAAGTACCATATTTCAGGTATTTCGGCCCAACTGCCATTGTCCCAGGCTTCAAGCAAATGGTTCGCTCATTCATATTTGATAAATATTTTCCAGCTGATTCTCTAACACCACATATAGCTTGTTGAAATTCGAGGTTCCCGGAAGAGCAACACATCATCAGACTCATCATCATTCCCTTCCCGAAGTCCAAAGCCCGCTGGCACTAGACCGAATACTATGAGCGCCATATCCGATAGCAGCCGGGACGACAATAAGTTACCCTTTTACGACACCAACGATAGCTTACCTGTTAGCAATCTTGTGACCCATCTGTGCGAATTGTTCTTCGAGCACCTTGGATGCAACTTTCCCTTTTTGCAACGAGACAGATTCCTTCGGGACCTCAAGGACAAAAAGGTTAATACGATGCTCGTTAATGTGGTCTGTGCACTGTCAGCACGATTCTCCCCACATCCGTTATTGGGCCCTCCACAGTCGCTCACAGTCGATGGCTATGAGGAGCCACATGACTGGAAAATGTCTGATCGTGGTCATCCGTTTGCCTGCAGGGCCAGGGGTGCTTTGGTCGACTCTCTGTCATGCCCAACTCTCTCGGTGGCCCAGGCGTGTCTGCTACTGGCCTACGAGGAATTTGGTTCAAACCGAGACAGTGGTCTATGGATGTATCTGGGAATCTCAATCCGGATGGCCCAAGATCTGGGCATACAGAAAAGGTATGGCCCACACGGACCAACTGATGAGTCCATTAGCGAAGAGCCGGACGACGATCACTGCGAAAACTCTGAACTGTCCAACAGCCCTGATGAAAGCGTACAAAATATCGAAGATTCTAGACGAGAGCGTGAAGACACTTTTTGGTGTATCTATTTCCTTGATCGGGTGATTTCATCAGGCACAGGCAGGCCAGTGACGTTGGTCGACGAAGATATACAAGTGTGCTTTCCTGCACAATCAGAATCGGTGGTTTCGAATGGTTGGCCAGCTCCGTTCCCGCCACTTATTCGAATTATACATCTTTACGGAAGGGCCACCGATATCATTAATGGAATCCAGGACGTCAACGATGTCACGGATGAGACGGTGAAGCGGCTGGCCGGTCTAGAATCAGACTTGACAGGTAAATCAAGCTGCCTCACAATGCTACAGGAATGTATTAAACTAATGAACGGTTTTTATCTTTTTTAAAGGCATTTATTCGGCATTATCCTCCAAGCTCTATTTCGATGCAGCCAATCTCCAGCAGTATGCGATGGCCAAAGAAGGAACGAGTTTCATACTTTTACATCTTGTAAGGAATCTCCGTTTACATGTGATTATAGCTTTACGTTGAGTCTCGACTAACATCACCTATCAGTGGTTTCATGCCTTGATCGTTCTACTCCATCAACCAACCCTATTGCATTCGTTTGGTGGCACTATCCAACAGCTTTATCCAAACAGCAGACCACTGGCAATGTCTTCCGCTAAGACTATCGCGGATATCGCCTCATTTTCAGAGTTGATGGATAGCAAAAGCTTTGTTGGAAATCCGTTTACGAGCCAGCCCATGTATATCGCGGCGTGCGCATTTCTGATGGAAAGTGCATATTATGCGTCACCAGACTCCAAAACCGGCATCTCTCCTCAACCGCTATTGGCTAACCAATCCAGCGGTTTTGTGATGCCCAATATGGGCTTGGCAAGCGGATCCGAGCAAAGGTCTATCGGCGCCACGCAGCACCATCTTCTTGCTAAGTCCGCCAAGGACAACTATCAGAAGTGCTACAAAGCCTTGAAGGCGCTCGAAATGTATTGGGATGGTACCAAGTATATTCTGACTGTACTTGACCAGAAGGCCAAGGGAATCGTCGACCCTCTGTTGTACACGGCGGAAGAGGTGGGAGATGCTCCTGTGCAATCCTTGGCTACAAGAAAACGGCAACGACGGTCTCCATCGGGTGTCCCATTGAGACCGGACTCACAAGCTACACCTGATGTTGTTCCTTCAACTGAGGGGAGGATAGCAAGACTCGACCCCAGCCAAGGTGCGAATATTTCATTTCCGTCTTAAAATCCATGAATTTACCTTGCTAACACTCCGTTTTCTAGCGATTGGATGGGCCCTTACCAACGCTGCGGACCCTCACAATCCTAATTTGAGTGTCTTGTACCAGAATCCGGCAGCACATACGAATTCAGCACCGACGAGACCAACACACAATTCCCAATACAGCCATAGCTATCCCAACACTGGGCAGAGTTCGAATTCATATTCACAATCTATCGAGTCCCCCAGACACGTCCATACGACCCGAAGCCCGCCTATTCTTTCAATTCACGGCATTCCTGCATCGGAAGCCAATCCTTATCTTGGTTTGAACGCGTCATATCCCTCATCTGGCCATTCTTCGTCGACATACAACCAGAGCTTACCTCCGTCTCAGCTTGGTACAGAGGCATCGGAGTTTCATTATCAGATCCCACCAGGTCCGAATGATCATCAACCTGGTGATTACTACCACCCGGGGTTCCATTCCAGCGCAAACGACGTCTTAATTGAAAGTCAAAACATTGACATGAACATGTTACATGACCCAGGAAATCTCCCGTTCCTCAATGGCGATGGTCTTGCATGGCTGGAGTACCTACCACCCGACGTTGCCAGTCTATTTGGAGAACATCCACACTACCCTTCTTAATTTGTCACGGCCTTTTAGTCCTCCCCGCTCCTCATATTTAGCGGAATATCTTGCGGAATTTTCACGAATTTACTAGCAATTGGTACTACCAAAGTATTTATAACTTAATGGAGGCGGAAGTATCTGGTGTTGGATATAGATGTCTTGTCTCACGAGGATTACGCAGCGTGCAGCGTGTATTGTTCTTTTTGTTTATCTTTCTGGGTTATGATTGTGATATCTTTTGGTTAGAGATGATGCTTCGGAGGGCAAAAAAGTAGTGCCTTTGTTTTAATGTTTTGTTGCTTTTTGCTACGACGTTTCTATGGGAATATGAAAGTCACCTCGGTATAAAAGCGCACTGGATTCATTCTAAAATTTCTGGATTTTGTGTATTCTTACCTTACAGGGGTCTATTGTCTCTGATTCCGATACAGGCCTACCCTACCTACAACCTGCAATATACTTTGAAAGGATGGTGTTAATATCGGAGATGCTAGGGCACGCCTAGATCGTTGCCCGGCACGACGGGCGGTGAAACAAAACACCATCAACAACCCCGATTAAGTGAGCACTCAACGAGGGGGATTGTTGATTAATTTGCGAAGCATCTCGAACGTTATGCAAATGATTTCTTTTCAATAATCTTGTGTCGTGTGGGAGGTATCTAACATTTTTCATCGCCTCTATTGTTCAACATCCGTTGATCGTAGTACATACTTGATCTACGGAAGCTTTCTCCGAGGAATCCACATTAAAAACGGTGTGGACAGCTGTATGGGACAGGGCTGAAGCAATGGAGGAGCCAGTTCGTGCCTTGGAGTTTCCAGCTCAGCGAGCGTTGATGGCTTCAGGGGAGCAGCATGATTCCCCCGTGTGCTCTCCAAGCGGAGACGAATATCCATCTCCG
Source organism: Aspergillus ruber CBS 135680 (assembly GCF_000600275.1). Taxonomy (NCBI): domain Eukaryota; kingdom Fungi; phylum Ascomycota; class Eurotiomycetes; order Eurotiales; family Aspergillaceae; genus Aspergillus; species Aspergillus ruber. Next base: position 583,767 of record NW_024467298.1, read on the forward strand.
TCCGCCACAACTCCAATTCTACCGGATTATGACAAGGTTGATTCATTAGAGGGAGATGAGCTGAGGAGTGTTCGTGACTATGAATACCATTCTTCGGCATCTTCAACGGGGCATTCGAGTGAGCGGGATTTGGAGGATGAGAAATTGCTGTGCGCGCCCTCCAGCACGTCGAGTCACTCGTCTGTATCTTCGATTCCTCCTTCTGCGCTTGTTCATTCGTCCAATGCTTTAAAATTGCCAAAGGCTACTGGAACGCGTCAACATGCCTACCGCCGCAGCGATACGTTTCGGAGACAACATTCGGTGTCCTCCATACAGATACATAGCGATGATGAGTCCGATGAATACGAGATGTCGTGGCGTGGGAAAAATCAGTGCCGTTCCAAATTCCCCATGTGTTCTCCGAGCTCGCCGCCAAAGAAACAGCTGCCGTACTATTCACGTAGGGGATCAGCCAGCAAGCAGAGATTCAAAAGGGAATATCCGCTTGTTCTCCTGCATTGTAACCTGCTTCCGCCTTCGCTTCCTGTCATCGGTTATACCGGAGCCCCCAACCAGAAGATCCTAAAGGAAGCCCTACCTATGAAGTACTACCGACGTTGGAAACTCCTAGAAGAAAAAGCCGGCTCAGGAGTCCTCCGTGAGCGGGGCGTCCTTATCTCCCACCCAGAAGACGCCTACGATCTTCTCGAGGAGCGACTACTCGAAAGCCTTGAACTCCAACAACCGCGTCTTCACCATGGCCACTTCCTAGAACAACATGAATACGACTCCGACAGAGACGATGGCGCAACAGATGACGAGCAGGGAAAAGTATGTCCAGACTGCGGTGTACGAGTCGTCACCTGCAATGATCAAAACCGGAAATGGGAGATCAAGGTGTTTGCGGCAAACGGGCTAATGAAGGCTGGTGCGTGGGCTGCGGCTTGGAAGGAGATGGAGAAGGTGGATGTGGAGGTTGGGTTGTGGCTTCCGAGGGACGTGAGAAGGGGGCTTCAGAAGCGGTTGATGGAGGATGAGAGCGAACATAAACTGCTTTTGGAGCCGAACGAACCGGTCGGTGAGGTGAACTGGGGGTCGCATTCTCCGTCAGCACAAGAAGAGGCGCCGGGCCCATTGACGGAGCACAGTTCTACTGCCAATGATTCTTCCCTTTCTCTTGCCTTATCACCAGGATCACACGGACAAGAGCAGGTCTCTTCGAAAATCAATCAAAAGTCAGCGGAGGATATCGACCTCCGAACATTGCTAATCAACTACATTCGCGTGCTGGCTAGTGATCGACGCAATATCACAATTGGAATTCTCAGTATTTTTGTTGTGTTCCTGGCCATCGGCAGTGTCCGGGTTCCAGCTTCAACTTCCTCTTCGGAACTCCAAGCGTTTCCAGAGGAGACGATTGCCTTTGTTCCAACGTCCATTGTGAGTATGACGCAGCACCAAGCTGCGAGTGCAGCTACGTCAAATGTTTTGGGTTCTGTTCCAACTTTTGTTGCAGACGAAGTGCAAATCTCTTCGGCAGAGAAAAAAGGTACTGCAAGTTCTCAGGTTTCATATTTTGAGATCCCCACTAGCTCTACTGAGCTTGCTCCTGCTTCTATGCCTACTATAGCCGAATTACAAGATCCGTCTGCAGATGCGGAAGAAGCAGACACCACTGTCCCAAGTACAAAGAGTTCGGAGGGTTTCAACCAGCCTGGCACTGGGACACAAGAAGCTTCCGCCAGCTTTTATCAGTCCAAAGAGCCTACGGTCGATTTGATGCAACAAAAATCCGGTGAAGCAAGTGACATGACTCGTACTGACCTAGAGCACCGACTCTGATCGCGAATTGCCGGGAAAGGAGGTAGATGTTCAAATTGAATCCCTTGAGTTGGCAAAAACCAGCGCATCTGAGAGTAATGTAGCAGAGGGTATTGGAGGGATTGTTTGAAGGTCACGATGTTTTGGGGCGTGTTTATTGACGATTGATATGACCGAACCACTGTTTTTGTTTGATTCTGGATGCTTTGTCTTGTTTTGTCTTTTCTTCCTCTTTTTCTCTCTATTTTAACTATGTGTGATACGATCAGCTATAGAATGACCTTACGAAGATATTTAATCAATGAAATCTACATGATAATGCCTTTACTGCTGTTATTTCGACCATAATAAAGGTTCGACCACTGATTATGTGATATACGAGTTGCTGATATGGCCGCCGAGACAAATAAAGGGATACATTCAAACTTTTCTTAAACACTTGGGAAGATTTCTCATTTACTTTCTTCGTGAAAAACCCGCCTTTGAAAACCATACCTATACAATATTCCAAAATCACATAATTTAACAATGACACATGGATTGGGTGTAAAATCAGATTCCAGAAGCCCAGTTTATCAAAATGGAAGATTATTCAGAAGATTCGTGAGCGTGAAACCCTTGCTACAAACTTGGAATCTAAGCACACGGTATCTTCGTATGCAGCAATGCCAACTATCCAAATCAAGAGGAGGCCGTGATTAAGATCCGCTTACAGTACATTGATTTGCCCCTTTTCCTCGGGGCAGACATTATAGCCATGCGCACTCTCTTCTAAAACACACGCCTTCTTTAGTGTCCCATGCCCTGGAACAGCATTCGCACCTCGTCGTGAAAGAGCACAGCAAACTAAGCTAGATATTTGACAACACACACTACAAGAGATCAGTGCTCTTGGCTCCCTAACAAAGGCAGGTTGCTCGTAAAGTCCTAGATCATTCGCCTGGAAATATGAAACCCTGGACAATGACCATGCCTGGGTCCCGGGAGGATATGTGTATTATATTCTGATGGAGAGAATGTGCCAGAGTTCAAGCCGCCAACTACGTGGGAGAAGTGGGTGGGTGAGGAAAACAAGCTCGTCTACTGCTTTTGTTTTAAAGAAGCATATTTGTGAGTGGCTTCTGCTTGGTCTTTCTTATGTTGTTTGTTAATGCTGACTTATCTTTTTTGGACAGAATGTCTGGCTTACGGCAGGGTGTATCATGACGGAGGCATTTGGAGTGTTATTTGGGATCGAGAGAAGCAAAATTGGCAAATATACTTCCTATGAACTACATGGAAGTCCTCGTCTACAAAGAAGCCTCTTTACAGCTATCTTGTGGACTGGGAGATAGCGCTTCCGACCACCCCCAAGGATGGCTGGCGTGACACCAAATATTTCTTCTGGGAACTGGCAGATCTAGCTACAGCAAATCTTTCATATAAGTGAACAGGTGAATTCAAAGATATCCTAACATTTATTATTGGAGTTTGCGTACGATATTGTTTTGGATACAGTCCCCACCCAGCGGCGGCAAACGAGAGACCAACACGACCAAACACGGCGACAGCTACGCATCTGCCATGTATACAGACACGTCAATTCGATATGACACATGCACTCGTATAGCATTGCTGCAGCTATTTTTGTTCTTCATGCCCGATCTCACTAGACCGGACAACAACACAGTGGCAGAGATAGTACTTTCGATCCTGAACATATTCCGAGACATTCAGAATCCAAGCTTCTCGAATCGAATATTGAGCTAAGCAGTGGAGCTTAAGATCCGCTAAGATTATATTCGGAGCCGCCCGATTGGGCTTAAGATCTTTAACTAGCCACGCATGGACGAACTATTGGCCCCGATGAACTTAAAGCATACTATGGAGCGCTATGGACTGCGCTGCGACCATCACCGCCCCTCCCCTTACACACCAACGCATAATATACACTATTGTTTTGGGAGTTGTTAGCGGCCAATTGTGTGGTGCTCGTATTCATGTCCTCGGAAATTTTTTGTTATGCAGGATTATCGAATCATGTATTCTAGCTTGCTGTTGAGAGACCTGACCAAAATACCGCATTGCTGGGCCCGAACCGTGATCTAAAGTGGATCGAGGTTTTGTTAGGGGCACATGCGTGATGTGATGAAGGGATACAAAGCACAGGGCAACTCAGCTGGGGCCAAGGGGGATTAATCCATTGGTCCGGTTTAAATTAATACTTGTAGGCGCTGCTCCCTGCGTTGGTCGCTTTTTTCTTTCCTTCGGAAACCCTAGGCAAGTGACAAGCGGAGGGTCGCGTTACAAAAGATAGGACACCATGAAGCAATACGGAAAGCTAGCTCTGCTGGCTGTTATCTGCCTTGCGCAATGGGTATCTGGTGAAAATGGCTTTAAGACGGACGATGCGAGATTGGTCCGGTTTGATTTGAATCTGACTTGGGAGGATTATAACGGTGCTGGGTTTACGAGAAAGGCGATCCTGAGCAATGGTCAATTACCGGCGCCGACATTGCGATTGCGACAGGGAGATGATGTCGAGTTTGTAGTTAAGAACCAGATGCCGTTCTCGACTACGGTTCATTTTCATGGTAAGTCTCCCGTTAGTTTATGCTGGTCCAAATCTAACGACTCCAGGTATCGAGCAGAAAGGCACGCCATGGTCCGATGGTGTACCAGGTCTTTCCCAGCTACCAATTGAACCCGGTGACCAATTCATCTACAAATGGAAGGCAACCCAGTACGGCAGCTACATCTACCATGCGCACCGAAGAGGTCAAATCGACGATGGCCTGTACGGAGCCATCCACATCCTGGCAGACCACTCAGTGGAGAGGCCATTTGGCAAAATCACAAAGGACCCGGTTGAGCTTTTGCAAATGCATGAAGCAGAGAAGAATTCGCAGCCAATCTTGTTTTCGGACTGGCGTCGCTTGACGTCTGAAGAGACATACCGCACTGAACAGATTACCGGACTGGATGGATTTTGTACCAACATTATCTTGATCAACGGCAAGGGCTCTCAATACTGTTTGCCCCGGGAACAGCTTAATGCGTTGACGTCGGCTGCGCAAAAGATGTTACTTAGGGATAACACTGTGACGGATACCGGATGCATGCCTCCAATTGGGATCCTTGAAGGCCACTTCTGGCGCAACACCAGTGCAATGCCTAAGAGCTTCTACTCTGGTTGCCAGCCAACTCAGGGCCCGACGGAAGTTATCAAGGTTAACCCAGCAGCACGTTGGGTGAGCTTCGATCTAATGACATCCGCTGGCGTCTCGACACCCACGGTCTCCATCGATGAGCACAGTATGTACGTCTACGCGATTGACGGCCGGTACATCGAGCCCATGAAAGTCAATGGAATCACGATCAGCAACGGCGGACGCTACTCTATTTTTGTCCGGCTTGACCAGCCAGCAGGCGACTATACGATCCGCGCCCCGAACACGGGAATCAACCAGATCATCAACGCGACAGCCACTCTGTCCTACGACACGTTACTCAAAACCCAGACAAATCCCTCCAGGCCCTGGGTCAATGAAGTCGGCAGCAACACAACCGCTTCCGCCATCCTCTTCGACGAAACAAAAGTCATCCCCTTCCCCATCCTCACACCCGCCCTCTCTGTCGATAACACCTACAAACTAACCGTCGACCACTTCAACGCCTCCTACCGCTGGACCCTCGGTAACACCTCCTTCTCCATGTCCTTTGAAGACGCAACCCCCCTCCTCTTCAACACAACCTCCATCCCCACAGACCTAACAATCACAACCCGCAACGGCTCCTGGGTCGACCTAATCATGGTTGTCAAGTCTCCCGTCCAACCACCCCACCCCATGCACAAACACTCCAACAAATTCTTCGTCATCGGCCAGGGTAACGGCGATTTTAACTACTCTTCCGTAGACGAGGCGATGCAGCATATCCCCGAGAGTTTCAATTTCAAGACTCCGCAGCTTAGGGATACATTTAATACGCCTGCGGTGGAGTCGGGGCCGACATGGTTGGCGATTAGATACCAGGTTGTTAATCCGGGGCCATTCCTTTTACATTGTCATTTGCAGGTGCATTTGAGTGGGGGGATGGCGATTGCGTTGTTGGATGGGGTTGATAAGTGGCCAGTTGTGCCAGAGGGGTATCGATTACCGGTTTTGGAGGATTAGATGTCGTTCATCGGTGTTTTGTAGAGGATACAATTGTACGAGTGTTTATGTATATCTATATAATGCTAATAATTTCACAATCTCTTTGATTTCTACTTGAGTTGAATTCGGTATATATGCTATGTAAAACTGCGCCTGTGGACCGAATGTCAAACCCAGCAGGAGGAAATTCATCGCTCTGTTTGCAGCCATCTTGGATCGACAGGGAATACAGCACGTCGGGCTTTTCCACCCCTCGTTACGCTGGAGTATGAGGGACAAAGAGAGACCGATAAGCAGCGAACGGGACCTTGAGGGCTATGAGCGATCTGCTGTTGAGAATCATATGCGGAACATAATCGCAGAGCTTTGCAAGATACCTACCGCTCGAGATGAATTCCGTTTGGGTGATGGAGTCCAGTTCGACAGCCATGCCAATGGCATTGATCTACAGACAAACCAACCATCAAGATCCGGATCTTCCAGGCCTGATCAGTATTGCATACACCGCATTGACGATGGTACTAGCGCACTTCTTACCACAGTCGAGTACAAGCCTCCACATAAGCTACCTGTTGAGAGCCTTCACAGAGGTCTTAAGTCCATAGACTTCTGGGAACAGATGGTCAAGGCTCACGGTGTCCTAATATCGAGGACGAGAAAGCTGAAAGGATCATTGGGTCGGTGATCGCTCAAGAGTACCATGTGATGATCCAGGAAGGACTCGAATATTCATATGTGACTAATGGACTCGCATTGATCCTTCTGCGGGTCCCCCTATGACGACCTAGGCACTCTGTATTACCATCTCTGCGAACCGAACTTAGAAGTGAACCCAGAAGATGATCAGAGTTTTCTGCAGCCAGCAACAGCTATCGCTCGGGTATTGTGTCTCTGTCTGATGAGTTTTCGCTCACGTCTTCGTAGCCAACAGTGGCGAAACGAAGCAGACGCGCAGCTCCCAATCTGGAAGTCTAGCTTTGGTAGCTTAGATGGCACTTGGTCTACAGTCTCCGAATTTGAATCGCCACAAAGTATCCCGAATTCAAAGCACACTTATCCTAGCCCCAAATCCACCACATCCGAGTTTCTGCCGCCGTCGTCATCCTCAGCGGAATCCCCTACCGCTGAGGGACGCCGAGCGCCAACCCGGTCTCGGCCTGGCTGCTCACCTTTCACCGCAACACACCATGATAAATTCTCAGATTCAGATTCGGATTTTCAAGCTTCAAGTCAACGAAAACGTGGTTTTAGCAAGGTTGGCTCTTCTCCGCCGGTTCAACGAGTGGTGCGCCAGGCGACTTCATCGCAGATTTCAGACAGCTGACATGGGCAGCATAACGCACGCTTTTGTACACAGCAGTGTCTACATGGCCTGCAGCAGGGTGATCTGCTCGATGATGCCTGCCCGAATGTGATGCTCCATAAACAGGGTGGAGACGGTAGGCGGCACGCCATTGATTTCACAACTTTGGTGCAACTGGTGAAGCGACAGCTGGGTGACAATATCGACCGGAACTGCACGCCAATGGGAGACTGTGAAGCACCAGGAGCACTGTTCAAGCTCACCTGTGCTGCATATGGGTACACTGTTGTTGGAAAAGGCACGACCTGCTGGTGGCCGGAGCTCTTGCGCGAAGCTGAGGTTTATCGTGTCCTGCAGCAGGCTCAGGGTTCTGCAGTTCCTGTTTTCCTGGGAGCAATTGACCTAAAGAAAACCTACTTCCTCCATGGGGCTGGAGCAATTCGGCATATGCCCTCAAGCAGCAGCGGAACGTGCTGGGGATAGGAGCGTTGGCATGGGCAGACAAAGTAAAACCAGGCACGAATGAGGTAAATGTGCGAATGAGCAGAGAAGGATTAACAACCACTGATTTGCCGATGAAATAGACCAATGTGATGAAATCGATTAGTTTGGTGTTTCTGTACAAATATTCCGCAGGATCTATGCACTAACATCAGAGTCATTCGCCTTGAGTTGATTGTCGTAATGACATTTTATCCGAGTTCTACATAAAGATTGCGGCAGTTAGCCTCGCCAGAACCACCCGGGGAGATATTAATGCCCAATCTTCTTTAAATATAGCAAATCGTCGACCAATCCAAACAAGGATAAGCCTGATATGCTTCCAACATTACAAGGACAGCATGAATGGATATAAGGCGATATCCTTTAGCGCTAAAGTCCACTGTATACCCAACAGCTTAGTATCCATCGCTAGCCCAGATCTAGCAATTTCATCTCGCCCGATGTGGCAGCGTGTGTGCGGTGCCCTTTGCTTTTTTGTTAAGGCCAACAATTCATTCCACTTACTTAGTAAAATTTGCCCTAGCTAATATTGCCAAACTCTAGCACCCGCAGAATCTGATTTGCCAGCGCGTATTTTCTTTCCCTTTAGGATAGTCTCCACGAGTCAGCCGGCCATTCTACAACACACGACACGAATATAACTAGCGTATGAATTGGATGACTCAACAAATGACGATCGCGCTGAAAGCCAAACCATCATCTTCCTCCGAACGGTGGTTTTCCCCAGAACGGAAGACACAACAATCCGAAGTCAGCAAGGCGCGCAGGAAATAAGACCGGGACAGTGATGAGCAGCGGCCGTTTCCAGTGCCACCATGATGTACAAACAGCAGCTTGACTAGATAGGCGCCTTCGTTCATTTTTCCTTCTCGGGACGATACGACGACCCAATGAATTGCCAGGTGTTGGTTGGAAAGGCCGAGGCCGCTTAAGCCATTCCATGTCCTCCAAGTCAACAACCACCAAACTGCGGGTCTGTTCATCCCACAGCATATTACGCCACTCTTTGTCTCTGTTTTTAACACCACACTTCTGGAGAGACTTCAGAGCTTTCTCTCGCTCTTTGTGGAAGAAATCCAAATTTTCGTCTTTGATTATCCGCTGAAGCCCAGTTCCAGACCAGCTCAGGATCATCATATGCGCCATTACCTGACTCGTGGTACCAGTATGCGATGCTTGGCTCAAAGTCGCCTAAACAGACCGGGATCTGATATCCTTGCAAGCTTCGGAGCTTGCGATAATTGTCAACTTCTGTTGTAAGGGCATGCTGATTCTCCTTCGTTGTAGCCTTGATGACTACGGTATACCCATGAGACAATAGAGTCGCTTTCATGAGATACCCCGTCCGACCACGGATGTGTAGCGGCTCAAAACCCTTATTTCGATTCTGGACAAGTTGATCGTGCAGCTTGCGCGTGAATTCCCGCGGGCCCATTGGATGCTTCTGGCCGCTGTGATGTTGCCAGTTAGGGCACTTTTTATCCAGAGGACCCCCATTGACCATACCGCGGATACAAGCCATGGTGCAGTATGGTCTCTGCATCCTTTGAGAAGGAGTTTGCTTTGTTCTTCGGTCGGGTTGTGCCCGTTTGCGTCCGCCAGTTGATAGTTGTTTACCTTTCCTGCAACTCGATCGACTGCGCGCGGCTGGTGCGGTGGATGGCGAAGGCATATCCTCATCACTATCACTGCTTTCACTTGGCGAGCCTGCCGGGGTAGATACGCCTGGATTACAGCGAGCATGGGAACGTGTATTGTGTTTCTTTGGATTCGGTTTCCAGTATGAAGGCTGATAATTCGAGGGCGGCGGCTCCTTGCGAATTGTTTCGGGAATATCGCGCAAGAGGTCCAAGTATTCGACTTTCCAGGTCGAGAGCTGTTCATGTGCGGTATTGTGCCACTCTTGGGACGGAGCTTCAGCGGCCAGCGCTTGGAGTGTGAACGCAAGCATCTGGCCCACAGCAGTCTGGTGAAGACAGCTCTCATCGCCTGCCTGCACGTCTTGATTTGGGATACACAAGTAGTATTGAACTATTGTGGGATCCTCTGGAATATGTAGAAAGACAAATGCCTCCCCTGTCCGAATACACCCGTTCTGTATCCCCAAGTCATGCATGTATGAGAATATCTGAGTGACAACAGCGGCAACAAGGCGGGTGGTATGAAACTCAAATGTGTCTCCTTCCTGATCAACAACATCGCGGGCCAGGTCCATCTCGTGCAAGCCCGCGACTAGTTCCGCGACCATAAGCTTGTGAAGGGCTTTAAACTCCACCGCATATACTGGTATCTGGCGCTCGTCAGCCACGACGTGAACACAGAACTGATCAGCACGGCGATTGCGCCGCCTTCGTGAGCGAGCCCTTGTCTGACTTTGACCCATTTGTTTCCCCTTCCCTTTTCTTCTACCTCTCCCGCGGTTGGTGTTTGTTGGTTGACGGGGTGCGTCGTCAAGATGCATCTCCAGACTGTCATCCAGTGAGGTTGAGTTCGTGCGGTCATAAAAGGCCACTCGGCCCTCAATACCAAACTCCCGTTACAAAGTTTCATCGCCTCGTAATGCCTCCACAATCTTTTCAACAAAGTTATCCACAGTGTCTCGCTCGAAATTTCGTAAAGTCGCTTCTGAGTAAATCGGTCGGTCTTGAACATTTGTTGCGACATAGTCTAGCTGGGTATCAGAAGGAAAGAGCGGACGTGAGGTGAAGCCGACTGCACGCTCAAATTTCTTCCAGATTTGCTCCTGGATTTGAGGGAAATCAAGCCATGGAATAATCCGCTTGGGAAAAAGTCGATTGACAGGGTCAGTCACATTGTCTTGGGTCGTCAGGGTCGCGTTCGTCTCGACTCGGATCGTCTGTGACAGAGATTCGTGGCAGCGATCGAGAAGGCGAAATAGAGAGTTGGGTTGCAATCGATGTTCTGCCTCTTCCTGGCGCTGTTCCGCCTCTTCCCTTGCCCGTCTCTCTTCCTCCAGTTGACGTCGTAAATCAGCAATATCGTCCCGCATAACTAGCGGTAAATCTGTCTTCAAAAAGCTAGTGGATGACCCGCTGTTAGGACACCATACATGACACAACGCATGACAGGAGTCGCGATGTGGCATCCGAGCACCAGTTTATGTTCGATTACTACTCCAGCTAGCGCGGATGCTTTATGCCTTAGGCCTCAAGTATTTCCTGCAGCTGTTGACATATGATTGGCGGGACCAACCCATCAGTGCTGCTCAAGACGCCTTGTAAATACGTCATGCAGAACGCGTTACCCTGAGTTTCATCTCGCCGAAAGTACGAATGTGACAACTTCCAACAGGACTACACTGATTTTGAAATCTCAATCTGCCCCCAGGCAGCGATGTTGCTTTTGTAAAGACAAAGATAAGCCTGATATGCTCCGACATTACAAGGACAGCATGAATGGATGTGAGACGGTAAACTATACTTTGATGCCAAAATCCACTACAGAACGGTCGTCCTACAGTCACTATGCCCAGTCAATGGCAGGATTAACCAAACATTACCCGTATTGCTCAAAGCGAGGTGTGAAATCAGCGGTATGGATATGGGTGAATGCAGAATATAGGAGGGAGTTTGGCAAGAGAAGAAGATGTGGGAGGAGATGAAGTCAGAAAAGGGAAGGCTTTTTTATATTGGGTCTGGGATCACGTGACCGATCCTTTGGGTTATCAACTTGATCCTTGTTCCTTCCTGCATTTCCATCGCAACCCGCTATCCAATGATTCTGCCTTGACTCCCCGCATAGTCACGTGAGGCTGATGTGGCTTGGTTTGTAACACTACCATCGGATGATATCCAACCGTTTATTACCGAAGCATCATCTAGCAGGCAACTGCTAAGCTCTACTCCTGATTCTGACTTCTCTCATCCCCTCACATTTCCTTCCTCTCTGCAACTCGTTGGCCCTGGTCGCAGGAAAGGCTACTTCCTTTACACAGACACGAACAAAGATGATTTTGTTCATTGGTGGCTACGGACAGCTTATGGCAGTACATCCGGAAGTTTAATTGGTATCGACGTGGGCATCTGTCTGATGTTTGAAAACACTTTGACCAGATAGCTTCTTCCACTGACGGGCTTCCAAATGTAATGTGTCACCGATGCGGTAAGATTTTCGATCATCTAGGACACAAAGACCGGAACAAACTTGATGGGAAGACATTGGAAGTGGGAAAAGTGTTGAAAGGCTGGCAACCAGGCTCAGCAACCTAACATTCGGCAGCTTCTACAAAATGAGGTAGACCCTTAGTATATATTAAATGCTTAAAGATCAATAGGCTAGTCAACCTGCCAATCAAGCCCAGGCAATCAGCAAAGAAATTTGGGAAGAGGAATTGATCGTTACCATCACTGTTCTTCGGTTTCCGTTCCAGGTCGTGGAGCATCCGCAATTCCAAAAGTTTATATGACTATCTCGTTCAGTCTTATCCTTGAGTGACTTTCCTTCAGAAAGAACAGTCCAGAGACGGCTCCAGGGCAATATCAAAGAAAGAAAAAACGTTTACTGCAGATGCTACCACTAAAATCGAAGATGTTTATTGCACTAGACTGTTGGACATCCCCATTTCGACAAGCATTCATGGCCGTCACTGGTTTTTATTGATGAAGATTGGAATTACCGCGAGATCCTTCTAGGTTTTGAACCGCTTCATGAAACTCATTCTGGTGCCAATCTTAGCGCAGTGCTTCTGACTTGCTTCAACAACATCAAATCGTGAATCGGGTGCTTGCAATCACTACGGACAATGCATCGAACAACACCACTTTAATGTCAAGTATCCATGAATCAGTCCAGTCGCTTGAACTTGGTAGTAATACTGCCATTGTCTGAGTTCCATGTATTGCCCACGTTATCCAGCTCAGTCTTAAACAGCTCCTTAGACAAATGAAGGCAACTCCAAAGAATGAGATCAGTGAATTGGATTTGTCGGATGCTCGGCTACAAGCAGCGCGTGTAAGTGCAAAGCAGCAAAAAAAGGGAGATTGTTGGCACCCTAAATAAGGTCAGATCTACTACGGACCCTTAGATTATATCCACTGACCGCCTTTAAAGGATCGGAATTTGGCAATCTATATCAACGCAAGCCCTCAATGCCGGGAATCATTCCGTAACCTCCAGACAGATTCACCAAAGCTGGTTCCAATCCAGGACGTCAAGACTCGCTGGAACTCTACCTCCCTGATGCTCCGGCGTGCTAAGCGGCTACAGTCTATATTCAATACATTCTGCTCGGAATATGGACTTGGGGATCTCATGCTTGACCAGGAAGAGTGGCGTCAAATTGGTTATCTACTTTGGATCACTCAGCCCTTCAAATTTACGACTTCCCTCTCGAAGACCAAGGATATTACTATCCATATTGTCTTTGAGATTTATAACAACCTATTTGACCATCTTGAGAAGTCAATCCACCAACTTTGACAAAAAAAAAAAAAAAAAGTTCCCTGGAAACGTATAATGCTTACTGCGCTTGATGCTGCAAAGCATAAACTCTCAGAGTACTACTCGCAGACTGATAAAATCCCTGGCGATCTCTTCGCAATCGGTACAATACTTGCACCAGACATCAAGCTTCAGTTCTTTTCAGGCAAGGACTGGAATAATAGTTGGCGCCAAATATATTTGTTGGAGCTTCGAAGACTACCTTGAGCCATATGAACAACGCCTTACGGACATACGGACGTCCTCGCAGACCCAATCGTCGTCTATACTGAGATCGGAGATTGAAATGTTTCTAAAGGGATTAAAACCACAACGATCAGGCTCGCGCGATGAGATCACGCAATATCTCGAGAGTGGTATGTATTGTCTTTCTTTAAATTTACCCTTGGTTAACACTTATTATAGATACCATCGAGATTTCTCCTCATACATTCTGGAAGGAGAACCAGTATAAATATCCAGCACTTGCAAGCGCTGCGCGTGACGTTCTCTGTACCCCTGCAACGACAAGCTATATTCCTTGAACTCAGGCCTTGTTCTTCATCAATGCAGATTTCTCAAACATTCTGTCAGCTGTGCCTGTTTTGGCAAACACTGCTTCGAACTCCGAAGTAAAGGAAGCCTGGAACTCTTTCTCTCCACGTCTAGCTATCCAGCCGAGCTTGCGAGCAAGATCAGACTTTGACGGAGAGCTATTTCGAAGATTTAGTAAAGCTCTATGCCATCATACCGTTGCATTTATCTGGTCCGTATAGGGATCAACTCACTTGGAAGCAAAGCCCCGACCGTACCGCTCTACAGGAATTGGTGGTCAGATAATCTTTTACCAATGTGTATCCAAGTTCGCAGAAGAGGTGCTTGATACCATAGGACAGAGGTCCACATTTTCAAGAATCGGCTATCCAACATGTAGTCGGGCATGACTGCCAGCACGAAGTTGGATGGTCACGTTTTCATTGACGTGAAAATCATCAAGGGTGTGGTAAGAGTGGTTCCCTAAATAAATTATATGGGAAACCGAAGTATGACATGATTACATGGGGTATTAGGCAAGGAGCCGAGAAGGAACTATATATATGATTATTTGATTGTGGTGGATTAGAGGATGAGAGAATAGAAAGGAGTAAATAGGCTTACTGATGCGATACAGATTATTGAATGATAGGATCTACATTTTAACTAGTTTAATCGTCATAATCCGAATCACTCATCCACCCAGTCTCATACGATTCACGAATCTCGCCCAGACCATTAACAATAGTTTCCCGCTCGTCAATAGAAATAATCCGAGTAGCGACCGTTTCCATGGCCTTAATCCGTTCACCCGTCCGCGACGATGCTGTTAGAGAAGAGAGCACTTGGATTCCATTGTTCGTATCGGATACAGGAAACATGTTTCTGGGGAAGCTGTCGAGGATAGGGAAGCGGAGGGGTGTGTGGAAACTGTTGTTATCGATTAGTGATGGTCAAAGTGAAAGACAGATAGTAGAGCTCACCTTTGGAACATGGGCTGTGAATTGTGAAGCCGCAGTTTGCGGCGCATGCCAAGGTCGATATCTTCAGTTGGAAGACCGTTGTTGCTCTTCTCGGGGTCGATCCCGCGCAACACCTGAACTTGATTGAACATGTGGGATTTGCTGCTGTCTCCTGAATCGTAGCTGAAATCCACGTCAAACTCAGTCTTGACTTGGGAAGATTCGTCATCCGAAGGCTCGGCTCCGTTGGTCGGTTTTGCAGCAGCCGTGTATTGCGCTTCGCCATCCGTAAAAATGCTGGATTGTAATTCAAAAATCTTGTGGATACCGTCATCTCCAGCCAGCGAGGATTCGAAATCACGGTACGGACGAAGTCGAGATGGTAGGGTTACGGTTTCCATAGCAGAGCTGATCAACGCTGATGTCTGCCACTCCGATTGGAAGTCCACGTTGAATGTGTTTGGTAGTCGATGAGGGGGGTTAATAATAGGTGTATAGAAGGATGACTGGGGGGAGATTGAGTATATTGAACGGGCCTTGTTTATGTCGCGCTTGATTTGTTGATGCTGCATCTGGTTAATGGGATTCAAAATGATAATTTAGATGGGTACTGACCCTTTGCACCTTGGAGCCACTTTCAATAGCCCACACCCATATATTCTTCTTACCATATTCGTCGAACAGCCTGTCCATATACCGAGCAGCAAACCCACCCCAAGCGTCATCGGCATTTGTGAAGATTTGCAATGCACGCAACTGATCACATTCCTCCGCGAAGGGTCTCACATCCCGGTCAATTAAGTCGTGCTCCTTATCAAGGTCATTAAACAGCTCCTCGCCCATCTCCCAATCTTCAAAAGGCATCATCCTCGAATTAAGCTCGTAGTCATTTAACTGCACTATTGACCGAGGGTGGTAGAATAGCCGGTTGTAATCTGACCAATACCGGACTGTTTCTGATGTAAGTTTGGGAGCTGGGAGCCCTGCATCCAGGCTCTTCTGATAGTCACTTTGGAGGATTGTTGGTTGTTGCTGTATAACTTCTTTTCCGTCCCTGATAACATGAGTCATTGCCCTGTGGAACTTTTCAGTAGAAGACTTACCAGAGACCCTGCCCCGGGTTAAAATCCTCGCTTAGTTCATAGAGAGCATTGGACTGCCGTAATGTGCCAAAGCCACCCTTGAGGTCATATATCACCGTCCGAGGCGTGTAAGTTTCTGATCCATCTGCCCCAACGCCGGGCCGGAAATGAACGTCATGATCGACCGGGGATTCTTCGCCTTCTTGGTACGTGAAATAGGATTCCTGAGATGAGTTAGCCTTGCTCCTCAACCCTCTCCTTCCCTAGTCATACCTGAAGGTTCCAGAAATGCGTGGCCAGGTGGTTGGCCCGTTGCCCTAATTGGAGGGTGACGATTTCATGCATTTCGTCGTCTGGATACTGAGCCAGCAGTATGTTTTGGTTTCAGTTTTAACAGGGAAATCTACTCACTATATTGTCGCTAAGATTTCTCGATTATCGTGGTGCTACTTTTTGTCGCTGGATGGCGGGGATCAGTAAGCAGCGGGGCCTCAATAAAATGCGGAAACGCTAGTGCATATTAAATAAAACAGCCAATCATATACTTGTAAGATCTTTAATTTTCCCACGGAAGCGTGACTTTTAAGTAGCTATCGACACGAGATTTTGTCATTCTGAAGCAATGTTTTGCATCTTACATTGTCTAACACGCCTAATTCAATAAAAACCCTAGCAAATAGTTAACTGTCAATATGAAGCACTGGAATGTATCAAAATGAAGAACATGTGCCCATGTCACGTGATATAAAAACCGTCGTCCCAGCAACAGTCACGTGTCGTCCCCAAAGGAGGCCATAAACGGTAAACAAGAGTCCGTGCAGTCACGCTCCACCACGCGGGAGATCCCTTTTTGTTGACAAGAACCGTCACGCTCCGATCCTGCTTCAACTCTTTGTGCCGTTGCTTGTCATGCTCACTACAGTGTCTGCTTGACACTACAAACCTTTTACAGCAGTTGCTACAGAGAGTTCACCATCATGGACTCACCATCAGCCATCCTGTCGAGCCCCGCGAAGGTCCTGAACCCCGTGTCACCAGAGCGCATGAATCAACAAACGATGCCCCCCTCCCCCTCACCATCCCGTCCGTCGGATATCATGGGTGTGCACCGCAAATCGAGAGGCCTGTCTGACGTCCAGGCAAAGGTCGCGTTTTTGAATAATCTCTCGCGTGGGAATAGTCCCTCACCCGCACAAACACAGCAGTCAGCAGGAAACACTGCAGCACTCCAGCGGGCAATCCTTGGGCGCGAAGAAGCAGAGTCTGCGTTGCGGATTGCGTCGGAACAGCTTTCTGAAGCCCAATCACGAGAACACCGGATAGGCGAACGACTTGAAACCTTACTGGCAGAATTACAGTCCGCAAAAGAGCGCCAATCTAACGAGAGATCGATTTTCGAAAAGGAGATTAAAAAAGCGAGAAAAGACGCTTTTCGAGCTGGCTCTGCTGTCGTGAAGATCCAAGAGGATCTCAAGGAAGCCCGAGCGGAAATTAAGAGCTTGAGAGAAGAGACCCAGGTGGAACGAGAGGCCAAGGATGAAGCGAAGCAGGAAGCCTTCGAGCGTGCATACACCCTTGAGGGTCTCATGGAAGAAATGGAGGTCCTCAAGAAACGTCTGCGAGCATCCGAAACGGCTATCCACTCGAACAGACTCGAAAGCCGGGCCCAGAATTTTGGGAGAATGTCGCTCGCAGATGGAGACCTCGCCTTGCTCACGACACCAACACCAAGGCGTCCCAAGAGGTCTGCTGATGCGACGATTTTGTACTCAACGAATGACTCGTCCACTCAATGCACTCCTCCCAAGCGCCCACGGCTATCCGACATCACCCCTAAACAGGAGGAGCCTCAGAACCAGCAAGAAGCCAAACAACAAGATCTCCAGAACGATATGATTGAGGAACTTCAACGGCTGCTCGACCACGAAAAACAACGTCGTACCGATGCCGAAGAGATGATCCACTTCATGGAGATGGAGTGTCAATTCAAGCGATGCTCTTGCCGTCTTGCAGAGGATTCCGAAAACACTTGCATTCACGAGACCACGTTGTCCCAGAAGAAGCAAGAATCTGAAGTCAACGAAGCGCCGCACGGGAAGAGGGAACACATCGTACCTGAACCAAGCAAGACACAACCGGCTCGACACAGTCTGCGTAGATCAGTGCACAAGCCTCAGCACGCCATGGACGTTGATAATCAGGTTAAGCATGAGGAAGATATGGAGGTTCCTGTGATTGCCTTTTCGCCTCAGACGGGAACCTTTCGCGCCATGCCCTCTCCCCAAAGACCGTTAGAAAAGACCTTCATCCCGGTGCATCCAACGGCATCCGAGTCCCACGCTGACGAAGAATCATTCACTCAATTGCCGTTGGCACGGGGACCAACTGAACGACGGAGCAACCTGCACGACATTGACTTCGAACGCTACCCCCATGCCCCGCCTCAGGTCCCTTCCCGTGTCCCGTACACACCCTCCCCGTCGACAGCCCTGAACCGGGCCACACAAGACTCTCGAATGTCAGCAGAACAAAGCACTGAATTCGAACTCGACACAAGTGGGTACCCCATCACCAAGCGTGTCCCTTTACGCCCGGAATCCCGCCTATCCAACCAGTCCGCCATCGTTCCCGGAACACCCGTCAGCCGCGAGGAGGCATTAGCACAAATCCGAGCACGGAGGGGAAGAGCGAACAGCACGAAACGATCCGCCAGCGCTGGTGAAGGTCTCTTCAAGACAGCTGCACCGGCGGCTAGTAGTTTGAACCGGCATCCTCCGCAGAATGAAAGAAATGACCAGAGGAGGTCGTACCATCGGTGATATACTTGTCTTCAGCAAGTTGACACGGTTGAATGAACGTGAAAGGTCATGTATTCTTTTGGAGTTCTGTGTTGGGTTTGATGTCCTTGGTCGATACCCCGGGTGCTTTGCTACCGGTATGGCGTTTTTTCTTGTTGATGGAATCTTTTTTGAATTGATTTTTACTTGCATGAAATACTCTCATTCAAAAAGACTTGTTTTTATGCATGGTGTTGGATGGATAGTCTGTTTACATCTCTCATGGTTATGGTTATGACCATCCTCACTCTCTTATATAATTTCCTTTGTCTTGCATTGGTTTTGGTTATTCATGGTTCTTCGATGTCAGTATTTTATTTTGGTTATTAGGACATAATTTATGACTATCTATTTTAGAAATCAGTCCCCGAGGAGTCAACATGTGTCACAACCTGGCTTCTCTTGTATCGTACCTAAGGTTCTAGTTAGTCGTATTTCGAGACAGGATACTTACCCTAAGTGTCTTCCAAGTGATCGTATGCTCAATGCCCCTCCGGGTCCGGTTCAGTAAGTTGTATGCATCGATGGGTATATCGCCCCCTCCAGGCTCCGTAAGATAATCGACAGGTAGGAACGGTAAAGGTAACGAATAGAGAAACAAGGCCAGCCGAGCACGTACGCTGGGTTGTTGGTTAAGTGCGGACGAGTCAGAAACTAGAAGGTAACTAATGCTTGATTAACTAGATTGATTGCGAAGAATTAAACTAAGTACATGAATGAGTGTCCTTATATATCCTCCGCTTCTCCTACCATCCCGTATACCCTCTGTGGTCGACGGTATGGTAGCGTATACACACTCGAAGAGTATTGTCGTTGATGTCTTATGTCCTGGGCTTCCCTGGATATATAGTTTTTGGGTGAATGTGGTAGGGTTACGTCCTGCGATCTGTGTTCGAGTGCTCATTGAAAGCGAAGAAACTCGTCTTCGGCAGGCTCATGAAACCATTCTATCGCTATAAGTGACTGTTAGAACAGCAACTTCCTCGATGAAGCCACCCCCTCCCACGTGCGATTAGGCGCGTTGTGAGTCAAGGAATGATAGTCCGTGTCTTTAATATACCCAAGCAATCTATTTCTTATGAACTGTCTTAAGACCCGAATCATTGCCCATCATGCGGGCGCTATCTACTTGCTCAACGCGCAAGGGAACCGGAGAAAAAGGCTGCTCAACAAGAGGATCCTCACCAGAAAGAATCCGGTACCCTCTCCCACTTTTGAACTGAGTTAGTCGTAACGGCCAAACTAGTCTTGTGCTTACTGGAGGCGGGTAATGATGCTTCAACGAGCAGATTTGCCCAATTTCTCACCAAATTGCCCCATAATTCTTAGCTGTCCTCTCTGTATGTGGCTGTAGAACTGCGATGTCTTCAATGATATCACCTCTGTGCACGACTATAATCTGCTCAAGGCATGATTAATCGGGCAAAGGCATTGTATAATTCCTGTTGATATTTGACATACCCGAACTCTCCTGCTTTCCGTGACTGCCTGGAAGTTCTGGGTGACGATGTTTCAACGAGCCCAACTGTGCCCAGCCGTTCACCAATTTGCCTAATGTCTATTTAGGCGCGGATGATTACATACGGGAATTGTGTATTCGAACACGGAAAATAGCATAGCCTTTCTAGAGATCACCGTGGATATACCCCGTCTGGAAGACGGGGTATATTTCCAACTGGCTCTCACTGGCCTTATCTTCACTAGCTCATCATCTTCGGAAACGCCCTAACTAATGGCAGAATGCTTTCGCCCATATTTGTCAAAGGGGGTACTCTGGTCTCACCGACGTAATCCATTCTTAGGAATTGACTATGCAATTAAAAACGCGGGGCTACATATTTCTAGAAGTCTAAGACTACCCCCTCGTCTTCAGGAGGCATATGGCGCTTTTCATATTCATCGAAGCTTATCGTAGCTATAGTTTCTTTCGAGTCAGTGGATTGTTCAATTATCCAAGCTTTGCAAGCTGTCTATAAATCGGCTTGGACCTTCTCTGTAACCTTCGGTTCAACCCAAGCCCAGCCAGTCAACTGTAGGATAATCTGGAGAGAAGAGCGAATTTGTCTCAAGCATCTGAAGCCTCCATCAGGTGTCCTATCGTCAATTCGTAATACCTGCGAAAATGCCCCTTGACGATACCACTCATGGAGTGGTCGAGGCGGACTCCTTTTCAAGGATGGCGATATCATCAGTTTACGCTGCCTTGTGAATCATGAATTCTCCCTCCCCCCACCGACTTCCTCGGGCTAGCGAAATCTCTCCGCCAGAGGGATGGATTGCATCTGCTATGTCCGACATGATGTGTCCAGCAGTTAGGACAACATATCATATGCTATAATTCGTAGATACGTTGGTACGAAATAATAGTTCAACTGTTACTCAAGGGCGTCATCTGTCATCTTGTAGAGCCTGTCCTGACCGAACTCCCTATTCGTACAAATATATCCACGAAGGATGCTAAGCTTGTAGCTCGCTATTGGTACAACCACGTCCGCCAATGGAGGCGCTTGGTCCCTTTCATCGTCGTAGATATCCTCATTTACGCCCTTGTACGCTATAACAAACGAAATGATACCAGATGAGCCAGCATTAGTCCAAAAAGCCTTTCCGGATTTGTCCTTGAGGACAAAAAGTCCTTCGACTGCAATATCCGACAGGACCCCGCTCTCGTACGACCGTCCAGGAACATGCATGCGATAGTGGGAATAAAGATTTCAAAAGTATGAATCGACGTATACGTTTTTGGTAAACGCGACCCTTTCCTTGTAATTGGGACGGAGCTCCTTCGGTGCCATCGACCAGGCTTAGTATGTACAAATGTACAGACTGCCGCCGTGGTACGTGGGCCAAGTCCATCTCATCAGTTGTGCTTTGACTTGTGGTCTTCCAAGAAAGTACCAAAATGCACACTCCATGTAGCCGTTGCCAATAATCTTTGTTGAATGGTATGCGACATGGGGTAGTCAGGACAGGGCGACGGATCGTGGGTACTTCGAGTACCATCGAGAGTGCATTCTCAAAATCGGGATAGATGTGAATTGGATTGTACCTATCAAGCTTGTGTGTGTTCTAGAGAGCAAACGTATTGACGAGAGAATTGCGAAAGATAGTGCCTATCATCGAGTTGTCAGTACATGTAGAGACACATTGCATTGTGTCTGTGAATGATTGACGTACCCGGTATAGTGAATGTCCAATGTCACCCCCAAGATTGGATCCTGCTAGTCACCCTCAAGTGATTTTAATGAGGGCCAATTGAAGGGAAGAGGGAGAGAGTATGCATAATGGTTGCTTGAATCCGCCCCAAAAGAAAGGTGGCTAATCACCGGGGAGGGTCATTGGTCACTGCTCTTCTGGCATTGGGTGGAAAGCAAATAGTGCAGAAAAGCCGGAATACAAGAAATGATTCGATTGAATTGTGTTTCTGGAGAATATGGAGTGGTGTGGAGTGACGGAGTGACTACTTAGGGGAGGTGGCGGCCATAATTTAGGGTAGCCCGGTACAAGGTACAAACACGCAGTAACATTCAAACGGAGACGGGATATAATAAACGAGTCAAACAACTGACAAAATGTGTAAGAAAAGATAACATCATAGATCTCCAACACTCAAAGCACAGACAAGCATTGTAACCCTCCGAGTGGCTGCTGCTATCACACCATCACCGCTAAAATCCCACCATCTCCGGTGGGCAAATAATGGCCACCTTAAGTATCTCCCACCCCTCCTTTCCCTGATTTCTTCTAAACTCGCAGCGAGAACTGCTTGAGGTACAGATAATCCGGCATGTTGGCGTCAACCGTCTTGCGGATAATCGCTGCACCCTCCTCGCCGAATCTCTCCCGCCATTCAGCATCGAATTCTTCTTCGGACTTGGCCTGTTTCTAACAATATCATTAGCTCTTCTTATATTTTGTTGTTGCTGTCGTCTCGTTGGTGCTCACCTTCTTCTTGGCAGTCAGACCCTTTGATTCGATCGCATCGTTGTGAAAGCCCCTCCACTTCTCGAACGCATCCTTGGCAAATTGGTGGTCCTCGTCTGTGTCCCACTCCAACAAGCTCGGATCATAATCCAGTCCCACGCTACGGCAGAATGCTTCGATGGTTGGTGCCGGCTTCTGGAGCATTTCATCCGCGTCAACTACGCAAATATCTGCGCCCGACTCCTTTCCTTCGCCAATTCCACTGACGACCGGCTTGAGACCTTCGCCGTTGGCACTCTCGTCCTCATCATGGGTGGCAATGTGAGGACCGACTAGCCCGACATTTCGAAGGTATTCAAATATGCGACGGACCTCGTCGTATCCGGCTTCCGACGGGTCATAGTTGGGGAACCCAGTCACCTCAGTCAGTGGCGGGATGGTGCAACGATAATACGAAGGCACACTGAAATGAGGATCACGGATAAGGAAGGCAAAATGGAAACGTGACCAGATCTCCGTGGGCATCACGGTGGGATTGCCCGGTTCGGCTTCTGTGTCATAGGGGTAGGGTTTGGTTCCCTGCTCGTTGATGGTGGCCATACTGGGTTTTACGTTGTTCCCGACCGGGACAGCAGAGAGATCGACGCCGCTGTCAATCTTTGCGTGGCTGGGACGAGGGCTCTTTTCCGCATGAAACCCGTTTGTAGCCTCGTTCTCCTTGCCGTTCTCCTCCGCCTTGCCGTTGACACGTCCGGTGTCAACGGCCGTGGCATCACCATTGGCATGTTCCTGGGTGCCTACGCCACGTTTGACTTTCTGGAGGGACGGAGCGATGCTGGCGGGTTGGCCGTTGGGAGGGATGAGGTAGTGGATGATGTCCTTGATGAAGACTCGCTTGCCCTATTGAGGTGAGTGTCCATCCGGCTGTAGTAACGTATAACCTTCCATTTTCGGAAGAGTAGACAAGTGTAGAAACGCAGTAAGAAATGTAGCTGCACGAATGCCCAATTCATCGCCAATGCTCACTTGCGGGCACTCGGGGCATTCCGGAGTGTCAAAAAAGCAACAGATGCGGGGGAATGAGACGTAGAAACAGCAAAAGAAAAAGATAAGGAGAAAGAGCGTACAAGAGAAGCTTCACGATCAAGTCTGTCCAAAACGGTTTTAAATGTCGATTTGCTAAAGCCACTGTCTATCCGGGCCTGTTCATCATTTTCGAATCTCTCTGAGAGCCTCTCGGGGCCGTAGTAAAAGGCATCGCCAAAGGGTTCATGGACACATTGGATGTTATTCCGTTGGGTCATGAAAACCTGATATTGTCAGCATCACCACTGTAAAAACGTGATACAATAGAGTAAATACCCTCTCAAATGCTGTCGAGCATGCTCGCGGGTGGGTTACAACAAAGATGGGTTTCTGCGACATCTCTGCGTCTACCAGGGAATTTCACCTCTGGAAAGTGAGTGACACTATTATGCTGTTAAGAGGGAATAGCAAATGCTGTGTCCTGCAACAAGAGGAAAAGTGTTGTCGTGTATATGGAAGATGGATGAACAGAGAAAGGAAGGCTGAAGGAAGGACCGGTTTTTATATGGGGGCACAGAGTCCCGAGGAGAGAGTACAGAGACACAAAAAAATAAGATCGTATTTTTGCCTCTCTTTCATTTCAATTTCCGCCGTCTCGACCACGATCCAGACTGCGGCAGTTGCTCCATCTGCTCCATAAAAGTTAGAGTAGTTGTGTATATCTTTTTTCGAGTCCACTGAAGACTCTGCCAATTCTAAGCACCCGGTTGGTATTGCCATTTTGACGTCATGAGTCCTTGTACCTGTTGGGATTCACATTCAGAGATTTCTGGTTTGCATTGAGATAATACAGTACAATTGAAATATCTATACAATGTAAATGTGTAGTTCGGCATACTTACCATAGTACTATGCCACCCCTGTACAATATCTGAAATAGCGCACGACCGGCCCTACGGACAGACGCTATTCCTGCAGGACTAGCGACCCATCGCCGTCTAGTCTAAATGAAAAGAAAAATCACTGCTAGCCTCTTTGTGTTTCTAAATTTCTGCTTTTGTACGCTATAGGTCCTTTCCGGGATCATTCCCGGGAAATAAAAAATCTCTCATCATGCAGTCTCGCACGCACTGTCCCCCTGGTGATCCTGTGCCACTGGTAGCATGACCCGATTAGAAATTTCCCGAATGGGCACCGAGTAACCAGCAATTCTTAATTTGGTATCCATCTGCCTGCCTGCGCCTCTCTGTGGCCGGTCATATCGCCAGGTCGGGCGTGTTCCGGGTTGAGCCTCGGGAAGAGGGGGCCACTTGAGGCACTGAAATCCCTGCACGATCAGCAACATGGGAGTGGGATGATCCGGCCTGTTTTAGTCTTTCCCAACAAGCATTGATCCCTGGTACACGAAGAGGATGCCCATGCCTGAGTTTATCTGCTGCGGGGATCAGGTCAGCTGTGGTCATGTTATGTCATATCACGTGACTACACGTGACATATCACGTGTAGTCGAGTGATAACTGAAGCGGGGTCTCTCGGATCGTAGCTCAAAAGGGCAATCGGGAGTCGATTATTCCGGACTAACGAGGTCTATATGGAGAGGACTAACTTGACGAAAGATGTGTATTGCCTAACGAACGTACATGCGCGTACACAGCTGATTGAGTGCTTAATCTACAATATGTGTGCACACGTCGACTATAAGAATCTCCTGGCCTCGCTACTCGGGCCAACTATTTATCCGATCAATCCTTATCAATAACAATGCCAGGTGCTAGATGCTTCTGGAAGGCGGTGGAAATTCCCCGTTGCGTCACGACGTCACGGGATCTATCCATCCTGTTTGAGCCCCTCGTATATATGACTGCTCGCACACTCGGCTTCAATTCTTCTTTCTGCATATCATTGCTCAATTAGCTGGCATTTTCTTGCCTAGTCAACTTACTACACTCTTTATATCAATTTTCTTAGGCATATACACGTCGCTTAACTATCCTACCTACATTTGAAACCAACATCTTTGCTAGCCGCCATGAACGGCGTCCAATTCACGGACAGAGCCAACAAGGCTCTGCTAGACTCCAGCAGTTTAGCTGAACAATACTCCCATTCGCAGATCCTCCCTATCCACCTCGCTGTCTCCCTCCTCAACCCCGCCCCCGATGAGTCCAAAGACCAACAAGCCACCGCCCACCCGTCGCATGATGGCGCATCCGCACCCCTCTTCCGCCAGGTCATCGAACGGGCACACGGCGACCCTCAACTCCTTGAACGCTCTCTCATGAAACAACTCGTCCGATTACCTAGTCAAGACCCTCCGCCAGAGACCGTCAGTGTGGCCCCCGCATTGGCCAAGGTCATCCGCTCCGCGACCGATCTGTCCAAGACACAAAAGGACAGCTTTGTTGCAGTTGATCACTTGATTTTGTCAGCTTCACAGGACTCGCAGGTCCAGCGTTGTTTGTCGGATGCGAACATTCCCAATGTCAAGTTGATTGATACGGCTGTTCAGCAGATCCGGGGCACAAGGCGGGTTGATTCGAAGACTGCGGATTCTGAGAGCGAGTCTGAGAACTTGAAGAAGTTTACAATTGATATGACAGCGTTGGCAAGAGAAGGAAAGATTGATCCCGTCATTGGTCGTGAAGAAGAGATTCGACGAGTTATCCGGATTCTCAGTCGGCGGACCAAGAACAACCCGGTGCTCATTGGTGAGCCTGGTGTTGGTAAGACGACAGTTGTCGAAGGTCTGGCACGTCGTGTTGTCAACGCCGATGTTCCCGCCAACCTGGCCCAATGTCGTTTGCTCTCGTTAGATGTGGGATCTCTGGTCGCGGGAAGCAAGTTCCGCGGAGAGTTCGAAGAGCGGATGAAGGGTGTCTTGAAGGAGATTGAAGACTCCAAGGAGACCATCGTCTTGTTCGTGGATGAAATTCACCTGCTCATGGGTGCAGGTTCGAGCGGTGAGGGTGGTATGGATGCAGCCAACCTTTTGAAGCCCATGTTGGCCCGTGGTCAGTTACACTGCATTGGTGCTACGACTCTAAGCGAATACCGCAAGTACATCGAGAAGGACCAGGCATTCGAACGGCGATTCCAGCAAGTCCTGGTGGGAGAACCCTCGCAATCCGAGACCATCTCTATCCTCCGTGGTTTGAAGGAGAAGTACGAAGTGCACCACGGTGTCAACATTCTGGACGGTGCTATTGTCGCTGCAGCCACTCTAGCATCGCGTTATCTCACAGCTCGTCGTCTGCCCGACTCTGCGGTTGATCTCATTGATGAAGCCGCTGCCGCCGTCCGTGTCACACGTGAATCCGAACCCGAGGCGCTCGACACTCTCGAGCGCAAGCTACGACAGCTCCAGATTGAAATCCATGCTCTGGAGCGCGAGAAGGACGACGCCTCTAAGGCACGCTTGGAGGCCGCCAAGCAAGAGGCCGCCAATGTAACTGAGGAACTGCGGCCTATGCGTGAGAAGTACGAAAGTGAGAAAGCACGCAGCAAGTCCATCCAGGACGCGAAGATTAAGTTGGACTCACTCAAGGTCAAGCGTGACGAGGCTGAACGATCTGGTGACACCCAGACTGCGGCCGACTTGGAGTACTATGCCATTCCAGAAACCAAGACGTTGATCGAGAGACTCGAAATAGACCGAGCCCAGGCTGATGCAGAGCGTCGGGCCCGCCAGGGTGATGACAGCGGAGAGTCCCTGCTTGCGGATGCGGTCGGCCCTGATCAAATCAACGAGATTGTCGCACGCTGGACAGGCATTCCCGTGACTCGCCTCAGGACTACCGAGAAGGACAAGCTTCTTAACATGGAGAAGTATCTGGGCAAGCTCGTCGTGGGCCAGAAGGAAGCCGTAGCCTCAGTTTCCAACGCCATCCGTCTTCAACGCTCAGGCCTTAGCAATCCCAACTCACCACCTAGCTTCCTCTTCTGCGGACCATCAGGAACGGGTAAGACACTGCTTACCAAGGCACTTGCGGAGTTCCTATTCGACGACCCCAAGGCCATGATCCGCTTCGACATGTCTGAATACCAGGAACGTCACTCCCTCAGCCGCATGATCGGCGCACCACCAGGCTACGTCGGCCACGACGCTGGCGGCCAGCTAACAGAAAACCTCCGCCGCCGTCCCTTCTCGATCCTGCTGTTCGACGAAGTCGAAAAGGCCGCAAAGGAAGTCCTCACCGTTCTCCTCCAGCTCATGGACGACGGCCGCATCACAGACGGCCAAGGCCGTATCGTTGACGCCCGCAACTGCATCGTCGTGATGACCTCCAACCTAGGCGCCGAGTTCCTCTCCCGCCCATCATTGAAGAATGGCGCCATCGACCCTCAAACCCGCGAACTTGTATTGGGTGCCCTGCGGGACTACTTCCTCCCCGAATTCCTCAATCGTATCTCCTCCACAGTCATTTTCAACCGCCTCACAAGACGCGAGATCCGCAAGATCGTCGACCTCCGCCTCTCCGAAGTCCAGCGCCGTCTCGTTGAGAACGACCGCAACGTCACAATTTCCTGCACCGAAGAAGTCAAAGACTACCTCGGCGAATCCGGGTACTCACCCGCCTACGGCGCACGGCCACTCGGCCGCATCATCGAGAGAGAAGTACTCAACCGCATGGCCGTTCTTATCTTGCGGGGCAGTATTCGCGACGGCGAAAATGCGAGGGTTGTCATGGTTGGTGGACGGATTACGGTTCTGCCGAACCATGAATTGCCGGATACTGATGAGGATGATTCGGATATGATTGATTCGGATGAGGTGTCAACGGATGGGGATATGGATTTGTATGATGAATAAAATGCTTGATTGGGTTTATAGATTTATTGTGTATGTTGACGAGATATGATTATGTGTGATGGTTTTTTTTTTTTTTTTTGGCATATATCTGGCTTTTGCATTATTGCTTCTTATGTTGATACTTATCTAGTTTTATATAACAACCTTTAATATATTCAACCTTAAAAATATATATCCACAACACCACTTCAGTAGACACTATATCAAAGTACTAAGCACTACTCGTAGAAAGCTGCTTCTCCCTCCACCACCTCGCAACCTCCCCGGACTGACAAAACTCCACCTCCCCAGCCCCCTCCCACCCCCTCAACCATCCTAAAAACCTCTCCATCATCCCAATAACATGCGCCATCCCACTAGTATCTGGATGCATCAGCACCGGGAATACAGGCTCCTCCTCATTTTCCCTGATCCACAGAAACCGATCCTTCCACATATTCTCAATCAGCCGCGTATCAGTGTACCCTTGCGAATTGTGCACGTGTGGCAGGAATTGCATCGGTGTCATATCTTCCATGTAGTAGTTGCAGGGGATGCAGACTAATGGCCGTCTGTCTGGCTTTTCGGAAGGGGAGGGAGAAGGGACGGGGTGCATCCAGGAAGATGCGGCCAGGGAATAGTCGATTGGCTTTAGGGGCGGACGGCGGGGTGCGAAGAATGGGTGGCAGTCGTGGTCTGTTAGGGAGGCGTCGTATTCGAAGTTGTGTTCCTCGAGAAGGTCGAGGGTTGATTCGCGGAGTTGGTAGAGGGGTGCTCTGTAGCCTACTGGCCTCTTGCCGGTGAGTTTAGTGGCGATGGCGATGCATTTTACCAGGATGTCTCGCTCCTGCTCGATGGTGAGTTGGTATGCGCCTTCGTGTGCGTAGCCGTGGAGTCCGATCTCAGCACCGCTTTTGACAACCTGGTCGACTTCGTCGGGGAAACTTTCTGCGGAGTGTCCTGGGATGAACCATGTGCAGCGGTCTACGAGGTGGAGTTTCTGGAGCATGCGGACGAGGCGTGGGACGCCGACTTTGGCGGCGAAGAAGCCTGCTGAGTAGTCAGCTAGGACGTTGTCGGGATGGTAGCCAGTTCCTAGCCAACCGGAAACGGCATCGAGGTCGATGGAGATGGCGATACGGATTTTGTTGCGTTTTGTTAGGGCTGGGGGGATTGAGGAGTGTGTTTCTTTGGGTGCGGAGGGGGTGTTTTGTTGGGGTAGGTTTTCTGTGCTTGTGAGAAATTGGCCGGAAATGTGTCCGGCTGCGCGGTGCGAGGATAGAAAGGCTGTGGTGCGCGCTATGGCTTCTGGTTTGGTGGATTCTGGACCATCCAATGCAACAGCATTGATCGTAGCGTTGCTATTCAACTGAGAAATATCATTCTTTACGTGTTGGATCAAACCATTGCTTATTTCAGAACCAGTCACGACAATAGCCAAATTATCCAGTTCTTTGCCAAGAGACTTCTGTGCAGTTTTCGCGGCGCACAGGAAATGCTTAATAGTCAAGAACGTTACCCGGGCATTAGCCTGGTACGTCTTCTCCCAGGCATCCAGGGACATGTCCCAAACGGGGAATTCCACAATGGCGTTCGTGCTGGCGATTAGGATATTGATGGGACCAAAGCGTTTGGTAGCTTGGGAGATGCTGGATTGGATGGCTTGTTCGTCCGTAGCAGCGCCTGTCACGATATTCAGACGCGAGTAGCCGTCTGAATTTGTGACTGAGTCTGGGATGTGTGAATGAAGATCATGGGCTGTCACTTTACAACCATGGCCTGTTCTAGTTAGCTTGCTATCCAGCAACTAGGATAAACTTACCCAGAAACTCCCCCACAAGCCTCCCTCCCGTTACCCCCGCGGCACCGGTAACAAAAACATGCAGACCTTCCAGACCCAGAAACGACGACGAGGTTGCCATAGTTATGAGCTAGTCGGGGTAACGCGCATGCAGGGTATGATAGACGAGCGACAAGCTCCAACTTAATCCCCTGCCTGTACTCTGTACGTAGAAGTACACCGCACACCGAGCGAGTTGTTGATAGACGTGGATTGTCAAGAACTATCTGTTGCAAGGTTAGTACTAGTAACTTAAGTGCATGGCTGTGAGTGGATTCGGGCTGTACTTGCGGTATTTGGGAGGTGTAAATTCTGTTCTGTATTTGGATTATATATAATGGATTGACTGGTGTGTTTTTCATGTAGAGGTACTAGAGGGACTTGGCAGTGTTGCTGAGATGAGGATGTGATAATGGGATGTTATTGACACGCGGGGCAGTCACGTGTGTTTACGAGAAGAGGCGATACATGGAAAATAGCAGCAACGACTGTGATAAAGCGAACTACTGGTTTCTCCGTTGAATACGGTCAATACGTTGGAATGGAGTTACTACATACAGATACATGTGGACGCTGTACACAATACTTCAATCGCACAACCAGCTATTCACCAAGCTCATAACACAGGCATTTCACCTTAACCCTTCTCCGGAACCAAATAAGGTAGGTCCCAAACATGCACCTAAAGCAAGACAGCAATTAGCCCCAAGACCACGTGCATGCACTCCAGTTCCAGCTCTACTCCAAAATCTCCTAAATATAAAACTGTACTAGTCCAACGGTCAACAAGGTCACCTCCACGACAGCCCCCGAACAAACTTTGCACAAGCGACTCCAAAGCAAAGTTTAATACCTTCCTCTGCTAGACTCCACTGTCTCCGGAGTGCACGGCAACACACGTTTTCCCACAGCGGACAGAACAGTATCCCACTTAGAGATCACCGCGCAGATCCCGTGAACCGGTCAACTCTCCTCGGCAGGCCGGTTGAGGATAAATCCGGATAAAATAGTTACACACGTTTATTTGCGACAATATGTGTCCGTATCCATGGAACCATGAGAATCCATGTCCCAGGGAAATGAAACTTGGTACACTTGCAGCGGCGAACCATGGGATCAGTGATACCAGCGACACGCGGCCAAGGCATGCAGACATGTGCCAACTACATTTGACAGCCGGTTTTAGGTTCGACGATTGGTAGAGTTTTGAAGTATGTTTGCTGGTGTTTCGGATAAGAGTTTCTGTTCTTGTACACTTGGATATCGCATCGCATTGCTAGCAGTGAACAGTGTTCAATAGGTAGTAGTGAGGATAGACATGTCGGCCTACGAATGAATGCCAGCCAGGGGTTCTGATCGACCCAAGGTAATTGTCTGTATCCAATAGTGATCCAAATAGCAGTGAATACTCCAACACGTACTATGGCCAAGCTGAATGGTCGACTACTCTGACGTATGCTTTGCCCCACAGGGGTTGTCTGCGCGTTTATTGGCTTGCTACCAGGCACAGACCGGGAGATCGGCAGGACGCTAGTATATTTGGTACGTATTTTACCGTCCTGTATTCAGCTGGGTACGTGCCCGAGTCATACGTTAGTAGTTAGGGTTGAGATAATATGTGCTTTGGAGGATGGGGGAATGGTAAAACAAGCTCTAATACTCTTAGGTTTTTGTATATCTCTATATACACGTATAATTATTCCAGAGTGTATCCGTATATCCAGACCGTGTCCGAAGAAAGAGAACAAAGTTTCGTCCCACATGCAGATCAGAGGGCAAACTCCACCACTCTCAACCCTCATTGGCGGATGAGAGAACTCGTGGAAAGGCCCATAAAGGTATCGTATCATCAGTCCATAGCTTAAAAAAAGAAAAAAAGAAAAGAAAAGAGAGGCCAAAATTATATACAAGAAGGCAAATATATAGTGGTTCAGTGTATGGGGGAATAGGTAAAAAGGAAGGTAGGGAAAGAGGGGACAATTAGACCTGACTTTCAGCTCGAGTCCGGTTCGCTTCCCACTGATCCAGCGCCGGTGGATGCGAACCACGTTCCACAGTCACCGTAACGTCCTGCCGAATGTGCAGTCCCCGCGTCGAACCGTCCTCACTGTATTCCCGGCCCTCACTCGGCTCCGGGCTCTCACTGATCTCCGAGATGACCTTTTGCGGCGGCGTGAATGGCATACTCCGTCGGTAGTCGTGCATACTGTGCATACTGACACCACCCCGACTTGGTGGTCCATAAGTGGATCGAATCGCAGAGCCCTTGCTGAACGTCCACCGACCAGAGCGGTAGCGGTTTTCTGTGCGGCCGCGGGATCCACCGGTCCAGCTCTTGAGGGAGGGGAAGACATCGCGGAGGAGGGACCAGACAAGGGGGATGTTGGTGACTAGGACGGCGACGGTGGCTTCGCGGAAATACCAGTTCATGTAGACGTAGGAGATGAGGCTGGGGACGAGACAGTAGACTTTCGTGAGGATGGCGGCGACGATGACGAAGGCGCCCATGCCGAAGATGATGAGGAGAATGAGTTTTTGTCTCACAGGGACGCGGACTTTCAGTAGGAGAGGAATGGCGATGATGAGCATGAAGATGTCGGCGGAGATGTGGATGCAGCCTTGGATGATTTCGTAGTATTGGTACGACGAGCATTGATCTGTCATAAGTTAGTATAAAAGCATGGACCAGAGAGCGGTTGGCATACAGTTTGGCGTAGGCACGGCCCAGTAATTCGACAAAGGCCGGCAGATGAGAAACAACGTCAATTCAGTCGCGATAAATCCAAGGCCAACATAGATGGCTAGCCAGTTGATCCAGCGTCTCTGGTGCAGTCCCTCACTACAACAGTTAGCACATATCATGTTGATCGTATGGTTGGCAACATACGTAATACGAGCGTAAATCACGAGCATGCAGGTCTTCAGTGACCAGATGGCCCCTACAAATGAATGTTCGCTCACAAACACCCATTTGCTTCCTTCAACTCGTTCGTTGTAGATCTCCGGCGTCAAGTTCCTCACATCTTCGTCCGTCATCAGATTCGATCCGCCGCCGGAGACCACCTTATTCAGAGCCACGCAGAGGATGGTATACCACAAGACAGCGAACAGCATGACATAGTCGTCGGCTTGGAGGTTGCGAATGCCTAATCGACGGATACGAGCGGTGCTAGTTCGTCAGTACCACCATCCGCATCTAATTGTACACAAGGCGAGGACTCACAATCGCAAACACACGCCCAGCATCCCAACTGCATAGAGAGCCCATGTCTCCCGCGCAAAACTGCGGGCGAAGTCCGGACCGAGACTGGACATCTTGTCGGCTCTCAACCTACCAAACAAGGGAAAGAGAAGATTAACGAAAGGATCATTCCCAGTAGAGCCAAAAAGGAAAGAGAAGGAGAAACAAGAGCGAGATATGCGGATACATGCAGGATATAAGAAGGGTGACCTACATTTCCCGGGCAGTCAGATAAACTTTTCAATGTGATTGGACCTGATTCAGCCAGAAAGCGGAATTAAAGGTAGGGATCATGAAGGGAAGATCATGAGAGAATTGCTTTTTGGCAAGAAAAAGGAATAATAATATGTTAGGGATGGTAGACATGAACCAACGAGCGAAAAGGGCTGAAGCCGAGGGGCGAGCTTGACCCATGGCTCACGGACGTTGATTATTGGACCACCTGGGGGCGGACTGGCTTTAGGTCAGGTACCGCAGAGTACAGTACTTCGGAGTACGGTTTCTATGTCTGCAATTCTATTGGCAATGACAAACTTTTGCATTGGCGTTTACCGAGTAAGAGCAGTAGGTGCTCCGAATAGAGTGCTATGTACATAGTGGCATTGATTGGTCGCGTGCTCAAGGAACCATGACTCCACGAGCACCTGAATCACCTTGCAGCAAGCTGTTCCTAATATAGTTAACACCCTGAGTCCCTGCGAGCAACAATTGTCATCGCAATAGTAAGATACATTAATATCACTCATCCTGTGTGTGGAGGATTGTGGTATTGTACTTTGTACTGTGTATTACCGATGAATGCCACTTCATGACTGGTGGGCCTATGGGCCTGCATAGATTAGCGTCAACTTTAAAAGAAAATATCCATTTTTGCCTTCTGTCACGGTTACCGTATGGTAAGATTAATACAGACACCAATCTCTAATTTCCCCAACCACGGCAACTGCTCTAATGGTTATGAGGGGGATTTTCACTATATTGAAGAATACCTTGGGTATAGCACCGTGTACCAGAGGATGCCGTGGGATCATGTGTTGAGATTCGGTCACACTCCGGTTCTGGAATGTTGTCCAGGATAGAGCATGTAAAGCTTCGTGAACAGTGGGGACTGAACTTTGCCTAATGCTCCAAATCTAGATTTTGATTAGTACAGGTCCAAGATGGGATCATTAGTAACTTGCTTTTGCGTCTTTTCTTTTGATCCAAAAACTCGCATCCTCGATGTAATTCCAAGATATGGATGACCACGGCTGTTTTATTGAACTTAATCCATTATGCCACCGGCATCGGATCAGATAATCTCCTGTCAGTTAACTCTGTCTCTGTCATCGGTACTCTGTTGATTCCCCGTGCTTGTACTTGTAAGTCTGTATCCTCGGTGATTGTGCGAACTATCCATCCAGCATCCCTGCACATACAAGAAAAACCCCGAAATCTAGCACAATTAAGAACAGGGATGCAGGGATGAGAAATGAACACAATCCTATTATGCGACAAGCCCAGCATCGCCACCAGAATTTCTAGAAACCTCCCGCATCGGTCAATCCACACGAGCGTCTTCTCGATCAAACTCTCAGGAAAAAGAAATAAGCTCAAGTCCGGCGCTGCGGGAAGCTGCCAGTGAGCGTGCCGTATCGCACCGTCGTGCAGGGATCACTGTCTTACGATTCAGGAGCGACTCCACGACCCCATCCCATAAAAGAGACCCTTTACCAATGGCTTGCTGTCGGGTATGACGGCGGTAATTGTAGGTTTGGAGGACAAAGAATTGGGCAAGACAAACAGGCGGATATTACTCCGGAGTAGAGCGAGCACCGACATTACACGGAGGACCCCGTGCTCCGGCATGAGATAAATTGACCGATCTGAGATTCGGAATTGCCGATAATACGAAGCTCATGGAATGCTACGGAGTACTTAGAAGACACCCTGGTCGGTGTATTCAACCTGAACATCGGCTTCTACCGCGTGGCTGACAATTGACGTATAAAATCGCCGTACACCGTATTGATAGGTCGGATTGCATGATGGCTGAATCCCATGGTTGTTTATTCCCCTATCAGAATGGGTTGTTGATGTTAATTGCCAATTGTTACTAATTACCTTATGCTGTGCTAGCGCTATCGTATTTCGTACTCCGTACTTTGGCACAACGGATGGCCAGTGCTTAGATAGAGCCATCATATCTCTGATAATCAATCATTGTATATTAGTTCCAAAGTCACAATATGGATAATGAGCGCGCTCTTTGTATAATATCCGAACATCACGGCATGTACCCCTAAGTGACTTGTGACTTCGAGAAAATTCGGTACATGAAGCAAAAGCAAAACAGGCTTGTATGTTTTTGATAAAGTTCACAAGACAATCGCAACGCCACCACCTTGTAGCCACCAAGCCACCACCACCTCAACGCACCATCATCGCCTCTAGTATCTATAGTACAAGACTGCATCAGTCCTGATAGAGTTGCATCTGTTCAAGCTCCCCTTTTAGGAAAAGAGCATTCTCCGCGTCCCCCGTCATGATTCGCTGATCCTCTTGGGATGTAGCCCGTGGGCAGCCGTATCCCGGCGGCCAATTATCAAGTGCCCGGTGGATGCTCGCCTTTGCGCGTAGAGGGATATGTTTCTCCGATTGGGCATAGATGCGTACTAAGTTTCTTCAAATCCACCCAGACAGTTTCCACCAGTTCCACAACCCCAGCTGCACGCACCCAAAAAGTGTACCAGACACCCCAAGTATAAACCCATCGCCTTATCTCACTTCTTTCCTTCTTTTTCTTTTTCTGATGCTGCCCAACGTTATGCAGGCTGTCATGTCCGGCCGTCACTGAACCTTACCATAATCATTTTGTTTCGTCTGCCATTCCGTTGTTGTGCTGTGTCGTTCTTTAACCCTTGTGCTACATTATATCATCATTCCCGCCAACTCTCGCCTCTCGTGAACCCCTTTATCCAACACCGTTGATTTCGCCCTATGTACAATAATTTCTATACTCAATCGTTATTCGACTAGTCATTACGTCGCATTTATTGAATCGCCAAAATGACGACAGAAAATTTCACCCCAAAACCCGAGGAGAAAATGCAGACCGTCGAGGCCGCCAGCGAGGAACGAGCCTCCGGGGAATTAGTCAACCCATCGGGTCATCGCCAGGAACTCGAACGGAACTTCAGCTTGCTCAGTATTTGTGCCGTGGCTGTTACAACCGGAAACACTTGGATTGCGCAAGGTGGCAGTGTGACGACTGCGCTGAGCAATGGAGGACCGCCGGGTGTGATCTACGAATTGTAAGCTTCTTATCATACACTCCACTGAGATTGCATATTAACCGCAATAGCATTGCTGTCTCGGTTTGTTACTGGTTGGTTGCAGCATCTATTGCGGAGCTGGCATCTGGTATGCCTTCGGCCAGTGGTGTGTACCACTGGGCTTCGATCACAGCTGGAAAGTATGGTCGTCCGTGTGGTTTCTTCGCTGGTTTCTGGAACTGCCTTGCTTGGATATTGGGTGCTACTTCGATGTCGTCGATTCTCGGTCAACAAACCGTTTCCATGTACGCCCTCATGAATCCCGGCTTCGTACCGAAACCCTGGCATATATTCGTCAGTTTCGTCATCTGCACATGGGTCTGCTGCTGCATCGTCCTGTTCTTGAACCGCATTCTTCCATACATTGGTAACCTGGGCATGTTTTTCATTCTTGCTGGTGTCTTCGTTACGATTATCGTCTGCGCAGTCATGCCCCACGTCAACGGCCAGCCGTATGCGACCAATGACTTTGTCTGGCGCGAATGGCAGAATAAAACGGGCTACGAGAGTCAAGGGTTTGTCTTCGTCGCAGGAATGCTCAACGGTGCTTACAGTGTGGGAACTCCCGATTGCTCCTCGCATCTGGCGGAAGAAATCCCTCAACCCAGCCGTAACATCCCCAAGGCCATCCTGGCCCAGATGAGCGTTGGCTTCATCACCGGTATCTTTTACATGATTGCCATCTTCTACTCGATCAATGACCTCCCAAAAGTCATCTCCAGTGTCTACGGTTTCCCCCTTGCCGAGATTTACCACCAGGCCACCGGAACCAGAGGCGGAGCTCTCGGATTGCTGATCGTCGCCTTCTTGCCTACCTTCATCACTTGCTGCGGCTGCTACATCACCGCCGGCCGTACGCTCTGGACTCTTGCTCGCGACAGAGCCACTCCCTTCCCCAAATGGCTCGGCCGCGTCAACAGTAAGATGCACAACCCATTCAACGCAACCCTGGTCTGCGGCGTCATCATCACCATCCTCGCGTGTATCTACGTCGGCTCGTCGACCGCCTTCAATGCCTTCGTTGGCTCCTTCGTCCAACTCTCCAGTCTTTCCTACTTTGCCGCAATCTTCCCGCATATCCTGACCCGTCGGTCGTCGTTCCAGCCCGGTTTTTTCTGGATGAAGGGAATAATTGGCTTCATTGTCAACGCTGTTTCCTGTGTCTACATCATTGCCTTCGTTGTCATCTTCTGCTTCCCCTACGCTCTGCCGACTGATGCCGCTTCGATGAATTACGCCTGCTTGATCACTGGTGGCTTGACGGTCTTTGTTGGAGTATGGTGGTTCTTCCGGATGGGATCGTACGAGGGGCCCAAGAACATTCCCTTGACTGACAAGATTGTTCTGGATGATGCGAGGTGATCTCAACCGCCTACTTTGTTTTGTTTTCTGATCTACAACTTGTCATTCCTTCGTTCATACCCTTTTTGCTTTTTGTTTCCCCTTCTTCCCCCTTGCTCTGAAATGGACGCTTTAGCTGATATCTAAAACTTACGAATTAATGTTCCCTGATCACCCTTAAAAGCGTGTTTGCGGTATAACATGGCTTGTATACAGATGATGATTTCTCATTTCATTAATATCGACATCTTTGCGTAGTTAATAGTCAAGCATTCAGATATTATATTTCAAATTCGTTCTTGAGTCTACTTCAAACCATCTCATAGTCCAAATTCATCCCAATCCGGTAATATTCAATCACGTGTCCACGCTCCTCCGCGTCTCGCGCAACGCGTCCGCCAACATCCAATTACCACAAACAGAACGAACAGCGAACAATCAGCTTGAAGACTGTTTTCACATTGCCATGGTCTTCAAGCCCTTCAAGCCTCCTTTAATAAGGAAACCACAACCGCAGCCGTCGTCGTCGAATGAAATCGAGACTGAATCTGCCCCGAGAGAAACCATCACCATTACGGATGACCAGAATGCACCTCCGGCTAAGAAACAGCGTTTGCAGACAGAGTCAGCTCCAAGGAGGCCGTTGTTTCAGGTGAGGAATCAGGGTGGGTTTGGTAGTGATGAGAATGGCGAGAAAGAAGATGAGAAGGAGGCAACTGGAAGTGGGGATGGGTCTGAAGGGGAGAGGTTTTTTAATGTCTTGTGGTATGGATATGCCTTCCTTAATTGACTGGTTTCTTACTATATGCTAATGGGTATTGTGTATAATAGGCGCAAACCAACCACCAAAAAAAACAAAACCTGGGACGGAGACGGTATCCTAATCACCCGCGACGACGGCTATGCCTATCTACAAGATATGTCAGGGAAGTACATGGGCCGTGTAATCCACGGGTCGAAACTCGAGCCCGGTACGATGCTGTCAACTGGGAGTAAAGAGATCGAGGTTGATTCTGAGATCCCGAGGAAAGAGTACCTGTCGGGGAGGGTTTTTCTTGAGAGCAATACCGCTCCAGTGGCGCCATCTGTGCCTACGAAACAGTTCATTCCTTTGGCGGGTCAGAATAAGCTGGGGACGAGGAATGCTGCTACGGCTGGTGCTACTGCCAGGTCGACCAGTGCGTATAAGACGCCTTTGCTGGAGACGACCGTTTTACCGCAGAAGAAAATTCTTCCTACTCCACGTCATGATCCGAAAGCGCCGGGGGCGTTGGTGATGAAGCGACCCGATTCAGCGCCGAAGGGAAAGCAGATTGTGGATGTCGTTGTTGATCCTATTTTGTGCAAACATCTTCGCCAGCACCAGCGGGAGGGAGTACAGTTTCTTTATGAGTGCGTGATGGGATTGCGTTCGTTTAATGGTGAAGGCGCGATTCTGGCGGATGACATGGGACTGGGGAAAACGCTTCAGACGATTGCGCTGTTGTGGACGTTGCTGAAGCAGAATCCAATCTATGAGAGTCAGCCTGTGGTAAAGAAGGCTCTTATTGTTTGCCCGGTAACACTGATCAGCAATTGGAGAAAGGAGTTTCGGAAGTGGCTAGGGAATGAGAGGATTGGAGTCT
The DNA here is from genome assembly GCF_000600275.1 of Aspergillus ruber CBS 135680. NCBI lineage: Eukaryota > Fungi > Ascomycota > Eurotiomycetes > Eurotiales > Aspergillaceae > Aspergillus > Aspergillus ruber. The sequence goes on from NW_024467298.1 coordinate 623,467, forward strand.
TTGTCCTCGACGACAATCGGAAGCGATTGACAGATTTCACGAAGGGTAAGGCTTATAGTGTCATGATCGTGGGATATGAGAAGTTGAGGACTGTCCAGGAGGCACTTACGAGAGGCGCTGGTGTCGACATTATTATCGCAGATGAAGGTCATCGGTTGAAGACGCTGCAGAACAAGAGTGGTCAGGCGATTCAGTCGTTGAATGCTGCGAAGAGGGTTATTCTCTCTGGAACTCCTATTCAGAATGATCTGAGAGAGTTCTTTGCGGCAGTGGACTTGGTTAACCCCGGTGTTTTGGGGACTTTCAAAGCTTTTGTTAAGGAATTCGAAACGCCAATCGTGAGAAGCAGACAACCGGAAGCAACGCGGAAAGACATTGAAAAGGGCGAGGCTCGTGGTGAAGAGCTAAGGGAGCTCACGTCGAAGTTCATGCTGCGTAGGACAGCAGATATCTTGGCCAAATACCTCCCACCGAAGACGGAATACGTCCTCTTCTGCAACCCTACGCACGCCCAGGCCAATTTCTACAAACACGTCCTCGCCTCCCCTATATTCCAAAGCGTCCTTGGAAACTCCGAAAGTGCGCTACAACTCATCACCATCCTCAAGAAAGTCTGCAACAGCCCATCCCTACTCTCAGCGCCGAATGGCAAAGATACACCTAGCGAAACAATCACATCCCTCCTCTCCTCCATACCCCTCAAACTCGCCCGCCTCAACAATTCCCCCGGCATGAGCGCCAAAATCCGCGTCCTCGACCAACTCCTCCACAACCTCCGCACCAAGACCTCCGAAAAAATTGTCCTCGTCTCAAATTACACCTCCACCCTCGACCTCCTCGCCAAACTCCTCTCCTCCCTCTCCCTCCCCTTCCTCCGCCTCGACGGCTCCACTCCCGCCACAAAACGCCAGTCCCTAGTCGAAGATTTCAACCGCCTCCCCGCCTCGGTCTGCTTCGCCTTCCTCCTCTCCGCAAAGGCAGGAGGAACAGGCTTGAACCTCATCGGCGCAAGCCGTCTCGTTCTCTTCGACGTCGACTGGAACCCAGCGACTGATGTGCAGGCAATGGCGCGGATTCATCGCGATGGACAGAAGAGACACTGTCGGATCTATCGTGTTTTACTGAAAGGTAGTCTCGAGGAGAAGATTTGGCAGAGACAGGTTACGAAGATTGGATTGGCGGATAGTGTTATGGAGCGGAAGGATGGGGTTGCGCAGTTTTCGAGGGATGAACTGAAGGATTTGTTTCGATTGGATGAGAGCAGTCTTTGTCAGACACATGAGCTGGTAGGGTGTGAGTGTGGAGGGTGGGGTGTCCTTCCTCCGAACAAGGATGAGCCGGAGGACTCCTCCGCAAGAGAATCATCGGAGCAAAACAAAGAAGATAACGACGACGAAGATGAAATCCCTGACCTCCCCGACTTCCCAACCCTCCTTAAAGCCTCCGAAGTCGACATGGAAGAACAAGAGCGCCTCATTCGCCAACGCCAACGCGTTCGGCCATCCAGATCCAAACGCAAACACGACCCTGACTCTGATGACAACGAAGACGAAGAAGAAAACGAACCAATCAACCAAAAGAACAAAATGCAGAAATCGCTCGCTGCGTACGCGCACATCGATCCCCTCTTGATGTCGCAGTCTAAATTCGCAGAGGATGATATCATGAAGGTGATTGACGATGACGATGTTTTGTTTCCGTTAGTTCAGGAAGAGGATAACCGAGTTGGGTTTATCTTTAAGAAGAGCGGTGCTCTTCCTAGCAGTGATACGATTGGCGATGAAGCCGTAGATGAAGCTACTAAGAAAGAAGCTGGAGAGAATTCAGTCTCTATTCCCATTATACTAGATTAGTTTGTTTATCACTTTATCACCTGTGTTATAAGTTAGCATAGATGGTGGTACTTGATATGATGATACCCCTGACTGGCATTATGTCTCCTTGTTTGTATGTCAAAGAACATGGGTTTATATAGAATGAATACAATGCAATATACCAAAGTTATATATGTAATATCTCGACTTTATACAAGTATCAACACCACATGGATGGAAACCAAGGATAAAAAAAAAAAAAAAAAAACAAATGGGGTATGATCAAGGCGCACATCTATGTGCAAAAAACGAGACATAATAACCACATAAAACACCGTAAACCATCAAATCGCATAAATCAATCACTCATAAATCAATCCACAATACTCCATCAAACAAATCAAATCAAATCAATACTTCAGCTTCCCCACCAACCCAAACGTATACGCCGCCTCCGCCTCGCTCTTCATCTGAATCATATAGATCTTATACGAACCTCCCGTAACACCACCCTTCTCCGGCATCGCACCACCAGCATGTGCATCCTCCCACACAGACACAGCAATACCCGTTCTTGCCACGCGCTCGAATGAGCTCTCGCCCAGACACACGTCAAGCAGAACCTCGTTGCGCGTCTTACCGCGAGCCACAATGCGTTTCTGGGGTTCTTGTAGGCCGCTGCGGCGAGCATCTGGGTTGTTGGTGTTGGTGGCATCGCTGCCCGCGGTGTTGGGGCGGGGTGCCGATGATGATGCAGGAGCGGGCATGATGGTTAATCTGGCGGCACCCATGTCACGCCACTTAGTTTGCGTCTCGCGGACGTACATGCGGATCTTGGCGTTTGATAGACCGATACCATCGACACCCTTGATAGCTGCTGCGATGCGGCCGATTCCTGATGTAGAACCCCCGGCTGTGCTGGAACCGTCTTCTTGCCCGTTGCGCGAGGTGACCGTTGACCGCGTGATGTTGAACATCTTGCTTCCGTTGCCGAAGCGCTTCAGGGCGGAGAATGCACTGCTCATGGTTCCCACGCTGCTTTCGGAGTTATCGGCCAGGGAGCGTGGGGAGGACGCTGAGGCGCGGTAGCTCTTGCGGCGGCGGGGCCAGCCGAACATGCCCCCGGCGGTGTTGTTGGAACGTTCTAGGGGGTCTGGCTGATCGGCAAAGGGGCCTCGGGCGTTTTGTAAGGCGATATAGGTTGGGTTGTTGATACGGGAGTTATTGATCAGGCCATATAAGACTTCGCATTCGTCGGCGTTGTGGGAGCGGAACATGATATTGTTGCTCCAGGTGACCTTTGATCGATCGGTTGGCGGCGAGCGAATGCTAATGTCGATGGCCGTGCCACGGCGGATGGGCACCAGTGGTGTCAATTCGAGAGCAATCATGGGCCGTACTTTACTGGATTGCGCGCCATCCTCATGACCAGACTCCGAAGGAGCAACACTCATCTCGTAGGCTTCAATTAGGCCAGGGCTGACGATGATAACACACTCGTCAGACAGCAAGCTCTCCCAGGTACCCTTGTCAGACCAGGCAAAGATCGATGCCATCACTCTAGAAGACTTTGTGGGCTGCGCGGGCACAGTTCGATACCCGACTTGAGACGCAGAATGAGATGGGGAGATGCTACTGCCAGAGGGAACGATGGATGCCCGTTCAGAAGGCCTGAGAGGATCACGAGGTTCGGTTGGCGGAAGAGTCGAGTCCAGCTCGTCTTCAGACTCAGATTCGTCCTCCGAGTCTTCAGATCCAGAGTACTCGGATGTTGAATCAATATCATACCGTCTGACGGTCGACGTTTCGGAGTTGGAATCAGAGTGAGAATCAGAGGCCGTGGATGGTTCGTACTCATGCTTAAGCGGCGATGAACCCCGTCGTCTCTGCTTTCCGCCAGTTGGGCTGAGAACAGGTGCATTCGCAACGCTCGAGCTTGGTGAACGGTGAGGCGGCGGCGGAGGAGGTTCGTCGCCGTCATCGGGTTGACTGGAACCGGAGTCTGATGGGCTGTGGCTCTCCCTCCTAGCTAGAGACTCGGGTAAATCATCATAACCCAAGGAAATTTCATCCTCCTCATCTGACGGAGAACCCAATGATTCAGTCACATGGGTGTAACTGCTTGCTGGACGAATCTTGGGGATGGAAGGCAGGCTCTTTGAAGGTGTAGATGAGACACGCGGGGATGGCTGAGCTGAGTGTTCAGCCTGGGGCGATAAGCGCTGCTGCTCCTTGTAGGACTTGGGACCTTGAACAGGACTAGGAGATGGAACAGGAAGCCTGCTCTCACTCTTCTTGGGCGTGGAAGGAGATGGTTTGTCTTCGGGACCTGGCGAGGGACTCTCACCAACACGCGAAACCCGTTTGGCTTTCGATCGCTTGAGCCCTGGAGACTTGTCGTCCACGGGAGTCATGGCCCGGGGATCTCTGGAATGAAGAATTGAAGGCTGAGGCGATGCTGTAGTAGGTCTAGCAGTTTCTGATACATAGTCTGATTGCCGTGTAATATCTGTGTTCAGTGAATCTCGTGATTCCAGCGCGAATGACGATCCAAAAACACTTGGTTCTGTGGACGGGTCCTTGGGAGTCAGGGAGCGTCTGGCAGCACGTGAGGTTGCCTTTTCACCAATAGGAACATCAAGGTGTCTCGGGCTTGGAGGCGTTTCTTGGATTGTTGGAAGACTGGGAGGAGCATCTTGTTCTTCTTCCTGCTGTTGTTGCTGCAATTGCTTCTGCCGCTGCCTCGCGCGATCAATGAAACTCTGGCTTCTGCAAATAGTTGGCGGGATAGGATGCAACCCAAGCAACTGAATCCATTCGAATGCGACCTCTTCCTCTTCGATCTGGAGCGAGATGACTTCTTGCCAGGCCTTCGCCTGGCCTGGCGGACTGCGGATCATGACTACAACCTCGCCCTTGTTGTCACCATTGCGAGCTGAGACACATCCAGCATCGATAGGCGGGAAAAGCAACCAACGATCTGAGTGGTCAATCTCACAGATAAGTAGGTCACCACCAGAACCGTTAACTGGAGCATTGTCTCTCATCAGAAGTTCCGCGCGGCAGTCAATGACCTGACCACTGGAGTGGTAAAGGGACAAGTTGAAAAAGTCGCGTGCCCGCACACGTCGTGTCTGGTCAACAGTGACCCCAGCCAGGGCTCCGAGGGTGGCTGGGTCACGGGCACGGGTTGGATCGATGCACGAAGCAGATTCATCTTCTAACCTGGCACGTTCTTCCCGGGCACGACGGCGAGCCTCTGTGACAAGGGCTTGATAAGACGACGCAGTTTCATCTGCTTTGGAGGACGGTTGAAGCATGTTGATGCCTTTAAAGGTTTTTGCCAAATACTTTAACCGAACCAGAGGCCGTTTCAGCAAGTATGCCACGTCAACCTTCTCCCCCTCACTATCCACAATGTCGCCGTTTTCGTCCCGTGCCATTCCTTCATCTAAGCTCCTTGTTTCAGAGTTATTGTTATTTCCATCTTCTTTTTCATCATTGTTTCTCGCAGCCTCAGATTCGTTCAAAGGCGCCAAGTTCACAACAACATCCTTAAACCCCAATCTCCATGCTTTGAGATAGTCTCGATACACTTTTTGCGCTCCAGTAGCCCAATGTAACAGGGGGTCAACCTGGTCTTGGGGAATACGCTTGTGTAGTGACTTGAGACGCTCAATGGCCACCCCCATATCGACTATGGGCCTAGTAAAGTTCATCTCATCCTTAGGGTCCATGGAAGGCCGAAACAGACCAGCTGCAACAGCCGATTCTGATCTCGACAGAACGCATGTAAGAAGCACCGGGATGACGCCACCGACCAGCGTCTTGAGCTCACGCATGTATTTGACCTCATCTGCCGACAACTCCCTAAGCAAGTCGGTAACAGTGGCGTCTGGAGCGCGGCTCTTGTTTGACCGAAGACTTCTGGCAGATCTGAGACTTCGGCTCCTCCCGTTCGACCCGGACAGAACAGAGATGAGATCATCATGAGTTGTGAGCCGTCGCTTTAATTGTGTGGTAACGAGGGGCAAGGAATTGGGATCAAACTGATCGCGTTCTTCTGGATCTGGAATCTCCTGGGCCGGAGTTGGCTCGGCCTTCTCCGACGGACCTTGTTCAGTTAGTTCTTCTGGTTTCTGGGAATCCCCTGCCTTGTCCGACTCAGCGGAGGCAATGGTAGGGAGTCGATTTCCAGTGGTGGGAAAGGGTCGTTCACGTCCAAACGGAACGAGCGCTTTGTCATCAGGTGTCTCTACTTCCTCCGGGGGTGGAGATCCCGTCTCATTGTCCTCTGGATCGAGTTCTACACTCTTCTCGTGCACTTTCTCAGACGCTTCACTTTCCTTGTCATTGGCTGGGGATTTGCCCTGCTTGCTTTCTGACGACTTTCTCCTAGTCGATGGCGGAGGCGTATGGTCTCGTTCCCGCAAATTCGACAGTTCTCCAGTTGATTTCTCCTCGTCGGCTTCAATCTTATCTCGTGACCGTCGAGCGTGTGTACTCCTCCGAGACCGACTTTCAGATGGTGGTTCGGAATCATGGCTCCCTTCTCGTCTACGAGAATCAGGAGCATGCTGCCTATCCAAGCTGTCACGAGAGGAGTGCTTAACCTTGTTGGGCCTCATGTTCAGTGGCGCTGGTATTTCGACATCCGATTCACCGTCCTGTGTGTATGTATCCGGGGTGCCAGAGAGCCACGCCTCAATTCTTGTTCCTTTAGGCTTTGGCGGCTCCGGTCTCGCAAACATTTTCTTCGACTCATCTAGCATATGGCTGAAAATACCGCCCTTGGGTGGTTTAAGGGAAGTAGCAGGAGGGACACGCGGTTTCGCAGCGCTCGGATCTGGCCCTCGCGTGCGCTTTTTCGACAATTCGGCGAAGTTTTCTTCGATGGTTGCCCAGTCCATATCCGCCTCGGGGGGTAACGACTTTGTCCTTGATCGCTCTGATATCTCGGACCGTTCATCTGGTAAAGACCTTGCTTCCGTTTCCGGTCGGGAATATGAAGGTCTTGGTCGCCCAAGACGGTGGGTTTCATTACCGGTCCTTGCAGAAAGATCGTGGGTTGACTTGGACTTCCTGTGTTGTCTGACAGACTCCGGGGTCACAACGGTCCTGCTCCTTTCTCGACTCCGCGAGGCCGGAGATGGCTTGGACTTATCATTACTAACTGTATCCCTTCTATCCCGTGTGGGTGGTGGAGAGCCTAATGAATCGTTTGTGGTATATTCCGAGATACGCTTGGGCGGTGGTAACTTGGTCTGTGATGCCTTGGGCTTGGGAGCATTCCGGTTGAGCTTCCAATGTTCGTCACTGATGACTCGTTTCCGGGGAGTGCTTTCGCTCCGAATTTTCGAGGTACGTGTCTGTTTATCTCTCGCAGTCGATCTTTCTTGTGAACTATTGGCGTTTGACTTGTTCTCCAACTTCTCTTCGTCCTCCTCGTAATAAACGCAGTCGTTGGCGATGACTACCCCACCTCCTTGTTGTTGCCATTTGCGGACCTTCGAACGGACAGAATTTGTATCGTAAGCTCCCAACTGTTTCCCGATATCCACTGTTTTTTGCTTTGGTGCTGGAGGCCCTTTGTTTGGTGTTGTCGCAGGATTTCCCCCGCGATTGGAGGCGCGGTGCGGAGCGGGCGACGACATCGATATCTGCAAACACAATAGGGAACAATAGGTTAGCAGATGCTAGATAGCAAGTATCCGACGCATTTGTAGCAGAGCTGGGGATAAATGGGATTGTTGAATGGCGTTGGCTGAGACAAGGGACCAGCCAACGACGTCACCGGATGTTTGTTTATGAAACCCGATCAGAATGAGAGGTACTCACGATCTATCGGACATGCCCTGGGGCAGCAACGAAAGAGATACTGGTTCAACTGTAATGCCGCTCAGACCAGCAATCCATGCAGAAGATAATAAGTACTTGGTCGGAGTTGTATGGTAAAGGAAGTGTTCAAGAGGCGGTCAAATGGCAGGTCGGCGGTGCTGCCGGGGAAACGAAGCGCTGATGAGAGGGAGAAAGCGCTGGATCTGCGCCCAACGGCGATGGAGAATGCAGAGTCCAATGGCGCCAAAATAGTTTATTTTGGAGGCGATTTTGTTGTTTCACTCCGCCGCTTTGTTCTCATGCAGGAAAATGGTAGTTCTAGCTGCGACCTCCACGTGAGACTGTCACCCGGTCATTATCCCTCCATGAACTGCTATTCCGGTACTCAAAAAAACGACAATGACCTGGGAATGTGATCCGTTGTGCTACCGGAGACCGAGTTTTATTGTATTCTCTCTTTTTTCTTTTGCCTACGGGACCAGAGTGGGCCGATTTCGACCTGATCGCAGCCTGAATTGTCGTGTCCATAAATAACTCTTCTCAAGTCTCTAATGCACCGCAGAATGCTCCGTACTTTGGAGTACTGCAGATTATCATAGGCCCTCCGCTGCCGGCTGTATGTATGGGGCATTCTCTGGTATGTACGCAGGGATCTTTGGTCCCTGCTCGCAACGTTCTAGATTCGCATACCCGATTCTCCAACCACAGACCTCTATCGGGACTTGCGCTGATTCGCCGTCTCCTGCACGCGTTTCAAGGCGTTCGATATCGTACCGACACTTTGCCACAGGTAATCTATGTCGTGTGTTAGTATGCATTGAGGAAGCAGAGCAAGCGCCACTTACAAAAGGGAATCACGATCCAGATGAAGTTCATAAAAAAGTAATAAATCCAAAAGTAATAACCCTCTGGCCGACAGTACGACACTCCGTGGGCGTAGTGATCAAACAAGCTCGTCGCATAATACAGCGTATCTCCATACAAGTGACTCATGCAGACGATTATTTGCAATGGATGCCGAAGGGAGTGCTGGGCGAAGATCAAGTATGCCACCAAGTAGCAGAGTGGACCCCAGACGAACTGAGAGACATTTAGCAGTTCGTTCACATGCCCGACAGGTGAAGGTCAACTTACCACGGTGATGGTCTCCATACATAACACCAGCGTGTCCGAAGTTAAGTACCGTGAATCCGATAGAGCATATTCCTTCCACAATTGGCCAATAAAGTCCTGTCCGGATCCCATCCGATCATGATTTAAGATAAAATACCCTTCGAAGAAACAATGAAGACTTCCAGCTACATCCTATTAGCCACGCGTAGATGTATCGAAGGAGCCAGACATACATAAGACAAACCATAGAATAGCAAATCTGTCGCTATGGCGCAAACTGGATTTTGCAAGGCTGACCAAGGTCCAGGTTGTTCCCAGGAGGACGAGAGAGCTCACGCTGGCCACGGTAAGAAGCGTGATGACTGATGCTTCATTGGGAGAATACCCGGCAATCAATGCATCTAACGGATAGTAAGGATGAAGAGGAATTGCAGTAGCCATGGCGATTGTCTTTGGAGCAAGAAAGGAAGTGGTTGGGATGGAAATGCGTGAGTGACGAGGAAGAGTTCGGTCAGTCCGCCGGTGCCTTATATGCGAGGCAAGCAGGTACGTCTCTCCACAACAGGTCACTCTCAATGGCGATATTGAGTAGGGAGTACCAATGCCATTTGTTCTGAGAATGTCTTCAATAATTCTGGCATTGTCTCATTCATAGTAGGCTGTATCCATGGATATAGTGCACTAACCCAATGCGGCTAGTCAAAGCCTCAGGCACCAATTCCTCCCGATGGTCTCATCTAACGTCCATGCTCTTCTCTCCATGCCACCTTCAACCCCCTCCATGGAGTCTGGAAACTCCTTATACAACCTGTGTCTCGATAATGGCTCCTAATAAGCGGAAGTCCTTGGGGATTGAAGTGCCTCGTACGGCAGCTACCCTCGAATCGCCGCCCGGCATTGCGGCGCTCTTCGCGATCCGCTTCGATATCAAAACTGGGTGAATTCCTGCTCGAACTCCATACCGGAATTGAACTCCCTGTAGCTGACGGATTGAAATTCAAAGATATGTGATCGCCTGGAAGCGCTCCATTTCAGATGGTGTGTGATATCGTCGAACATCCTGATCGCAAACCGAAGCACATTAGCTGACGTCGTCATTGTCGGATAGTTGAGGTTGAAGGTGTCGTCGAGTATAAATCGCTCCCCTCGGGATTGCATAATGTCACAGAAGATCTGGTGTATGTTTACCTTGTCGCCTCTTTGCGCTGGTCGTGTTGTGTCTAACAAATGTCCATGTCTAGGTACTTCGTCCACGAAGAATACGCCGGTCTCAGCGCATTCATCAACCTACCCGCGGAGGAAGCCGAACGCAATGCGAAGATGTTCGCTGTTGGTGTCTTGGTCCCATTGAGCTTTGGAAGATTGGGAAAGAGTTGGAGACATGCCCCGAAACTCAAGGAATTGGTGCAGTAAGTGGTTTAGAACCGGGCTGCGTCATGCTGTTCACTGTCCTAACTGCAGTCACCATCAGACAATACGCACAAGATACGTCCAACAACAAGCCGTTAGACGAATACTGGGATACCTATCAAGTTCGAGGTTCCGATGCATTACCATCCGAACCGCCGCTCGACTCTCCGATCAGTGTCCGGTCCAATTGGCCTGGTTCCTCGCATCGCAATCGCGCTTTCAGCGACGCCATGGTGTTGGAACCATCATCGAGGCCGGCCTTGACACCATTCCACCCAGCGTCCTCCCTTCCGCATTTCGTTGACTCTTTCGGACCTTTGATATTCCCGCTATACAGAGCTGCACTTCTGCGCAAGAGAATCCTGCTCATGACTGAAGCGCCGGTCCATGTGCCCTGTAACTATGGTATGATGCTTGCGCTACTACAAGAAAAGCTTATAACTAACTGTATGATACAGTATACGATCTTTCCCTACTAGCCTCCTTACCCGATTCCGTCCTCCCTCTCCTTCCTCAGGATAATTTACCGACCCCGCGGCTCCGTCCACTTTTCAACATCGGCATCCATGACATCCCATACCTTTCTTCGTTCATCGGGCGCAGTCCCCGCGACAGCGAACAGGATTCGACCTGGATTGCATGCTCAACAGACAGCGTCTTAACCATGAAACCAGAACTCTTTGACGTCCTGGCTACAGTACCGGCTCCCTATACCAAGGACGCAGCGGAGAAGATATACCCCAAACTTACGGTGCAGGCACCTTCAAGACTGGGAACAGCCCCAGTTCAAACCGAGCTAAGAGCCACGCAACGAGATGCTCGCCGTTATACCAGGCTCCGTCAGGGACTGCGCCATCTCTCCCGCGACGAAAACTCACAATTAGTAGACCCCAGTGACAATGACGGCGCCAGTCTTAACGACGCAACCGACGATAACTCTGACACAGTCTCAACATTCTCATCAAGTCCAGTCGTCGAGCCCCTTTCCTGGGCCCAACTCGCTTACACCTCTTTCATTTGGTGGGCGTCAGCGGGTGAAAAGCGCGAAGGCCTCTCAGAAGAAGAGGAGGAGCAGCAAATTGAGCAAGATACGCGTCTTTTGGCTAGTGCGGAGAGCCTTTCGCACCCCAATCAGCAACCGAGGGACACAGAGCAACAGCCTCCGGAAGTCGCCCTGGTGGCGTACTTCCGCCGCCTGACAGCGCAGATCTTCATCATTCTCACGGATGTTGTCGCGCGGCATGACAGTGATGGGCGGGAGTCAGTAAATAATAACGCTCAACCTTACAGTGACGACGCCAACGACGAAGACGACGAAAACCCATCCATCACCATGGCCCGCCAATCCACGCAAGAAGGTGACGATGATCGATCCGCTCTGTTCCACAATGATACAGATGACAAAAGCATCTACGACTCCGATACTGTTCTCATAACCACAGAAGATATGACGGAGATGGGCCTTGATGTCTGGAGTGCCACAGATCGTGTCTTTGCAGAGGAATTAGTGCGTTTGTGGTGGGGTCGTCAAGCACGGATTGATAGCGCTCGCATTAGATGCTGCGGGATCACGATTCTATAGATGTGGTTGTGATCAGGGTTATGTCTGCTATCTTTATTGTATGGGCCTGTGTATGTACCTTATATCTGCTGCTATATTCACATCGGTGTCAATATCATGTTTGACCCAGGCGATTCACTGTAATAGCAAATATTCCACACTATGCTTATTGAATTAGGCGGAATAAAACCATCTTTCCAACCCATCCTCTTCCCAACTATCGCCTGTTTTCAATATTGATTCTGCGACTTCCAACACACCTATCAAAGCTCAGACGGTGAAAAGCAACCTCGTACTGAAAGCTTTCTTGTACATTTCTCTATACGATGAACTGCATCAGACATGTCATGAAAAGGGCACTTCAGTCTGACGATCCTGGACTACTACTACCAGGATCTCGAAGCCTAGGCCCAGGGAGATGTTGGACAAGTTTGTCGAGGTTATGCCATGAATGGCCTAGTTCCTCTATCAGCACTGGCAGCTGAGTGGCGTATGCAACTTGATTATCAACGAAACATGCTTTCCGGGACGAACTTTGGGACCAGATATAGAGAACAATTGAGACTTTATGGTCGAAACAGCGACAAAATTAAATGGTGATTATAGAATTAGTATCTGCAGTTCTTTCGGGGTAGCTTTCGTCAACCGAGGAGCTGGATACATACCAGGAAGGGCTAACAAATACGTCGCATTGGAGCGCACGAAAAGACGGAGCATGTCGCTCTGGACCGTGACAGCAGTTTTTCATTGACTGTCTTTGAAAAAGGCATTTCTACAGATGTTGTAATGGGCCATACGGTGCAGTGTTCGGGGAGAAGATCCTGAAGCATGTGGCCCGCTGGTTCTTACAGTTTCAACTTCTAGTTACTCTCATTGCTGTGGTAGCTCCTGTTTGCCCCTCAATTCAGACAATTCTGCTATTTGAAATTGACTGGTTGGGTTGTTAAATGATTGACCATGCCAATCACAAGCCGTACACAATTGAGGACGGTGTACTTCGGCCTATCAATATGTCGAATTGGAATTTCTTTGTGTCCATTCACACATATTACCTAGAAGGAAAAGTCGATATCTAGAGTTTTCTTTTTGGGTTACCGGCTAAAAGTCGGGTACACCTGTATACATGTTACAGAATGTGTTGGCGACTTCATCCTATGTATAGCATCGATATAGCAGCCATGCTCGAGTTCATTACAAAATGAAGCATTCATTGCATATATACAGCAAAGGACTTTATATTCTGATGTGCTCAATATGCAGCACTAGAATCATAAATCCCTGTGGATATAAACAAGCTTATTTCATACCATGGCTCCGTAGAAACCTCACAATTTTATCAAACCCCTCTGGCTCTTTGATCCAGTGCCCTTCATTCTCCGCTCCAGTATACTCATGCCATTCAACGGGCATACCCATCTTCTGCAAGATTCTACTTGATTGTCGACCCAGTTCGACGGAGATAAAGGCATCATCTGTCCCATGGAGGAGACACACGGGAAGGCTCGTTGGTGTTATGCTCTCTTGATCTTCGATGCCAGGAACGGTTCCACCCAGCACTGAAGATATCAACCGCTGGAACCCAGCCGCGTCAGCACCAGCAGTAGTAATGAACTCCTCGGTCTGTCTAGCAAACGGAAACCATCCACTGAATACCAGTACCCCTCCTAACGCCTTATTATTTCCTGTTGCAGAAGCGAGATAGTGAACAACCACCCACATCACAACCGCCATCCCCATACTCATTCCTCCCAGAAACACATTCCCAGCATCACCAACCAACTCAATATCCTTCTCCAATATCTCTAAAATATACTTGATCGATTCTTTCAACCCCTCAACCTGCAGCTCTTGTCTCTCCTCAATATTGGTAAGCGAATATGCATCGAACCACTCCGGTATTTCTTCCTCAAACTTGGTATCCCAGTAATTGCGGGACGTTGGGAAGACCCAGCGGACAGTTGGAAGAGTCGTTGGTAGATTTTGATTGTTGGTGGTGTTGGAGAAAAAGAGTTCTTCGGCGAGTTCACGGCCGAAGCTGCCGCGGCCGTGGAGGAGAATTATTGTATGTGTGTGTGTGGTAATTGGAGGATGAACATACGGTTCTGGGAAAGACATTTTCAATACTTTGTGATTTCTTGGTAAGTTGCAAAGTAGATGTTTGGAGGTGAGTTTGATAATTCTTCTTCTGTTATACGATACAAGAAGTTTGCCTAACGCATGGCATGCCTAGTTCTAAATGACAAAAAACAATATATCCACAAACCCACAGACCGTATACATTATGACCGCTTCAAATTCATCGCAGCACTGATACAAGAAATATGACTAAAAGCCTGTGGTGTATTTCCCATCTGCTCGCCTGAATGGTTCACCTCTTCGGAAAACATGCCCAGATGGTTGGCAAACATCAGCAAATTCTCGAAGTAGGAAAATGCATTCCTGCGCATTTCCCCCAAATGAGGGTATTCGTGTAGATGAGCTTTTGCCATGGATGCCTTCGTCTCATTAACTGATGGTCTCTGAACAGAGAAGAGAAACTTACTCGTGCCATGGCTTCGACAAGCCAGAAGGTGACCATGATAAAGGCGCCCTCTTTGCCATCGAGTCCTGTGATTCCTTAGTCCCAATTCTTTCATGCGGGAGAGAAGGTAGTACCATCATGAGCCATCGCATGATCATATCTGAGCAGCATCTTCGCAGTGGTCAATCCCCCAGCCTCGGGTGTCTGCAAGATCCTTTTTATTGTCGACAGCAGTCTAGGATCATCCGGCGCAGTGAAAAATACAAGCGGCGCAATAAGCACTGAAGCATCCATCATCTTCTTATTCTCATAACTCATGCAAAAGAATTTCTCGTCCATATTATAACCATGCTCCATCACGTCTTCATAGATCTCATCGCGCGTGACGCGCCATTCTATGAGCTCGGGGCATGGAAGATTTGAGCGCTTCTCAGCGAGTCGAATTGCACGGTCGAAGGTTACCCAGAGCATGATCTTTGAGTATACAAAGTGTTGTTTCTCACCACGGACTTCCCAGATTGACATGTCGGGTGTTTTATGCAGCTTGCGAACGCGGTTGACTATGCTTCGAATTGTGCGCCACTGGTCGTATGAAATAGGACCGACGTGCTTGTTATAGAGATAAATGCTGTCAAATAGCGCGCCATAGATGTCATGTTGAGTGTGTGTGGTTGCTGCATTGCCTATCCTGACAGGGCTGCTACCTCTATATCCCTCGAGGTGTGATAGTTCTATTTCAGGGATTGTAGAATCGCCTCGTATACTGAGGATAATGGGGAGAAATTGATCATTATTTGCGTGGGCTTCTGCTGATGGGAGGATGTTGTCGAATGTGAAATTCATGTATTGCTCGGCTTCTTCAGTGTATCCGCTCTTCAGAAACACATACAGTGTGAATGCCGTATCGCGAACCCATGAAAAGCGATAATCCCAATTTCGGGAACCTCCTATATCTTCTGGTAGTGAGAAGGTTGGAGCCGCCACAATTGCCCCTGTGGGCTTGTATGTGAGCAGCTTCAATATCAATAAGCTTCTCAAGACTTGTTCCCGGTAATGCCCAGTATACGTGCATTGTCGTGTCCAACTAGCCCAGAAATCAATTGTGCTCCTCTCTATTTTACTGATGCAGGATCCAACGTTGTCTTCTGGAACAGCGACTTCGTCATTATGGATGACGAAAGTCACTGACTGCCCAACGGAGAGTCGCAATTTGGTATATATCCCCTGTCCTTTTAGACCTTCTTTGTTCTGCAATTCGATCTTGAAAGATGGGGTTTCGTTTTGTCGTTCGTCGGCAATATCTGCATGTATGTCCACCCGCAGAGATTCTGTCGCACTCTTGAACAGAAGAGACTGTGTCTGGGCTTCATCAAATGCGCTTCCAGTCAGATGGCCAACAACTTCATGCCCATCACGCGCATAGTTAAAAGCCGGAAAAAACTCAACATCCATATCCAATTCCCCACGCGCACAAGTCACCGTCCTTACAACCGCAGAATGCCGATACCGCAACGCATCATCAAACTTTGCCTTATGCCGTCCATAACACGGACAGACACCAGTGAGGATATTATCCGGCGCCGTCTCTTGCCCGCTTGCAACGGGGAAGTAATCAAGAACGTGCACAACACCGTCTTCATGCATCCATCTCGTTTCCAGCATATTAGTGTAGGGGACGTATTTCTGCTTGCTGGATGCATTGCTTTCCGGGTTCGCTTTTATGGAGAAATACCCGCCTTTGGATTTGTCGAGTAGGCGGCAGAAGACAGAGGGCGAGTCGAAAACGGGCCAGCACATAAAGTCGAGGCTGCCAGATTTGCTGACCAGGGCGGCAGTGTGCATGTCGCCGATCAGGCCATAGTCTTCTATGGGGCAGTATCCCGTTGTGATTGGCATTGCTGATGTTTCTCTATGGGCGTCTGAATCCTGAATACTGGTGAGTGTCTACAACTTCGTCTATTTAAAGTAATAAGACTCGGGAGTCTGCTAATCGCCTAAAATACTGCATCATTGTATTATGAACTGTGTCTTTGAGTTTTGTGGAGAAATCAACATAATTCTTCCATCTGAGCGTCCAATGCAACATCCGATGATATCAAGACTTGATTTCTCGTTGCCACAGCCAAAAACGAGTCGTTTATATAGACAGTGCCAATTGTTAGATTAAGTAAATGTGGAGCATATTAATCAAGTTATATGCACAGATAAGACAATCTGGGTTGTATATGGACGTTAACTATGCTGGAGTGGATCAACCTTTGATGTCAAGAAACTGTCATTCCATGAACATCCCAAACTCAATTGCTATTTTTACTGCAAACAGTAATAACTCTGATAAACCTGTATTTCAAGGTGGCCATTCTTATTCAATTGCACTACGTCGAGGTTATCTAAAGTCATCGCTCGTGTATGACCTATGATGACCATCCCAAGACAAGCCCTAGCCTCAATGGCTAGTATACCCTGTCGCACCTTCCAGCCCTCGATATCCATGGCCACTCGTTCATTTTCATCTTCAGGTCCAGTTTTCAAGCAAGTATTATCCACACCTAACAAAATGAAGATTGCCATCACCGGCGCCCGCGGCACAGTGGGCAGAGACACCGTTCGGCTCTGCGCCGACGCAGGCCACCACACGGTGCAAATCGATCGTACCCCGCGCGACAACTCCGACGACATTCCGAACACCGAGCATCGAACAGCAGATATTGGCAATGATTATGCAGGTACGCTCAAAGCCTTTGAAGGCTGTGACGCGCTGATCCATCTTGCTGCTATTCCCGACCCGGTCGAGAAGGAGGACTCATTAGTGCATAACAACAATGTGAACTGCGCTTTCAACGGCTTCCGCGCCGCTGCTGAGCACGGTATTTATAAAATCTGCTACGCATCCTCCGTCAACGCCATCGGGCTCGCCTACGCAAATCGCCCCTTACGCTTCGATTACTTCCCCATCGACGAAGACGCGCCCCAGCACCCAACAGACCCCTACGCCCTCGCAAAAGAAGAAGCAGAGTACCAAGCACGTTCATTCGTCGAGTGGTTCCCTGGCATGAACATTGCCTGCCTGCGCATCCACGAAGTCGCGCCGTTGAAGGACGTCCAGAAAGAGCATGAAAGGAACTGGGACGAAGCTGCTGTGAAGCAGTTATGGGGCTGGGTACATCCTAATGCGGCAGCAAGGGCTTGTTTGCTTGCTATTGAGAGGTCGGAGAGGTTGGGTGGTTGTCAGATATTCAATATTATTGCGCCGACGACGACGCAGAAGACGGCTTCAGAGGAGTTGGCGAGGAAGTTTTATCCCAAGGCGGAGATTCGGGGGGATTTATCAGGGAATCAGGCGTTTTGGGCTACGGAGAAAGCGAATAGGATTTTGGGGTGGGTTCACGATGAGAAGGAATAGATGTAATGATGTTATTTCTCTGTCCTTAGTGTATAATTCCTTTCAGACGTTGTTTTCAAACGTCACCTTCCTTACTTCCTAGAGAGAACGACAATAATAACATCCACCCCACAACCATACAACGGTCGTTGGTCCTCGTCTGTATAATATCCTTCATCTGGTATTACCGTTGTATTCCCGAAAAGCGCATCGCCATTGACCGGAATCAAAATCAAATTGTTTGTTGGATTGACAACGTTGGCGTTTCTAAGGAAACGAACCATTTTTATCTCGACCACCTTGCACTGTAGAAATAAGTATATATTCTGCTTATGTCCAAGTCAAAAAATGGCTCCACTTACATTATTGCTTTTCTTCTTCTTCTTCTTTTCCAACTCACCTTTCAAATGGTTGAGCTGAGCTTCAATTTTGTAACCGCCATATTGCCAGCCAATCGAGTTTCTGTATATCTCGCATGCTTCCGAGTCTGCTGCGACTATCCGCAACTTATTGATGATCTCTTTAACATCTTCAGTGAGTGAAATATTCTGCATGGTGTTGGTGTTACCGATTTTCAGTATAAGAATAGGGGAATTGATATTGATAGAGCTTATGAGTTGTGGCAGATCTGAAGAAAACAATGTAACGAAGAGGATTCTTCACTGCTTATAAAGACTCCATCTTGGACTATCGGGCATCGGCCGGCATTTGCGTTTTGACTGGCAGGGTTGTTCATCCAGAGTTGTTTTATTTGTGCTTGCGCACACTCTGCACTGCTGCAGAGCCTGTACGCAGTTCACAACCCGACTGAGCGGTAATCAATGCATCCTCCAGGATCCGAACCTGTTCAGCGGCATTGTTTGATGAGACGAAGGTTCATCCCGGACCAGGATTGAATATGCCCGGCATCCAACAGAGTCCGGATCACTGCGTTATGTAGGTTGGAGCTGGCACTGTCTATGGATCGGATTTGCTGGACAAAGATTTGCAAGGCATAAAGCAATATGACCGTGCTTCATAAGGCGACCTAAGAAGTGAACCCCAGGGTTGGTTGTAGGACTGGTCATTTGCCCTGGAGATAAGTTTCATGGATAGGCTCTCGTTCGCCAGTCTGGTGTATGACTGCATTTGCATCTGTAAGCCTGCGGTTGAGTACCATAGGCCAGCAATCTTGCATGAATGGAATTAGAAACAAACATGAATAGAAACGGGTGTGAAAAGAAAGCATGTGAGTTGGTCAGAGAACACCCAAAAAGGAAAGTCAGGTGACATCATCAAGACTTCGACCAACTTCACTTGTTCCCTGCTGGCATACTAACAATACTACACGATACTGACCCGAAATAAACGCCATATATTCCATACCACTACCCAGCATTAGCACCACGTCTTGACCACCCAAATTCCAGATCCCTGGCATTACAGCATCACCGCCTCGGAAAAAGAAACACCTCCGAGCATCCCAGCCAACATTCCCACCAGCCTCGCATTATCTTGGGCCTAATCAACCCTGCGTTGCACTAAACCACTGAGGTCCAATATCTTATCTCTCTATTTTCGCCTAAAGCGCACTCTTCTTACGTCTGACTCTGCACCAGCTGGCTGGTTGCTCTCGCACACGCGCCACCATGCGGTTACAATCAAGCGTCTTCTCGTTCCTCTTCGCCGGCCTTGTCACCGCGACAGGCTTCGACTGCGCGCATATCAACCTGGACGGCATTAAATACGACCTGAGTCCACTTGGTGGAGTGCATTCGTTATACCACATTGAGGAGACGGAGGATTATGTCGTCAACACCACCTACGTGCTGAACATCTGCAATATCCTGAAGGGGGCCGCTATTCGGGGGAACCTCAAGTGTGGGACGTCGAAGAACAGTATGTCACTTTTCCCCTTTTACTAGCGGTTAAACGGGAAATACTGAAAATATAGTCTGTGGATTCGAATACAGAGACGCCGTCGATGGCTCCGATAGCGAAACGAAAGCGTTCCCCATCGCCGGTCTCGACCACCTAGGACATGGCGCCAAAGACCCTGAAATCACACGGTTGAAGCAACTCGATCCCGACCGCGAAGGACTGAGAGTGCGACTGGGCGGAGGCCAGTATCTCGACGACAAAAAGACTAAGAAGGATGCTGGTGCGGTGATCGAATTTCAGTGCGACCCCACCAGGTCCGGTCTGGAGGGCATTTCGACAGAGGAGGATACAGCAGAGGAACAGCTAAGGGCGAAGGAAGATGGAGACGAGTCCGGTGATAAATCGCGCAGTTTGCGGTTTCAGAGCTTCGGGCCTGCAGATAATGAATCCTACGTGCTAAAACTGGACTGGAAGACCCGGTATGCGTGTGACGACTACCTGAGTAGCAAGAAGGGCGGGTCTTCTAACCATTGGGGATTCTTCACCTGGTTTATTGTCATGTACGCTTTTCCCTCCCTCGATGGTATTCGCATCACTAACCAAGGCAGCCTCTTCCTTTGCATCTCCGCGTACCTCATCTTCGGCTCGTGGCTCAACTACAACCGCTACGGTGCTCGGGGGTGGGATCTGCTCCCGCATGGTGACACAATCCGGGACGTGCCGTATATCTTGCAGGATTGGTTTCGACGAGTGGTGAATACTCTTCAAGGGACAGGGTCTAGGGGTGGATATAGCGCTGTGTAGTTTCTTTGTTTGGGGGTGATAGTTGTTAGACGATTGCATGAATTGATGTTGATATTACCTTGACGCCCAATTATGCAGTTCGCGTAGTTTGTAGAAGCAAAGGCTGTAATATCCAAGTAAATATACTCCAATGTTAGTAACTTCAGTATCCCCCATGTAATCCATACCCTCAGAGCTCTAGCAACGCACCTCCGATCAACCGCCCCGCACAGACCACATCCCACGAATCCTCAACATCACAGAACAATCACCAAACAACTCAATCCACCACACCATAGAACAAACACCACCAAAATGATGCAACATCGCATGGTAGCCCTTCTCCCCTATCTAAAACTAAGCCTAAACAAATTACGCTAACAATTAAAAAAGCTCTCAAAAGAAGAAGAAGTCGCCGCCGGCGGCGAAGAAAACGAAGTCCGGCGCGAGGACCAGGAGAAAATCAACCGCTTTAGTCGACTTCATCAGCGGGAGACTGTTTTTGAGGCGCTGCTTAAGGGGAAGCAGGTAAGCCTTCTCCCCCATGGATTATGCGCTTGCATCGTTAGTGCTGGTGCATCGGGTTGTTGTTGTGTCCAATACGGGAGATGGGTATTAATAGTTGAGCAGAAAGACAAAGAAGACCTTGAAGAAGTAACCACCGAACTCGAACTCGCAGATGAAGATGAACTCGTTCCGTACGTCTTCCCCTTCTCCGATCCCTCTTAACTCAGGTCCAGAGTTAACGGACACAGGTACAAAATCGGCGACACATTCTTCCAACTCCCGCTCTCGGAAGCCCAGCAGCTCCTTGCCACCTCGACAGAGGATGTTGAGGGCGAGGTGACGAAGTTGGAGGATTCGTTGGGGGAGCTGAGGGAGGAGTTGCAGGAGTTAAAGGTGGCGCTGTATGCGCGGTTTGGGAGGGGGATTAATTTGGAGGCTTAGCTTCTTTTTTCCTTTTCTAAATGACGGCTAATTGATAGAAATGTGACTGTATTACGTGTATTCTATGTTAGGTGTTGTTTGGTAGCAACTGTAAATGTAAATATCAATTCTATTACTTGGCAGGGTATATGCAGTTCTATAGTACTTGTAAGTCATGGATGGTTAAATGCGTCTGTCTATGCAATTCTCATAAGCCATATCTCATCGCATGGGAGCAATAAATAAAGAAACAAATGCAGGCCAAGTACTCCGTTGTCCGTGAATGCATCAAATAATACTGGCAATCGTCATGCGCGACGAGCTCGACCGTCGAGCTATATCCTCACCCGTCGCAGTATCAGAACCGAGGAATGTCTCTTTCTTGACCTGTTCTTGGGATTGTGTCTCTGTCGCTCGTTCTTGTTGCTGTTGCTGCTCGCTTAGCAGATACTGCACCGTCCGCTCGATCCATTCCCATCCTTCCCAGTCCATGGATTCATTGCCTGTCCCGGGACGGGTAATCGGTGAGCTAGACACGTGCGGAGAAAGGACCTCTAATTTTGAGCCCGTTTCGCTGCCCTGCCAGACCCAGCTGCCGTCGCTGGACCCCTGCATGTCACCCGAGACATAGGCGATTAATTCCTCGTCACGGGACAAGTCGACAGGCGGGCCGGGACGGCGCACGCGATCTAACAAGAACCGGACGAAGAACGCCAGATAGCGACCGCAGGATGCGTTGACTGCTCGCAGGTCCCCGACCAGGGAACTAGCCTGTACGCACACCAGCGCAGCTGCATACTCCTGCCGGAACAGAAGGAATAGCGTACAGCGCCAGATATGCGTGCAGAGTATGGTTGTAGCTGCGGTGGCGAATACGGCACGGCCATCTTCGCCACCGGGAAGTGATTGCTGTAGGCATCGCGAAAGCAGAGTTGCTGTGTCCAGCGCTGCCGACAAGCAGTGGTCCAATGCGCTTGCTCGCGCATCTGCGGGGCTCATGGGGGACATATTATGCCGGTGAAGAATCAATCGTGCGTTTTGTAGGTAGACGATTGGGGCTAGTGAGTGCAGATCGAGGGATTGATCGGATCGTGGGTGGTACGAAGCAGGGAACGTCCCTAAACAAGCGTCGAAATGCCGTTCAAGTGTCTCGAGCGTTGCCGGCCCGATGGTCGGGCAACGTATTGTCCGGGTTAACTGTCCTATCGATCGGACAACATGGATGGCCGCTAGGAAAGGCGTAGTCTGCTGGCTGTCTGGTAAACAACCGTCGGAAATGTATCGTTCATCGACAATCGGACAGGGAAGGTCCACATCGCAGTCTTGATCGTTGATCAAAACCGGCTTTCCCATTTCCAAAGCCAAAAGTCTATCCTACGTTAGAAAACAAATCCGAGAACAAGTGCCTATGCGGCCACTCACCGATCCCATGCATATATCCCCCACCACACACGTTTGCGCATCTCACTCTCGAGCGGAGGCCACGGCCCTGAATCCAAATGCAAGCCTATCTCCTGAGCGACACGCACGGCAGAACCGATCCAAACCCAGCTCGGGGACTTCGAGTTAACTTCATAAAGAAAATAGCTGACCAAGAGAGCTGCCGTAGCCTGATCCATAGCAAAGTCGTCCTGCCACACATCAATGATACTGCACGAGGTGCGTATCAATTCCTTCCCATCTTGCTCACAGCTGCGGTTAAGGGTATGAAGCGATCCACAAGCTAGTACACCGAATAACACGGCCGCCCATTCCCGCGGTGCACCTCGTAGTGATCCTGTTCGATACATCTGCTCATAGTCTGCGGAAAAGGTAGGCCAATGAAGAACCGGAAGAACGGGATGTATGTAGGCGTAGTATTGAGCAAGGTAGCGATCCGCGACGGCTTTCGAAGGCAATGGAGGCTCATCAGCGGTGATAACGGAACGGTGACTTTGTTGGCGATAGGAAGACGGAGCTTTCCAGATCCCACGGCCATAGTTTCGCAGGTTGGTCCGTACGGAGGACAGATCTTGAGTAACAGGCGCTTTCGATCGTCGCAATGGTCGTTGGCTGATATCCGGTAGCTTGAAAAGCGGCTGCTGTCCCAAATTGGTGGAAGTTTCGACGAAATCCAAGTCCATTGAAGGACTATCGGACTTGAGCATACCAGAACGGAGCTGCTGAAGCTGTTGTTTGGTCGAAACCAACTGTTTTTCTAGGTCTTGCACTTGTCTAGGGTTCTGTCAGGATCGCTGACTCTTTTCGGCCGAGAGAAAAAAACAAGGATGGCACGAACTTGATGGACGACATGCGCCTGTTTGTCTCTTTGGTGAATTGACATCGCACCTTGCGATTTGTGCATTCTGTGCAGCTGGAGGATTCAGAGGCATCGCACTGGTCCTATGTTAGCCCTATTCGGAATGCGAAAACGCTGGTGAAAGTACCTTGACTTTTCGTTCACGACAAGCGTCGCAACTGGGGTCCTTCCTTCTTTGGCGATAAGCTCTTTTCTGCTGTAACCCTGATGGTGTCCCTGTTGATGAAGCCGGTGCGGCCTGCGGATGCTGCTGTGGTTGGGCCGGTTGCCCGAGAGTAAAGCCCGAGGTCCCCGAAAGGGACCCAGCCGTGCCAGAGTTGGCGCTAACAGCATGATTATTCTCCGGGAGCACGGCTGTAGGTTCAGCGGGTGAACCAGAGCTGGAACCGTAGGAGCGAGGGTAATGAGGAGCTGTAGATGAAGATGCAGACGAAGAAACAGGGATAGCGAGAGGAGGACTGATAATTGGAGCATTATGAGTATTAGGATTATGCCGGTTATTAGGGGACACGGGCTGTAAGAGATGGGCCATGCTCAATCCGCCGGCGGTGGCTGTTGTGGTAGCCGTACTCGGCGGAGCGGAAAGAAGAGTAGCGGGGGATGGACGATGGTGAAAAGGCGATGATGTGACGGATTGCACTGGCGGCAGGTCGTAAGAAACATGTTGAGTATGAGGATGAGAAGAAGACGAGGAAGATGAAGGAGGAGGGTTATTTTGTATAGGGGAAAAATAAGGATTTTGCATGGTGAGTGGTGAAGAAGTTGGTGGTAATGAATCGGATGGAATGCTGCATATGGGGATGAGATTTGTCGAGGAGATAAAAAAAAAAAAAAGAGACGGGAAGAGAGAGAAAAAGAAAGAGAGAAAGAGAGAAAGAGAGAGAGAGAGAGAGGCGAAGAAGAAATAATATATCAATATGAAAAGTGGCGAGAGAGTAGGTGTGGTGTATCAATAGAAGAAAAAAGACGACGATTATTCCAAGAAAATAATAATGAATGACATCCGATCGACTTCTTCCCAACAACTTCTCCTATAAAACCAAGTATCTTCAATGCTTGGTTCAGTGGGGGAATTGCAGTCTGCAGAGCTGCCAAAACTTCCGTTGGTCCAGAGTGGATAACATCAATCTTTTCTTCTGTTCTGTTTATTCGGTATTTAATTGTATTTCTCTTCTTTCTGTTCACAGATCGACAGTGGCAGTGTCTTTTTGTCGTTAATTCCTGGGAGATTCAACCGGATCTTCCCTTAAAGCAGGCAAAAATAACGTGGCAGATATGCCCGGAATTACTTCCCGAGGCTGTATACTTTGATATACAACATGCCCAAGACGGGCGGCAATGCCAAACTTAGATAGGTGCGTATCATCAGCTCATTAACTCCTTCCGTCTCCAAAGGAGAAAATACGGAGTTTTCTCGCACCCGTTTTTGTCCCGAGCTGCGGCCGTGTACCGGCTTTCGGCATGATTCTCCTTTTCTTATTCTGTTCAGAACAACTGTTTTTTATAAGGAAATTGGTTCTGTGCAGTAAGGAAAAGGGTGTGCCGTGATCTCAGCACATCCGGAATCTGCACGTTCCTTCGTCGTATCATGTAGAGTGGTGGTCCCTCCGATGTACGAGGGATGTCGCTTACTCTCCGGGCTGTCCGTACCAGCAGAGGAACACTTATTGGATTCGGATTGCTCCGACTCCCACCTAATCGTGGATCTTAAACCCAGCAGAAATCCACTCGACCCGGCTGTTCCGATTTGTCTGTCAAGTGGTGGGAGTTGTCCGTTTTCCAGCGTTGCGAACCCACTCTCCGGCATCTTAATGTGAGCACATGCGACATCGTCACCACACAATGCATGACAGCGCGCATTGTTGTCAGACAGAATTGTGAGTTGGCAGTATTATTTGGTTTTCTAAAGAACCCTGTAGCGCTTATCTGCCGGGTTCGTACATTTGGGCCATTCATTCTCCATGCTTCTCGTAGTAATGCCGGCCTCGAATGTCAGCTTACTTCCCATAGCAAACATTTGGGCAGCCCTTCACCATGATAAATGCATTTCTTGGTTCTTCCTTTCCCATCATTAATAAACTTTCCTATGGAATCAGGGCTACTGGCTCAAATACACACTCTATACAAGAATCTTATTCTATCCACCATGGAATCATACCAACTGCCCACACTTGAGCCTGACCCTTCCCGCAAGTTGAATATAAGGGTGGGACCCTGTCAATCCATACGAAAACAAGATGGCCGCAAGTGCAAATGCGAGGCTGGTTACCGTTTGATGTCTCCATATGAGCCTTTTGGTCCAACTCTATGCGATGATGGTAACTGTAGACATCCGTTAGGAATGCACGACCAGGTCGATTCCAAAGACTCAAGCACTAGGAAACCATAGTTGCAGGATCATGTGGTAAGAGACACTACCCAGGCGCAAAAATAATGGTATTGACTGGTTCTAGCCGGAGTATACCCCAAAAACGATTTATATATGAGATCATTCGAGCTGAACAATATATAGTACAGCTGATCTATGCGGGGATACACCAGCTTGCGGAATAATGATTGATAAATTTGTTGCACATCATATCAGCCTGGGATATGTTGGGAGTGGATACAGAAGGGTAGAACAGCTACCTTACTTAAAAAAGAGGGATTGAGGGCGTATTTGGCCATTCACTTGTGTCTCTCTTATAGTTGAAACATAGGAGTCTTACTGGGACACTCCCGTGTGTTATGCTTTTTTCAAAGCAAGAGATCCGTCCATTAGTACTCCACGTTTCACATCATGATCCATCTGGCGGGAACAATTCAAAAGCTCGCGAATAGAAAAACCTCGGAGAACCACTATCATTTGAGCCCAATTGTCTCTTTCGTCTCTCCAATGAAGATATGCGAGACTGCATGACCAAAGTGGTCCAGGCCTCCTGCTCAATGCGAAAGAAGCGGTCGACGCCGTTTAGATCATGCCACGTCAAGTTGGCATGAATTGAGTCTAATTTCACTTGACAATCATGGACGTCACATCACTGGATCGAGCTCAAAGATGTCCGCAAAGGCCTCCTCAATAACCCAGGTAAATTATTTGGTTACTTGAAGGAATGTCCTTCGTGGCAGATACTCCGAGTCTTGACCATTTACAGTTCCCAGATATAGCCACTGTTTTCTATATCGACAGATGGCTTCAAGTATCACAGAAATCCAAGTGCTGGTGATTGACTATGGAAATGGCTGGCTACATGCACAAAAGATAATTTTCAAAGTTCTTTACACACTACCCTGCTGTATAAAACAGTTGTGGGAGTACTCTGCTTATGGAATGCTTCGAGGTACTAAAAGCAGTCGTCTTCATACGAGCTTTATTAAAAGTGGAAGTATCTCATGCCGCGTACCGGGTCAACGGCGCCGGGGTATGGAATCCCCGCCCCTAATCAATTCAATGTCTGGGCAAGTGCTGCACATATGTCCGATAGGTGAGCTCTTTGGTCCTTCAGTGTGATTGGTCTAATTCTCCGGTCTGCACATACAGAAACCCATTCCCCGGGCTAGAAATGTATGCGCCTCATCATCCCAGTGTGTTCTCGTCTTACCAGGAAACAGGACAATATAATCTTTCAATACCCTTGTCTGGACCGACAATGTTATCGCTACATGCTACAAAGGATGACGCTTATGGAAGCTGCTCATTCTTCCGAAGGAATCGCAATTTAACTGCCGATAAGCGGTGACCGGAGATGTGCATCTCTGCCCTAAATAGGCGAGCATCGAACTGGGCATTTCAGACAATTGCAGTTTTTGGAAGACAATTTGACTAGGACTAAAAGCTTTTTAAGAATGTAACAGCTCCTTCTCGGACATAAGAGGCTGGTAAGGTAAATGGCAAATTTCGTTTCCAGGTATCAGGTATACTCAATCGTCAAGGCATGGGCCAAACACGACGAAGTGACTGATGGCTTGAGGGACAAATTTGGATGTGATAAAAGAAGGCAATAAATATAGCAAGCAAGAGATCTGCAAATTTGGGTCTGATCTTCTTTTATGGAAGTTCGGTCTCAAGAGGCAGCTCTCTGAAATCAAACCAGGTCGTTCGTATCTGAACCCAACACCTTCCAACCTGAATCATGACAGGTGAATGTATCAGGATGCCATTAGGATAGTGAGCAACTCCATGCTCTTCGAGTTGTGCTTCTCGAACAGTTGCCCCTCTATAGGCTCATCCCTCATGGAGTATCTGAAAACCAGTCAATGATTGGTCCTTATTTGTTCTGCATGCTGAAAAGCTACTTTCCTTGACTTTATACCTGAGCCGAACAGAGGTTGGGTATAAATATCGTCTGAAAGAAGACGGCGGAGTTAGACTCAGCAAAGCTCAGTTAGACAGGACAGATTTATGCAAGAGGGGGTAACTGAAAACGCATGTTACTTACTTGGACCAGCTTTTCTTTCTTTCTTTCTTTTTTTTTTTTTTTGTTTTTCCCTAGCGGGGGAACACAATATCGACTTTGATTACAGTTCAGAAATATTAGCATTGTCGATGCATCTCCAAATCAGAGCATTGTTTATACTCACCTGAAACCAACTGTGATGATTACGAGTGTTGTCTTCAGATCCATAAAATGGCTTAACGAAAATTTTGGATGTATTCAATCCCAAGCAAGGTACCTTAACTCCATTGAAATATGCAAATTCATCACTTCGATTGTTCCATCACCACGTCCACAATCCTCCCCAATCCCTCCATCTCCTCTTCTACCATCAATCCCAACGCCCCCGGATCCAAGCTACATCCCACATAAACCGGGCGTTCCATGCGTCGTGCCAGGATCTTGGCGATTCGAGTAGTAAACTCGATGCTGGATGAGGTGTAGAGCGTAGTGCTTAGAACGGATTTCGAGTTGATGCGCTAAGCAATCAGACTTTATAACCAGAATATATGGGGCGAAAAAAAAAAAAAAAAAAAAAAAAAAAACTTACGTCTGGCATAGCATAGACGAAACTGCCCATTGGTTTTGCTGACCCCGTGTTATCTCCGGGTGTTGATGTTGTTATGAAGACCATTGCGCAGGTCTCTAGCGCTGTAAGGTGAACATGAGCTGTTGTGTGGAGGGCTTTAGGTAGAGAGAATGAGAGTTCTTTTGGTTGAATTTGAGGGGGAACTGGCTCAACTTGTGTTGCCATTATGGAATATCTTCTTTGCTAAAAGTAGTGGTAAAGAATGTCGCGAACAATGGACGTTGATGTCGGTATTTCTTCCCCGCCGTCCCGCAATCCCTCAACTTTGTCCACGCCAACTCCTCAACACACCTACACAAATTGACAAAGCAAAGCATTACGCTCTATATATACAAAATGATAGAACCGGAGGAAACCTGGGAAGGCAGCTTTGATCCCCTAGCTGACCCCGAGGAGCGCCGGGTGCTTTTTGCGACGCTGGATTCGTTCAGGTGCGTATAGCATCGCACACATACAGGTATTCCTCAATGGCCTTTTGCAAGAGGAGTCTATCTTGTCTTCAATTACTTCAATTATTCTCCCCACTAAAACCATTCAAGACAATATCGCAGAACTGCCCACCAGAATACCACCCACCGCCGTCGACAGGCCTTCTACGCCCTTCCTTCCGCCCATTGGCAGATGCTCGCGGAACCCCCCTTCTCCATACTCGACCACTTCTCACGCGCCGATGACGCCATTGATACGAATGCAGATATTGCAGATGCGATTCTGGGCGTTGGACTGGCTTCGTTTGGTCTTCCCGCATCTCCTTCCGCTGACGAACCTCGGACGAATTGGCACGGTACAGCGAATTCTTCAGACGTGAACAAAGCACATTCTACGATTAGGCAGTTTTATCGGGATTGGAGCACGGAAGGGAAGCGGGAGAGAGATGTGTGCTATGGGCCGGTTCTCAAGGCATTGCGCGAGGAATTTGGGGATAAATCACAGCGGAATGAGAAAGACGAGATTAAGGTGCTGGTCCCTGGAGCAGGCCTGGGTCGACTAGTCTTTGATCTCTGTCAAGAAGGGTACGCTGCAGAAGGCAACGAGATCTCATATCACCAGCTCATTGCCAGCAACTGGATCTTGAACCACACGGCCGGGCCCCAGCAGCACACACTTCACCCGTTCGCCCTGCACTTCTCAAACCTGCAATCGCGCGAGCAACAGCTTCGCCAAGTACAAATCCCTGACGTGCATCCGGGATTGGCCATGATGGAGATCGCAAGCAATCCGGACCCGAACGTCCAATTTGGCACCATGAGTATGTCCGCCGCCGACTTTGTGGTTCTTTATAAGGGCGAGGCAAACCAGGAGTCTTTCGACGCCGTCGCGACGGTGTTCTTCATCGACACAGCTCCCAATTTTATCCGCTATATCGAGGCCATCCATAACTGTCTGAAGCCGAACGGTGTTTGGATTAACGTCGGTCCGTTACTCTGGCACTTCGAAGAGGGAAAGAACCACAATGAACAGCAGCCGGAGGGTATTGCAGAGCCGGGCAATGTGGAACTGACGGAAGAGGAGGTATTCTGTTTGGTGGAGAAGATGGGGTTCAAATTAGAGAAGAGAACAGCGCCGGAGGAGAGGGAGATGTGTGGATATATCCAGGATCCAGAGAGTATGTTGCAGAACTTGTATAGGCCGTCCCACTGGGTTGCGCGGAAAAAGTAGCATTTTATATATGGAGCATACATAGGTATTATATGAATCGCATCGCATTATCCATACGATGTCCTCGGCTGGATTGCATGACTCTCGGGGAATCTTTGCTTGAAAGTTGTGCCGGTGAGGGTTAATCTTAATGGTCCTGTTAGTCCTGGAGCTGTGGCTACGGAGATGTGGGAAGGAGTGGGGGATTGCGGGGAGGGATGTTGTGTTTGCGAGGCTGAAGGAGAAGTTGTCTAAGGGAGATTACGAGGCTGGAGGATGTGGCAGAGGCGTGTGTTTATTGTATGAAGGATCAGGGAGTGACGGAGGCGGTTATATCGAGTAATGGGGTGGGACACTTTGATTTTGTGCTTTGGATATTAGGGGCCGTTATTGGAATTTAATGTTGGGCTACTTGCTTGAATTAGATGAGAACCAAGTAATAGCAATACAGCTAAGCTAATTTAATGTCATGTTGCCTTGCTGATTCTTTCTTTGCACTTTATAGTTCCAGTAAGCTGTGACACCATTCTGGTAAGCTGACAGAAAAACGGAGTAAAGGTACTCGCAGGCAGTACGGTAGTCCAGAACAGCTTTCGGGTCAGTTTAAGTCGGTATAGTCTTCTTTGGAAGAGACAGCGTGTCGAAACTACTTCTGAGAATTCCTAAGGCGAAATGGGGTGTTAGACCGTTCCTTTTTCCGAACTTGAGAAATGGGAAGTTCTCGCCATCGGACAGTGCACTCGTTATGGGTAGATCAAGCCAGTTCTGCGAGTTTACGGACAAGCAGGCTGTATATGTGCATTAATAGACGAGCTCAAGAAAGGTTTAGTGATAGGCATACGAATAGACTCCACAACTGCCTGCACATAACCGTCAAGATACTCATGTCGGTGAAATAGGCACCCTATTCAATGAAGAGCAACGCTATCACTCTAAAGGTTGTTTAACGATATACGATACATCCGGGTTCGGTGACATAACTCTCCAGTATGCTTCCTGGTATATACTGTAGCACACTGCTGAAACAAGGCACGAGCCGATTGAAGAACTATTGAGACATTAGCGATTGATAAGTTAAAACGATAAGGGTCCATACTGATGGGATGAAGCGTTTTCTTCTCTCTCCATTGTGAAACCCGCGGGATCCGTAGTGCAAAGTAGCGGCGCCAATATCCTGAAGTATCGCCCAGAAGAGATCATCAGGTAGCCGCGCTCACTCCATGTCACTAGTCCGGCACGCTGCCTCAGAGAGTGCATCGGCATGTAGGACGAGCTAGTAAATGCATGTGTTTGTCAACTCAGTTGGTTCTCTCTTCAACTTGCTTTACAAGCTGCACGATTATCCTCGTTAACTACATGGCAGTCAACCTATTTTGTCTGAAAATTAGGGCATGTTACTCTAGCGAGAATATTCTCAAATATTTTTTCCAACGCCAAGCCCTCATCTTTGCGGATGGTGTCTGACTTTGACATCCAATTGATATAACTATGATAGTCAACTGGAACAAAATGCATGAGAAGCAGAAAGACTAAGCGACGGCTGGCAACGTTTTCCTAGAATGCCCTGTTTGCATGAAACTAAGGAAATGGGCTAATGTCAAGTGTGTTGGCACAGTTTTGATTCAAGCAGCAAGATGTATGGCTATCATTGGCTTTACCTAGGTGAACCTGTTTGATATGAGATAGGTCGAAGGAATACTCTATAAGGTGAATGATTGTCATCTCAGTGAATTGTCGAGTCTGAATAGTCGTCAAGTTAATTAACGAGCTTCTAATTAGTAAGTCTTTTACCGGATCACGGCTTAAACAAGTGACAATGCTGGTCAAGCAGCATTAATATCCGCCTTGCGTGCGTTTCTTCGAATGCATGATCGACGGCCAGGGAGAATAGGATGAGGTGAGGAGGGATGTAAATTGATACCATTATCTAAGTGGCTTGGCTGAACGAGCATAGAATCGGTCTGTCGGTTCAAGAAAAGACATCAAACCCAATTTCAGGAACTCAGGGTCGTCATCACAGCCAGCCAAAAATACAAAATGGTGGCAGATGGCTTTCTACAAGAAATGTATTACCCCTCTCCTCTCATCCTCTGTTTTTACACGTATCTAATCGAGTATCAGGTTGAAGGAAGCGTTTAGTGAGTATGAAGTCGAAAACTTTGATCTCAGCTTGGACGAATTTGCGATTGCCAAGTATGACATCCTGCAAGATCAATGATTTTTTTTTTTTTTTTTTTTTTTTTTGTTCCCTTCTCTTTTCTACAGGAGTACTGACAGAAACTCCAGTTTTACTGTACCTGACGATACAACATTGTGAGAGCTGCAAGAAGTACAGCTGCCGGATTTCGTTATGCATAGTGAAATCACCTCACTTGAACGACTGAATGGGTATACTAGACACAACCCATGTGGTATACATCTTAGGGCAAGGGATACCTGGGGGGATTCTCTGATGGCTGTTTTATGCTGTAAGGTCAATCGTGTATTTAAAACTGTCTAATGACAAGGCTTGGGGCATAGACATCATCTATATTTGAAGTACAGTAAGTAATCCGCATCGAATCTGAGGCTGTGAATTCAAGTCTGCCTTGTGATACAGTATCGTATGATACGATAATTACATACCGGATCAAAACGAGGCCAACGCCCATCTTTGAGCCGCAAAACGACAAAGAGACCGCGTGGTGCAGTTTTTTTTCCATGTATCGCATCAGGAGTGCTACTTGAAGAATCATTGGGAAAATTGTCCCGGAATTGCCAACCCTGGCAATATTCAGTCTCAACCATGGTTACATTTACGGTTCAGTTCTTTTGAGATCATCCTGACAGTGACAGCGAGCCCCACGGTCCGCGCGGGTGCTGTACCGTAACTTAACCATACAATACCGTATCACAGCAATACCAGCCATGTCCAATCCCTTCTGGACAGGACTCGAATGACAACAACAATAGAGTGACAACAAAAAGACCATAAAAGCAATAATAAAAGAGCCAATGGCGCAGGATTATTAAAGGCAGTTGATCTGAGAAGAATACATAGTATCTCATCTCCCTTCCCCTCGTTGTCTCCAGCCATCATTCCTCGTGGCTAGTGTGTTGTGAATGTTGCGATAGACAGCAGTAGTAAGGCTCTCTCCTCGCATCCTGTCCCTTTTTCATCTTCTGTTCTTTGATTTTCCTTCAATCTCACTGTTTTGTTTATTTCCCCCCTCTAATTCCCTGCGATAGGACCTCTTCTTATCAGGCATCGAATACGTTGAATTGTCGTCGTCTTACTGGACCAAGTGCCTCTCTTCCTCCCCCGCGCCCAATTACCCGGACTCTCTCACCAGGAACGCTTCCACGCCGGGCACTGCCTCTCGCTTTTTTTCTTGTTTTCTGTCCTCTTCGGGCATCATCTTTCTTCTCCTCTTAATTTTCTCTTCATCTTTTTCCTTCTCCTCCCTCCATCCCACCTACATGGACTTCAAGTTCAGCAGGTTCGGCTTCAGACGCAAGAATCCGTCCTCATCATCCTCCAATAATACCACGCCCACCACAAGCGCTGCTCCTCAGATTCCTCCAATCCCCAACCAGTCAACTCAAACCCTCGTCGCCCCTCCTACCAACGGTGCGACCTCACCCGGTTCCGCGCCCTCTCACACCAGTTCGTCCTCGACTAGTCTTCCTATGAACCCGAACCAAAACGCTCTGGGGCGGCCCCCGAGTTATAGCTACAACCGATCCGCCAGCCCCATGCCGCCCCAGCAGATGCCGCACCACCCTCCGCCGCTCAATACCAACATCCAATACACCCAACCCGCAATGCAGCACATGGGCGCTCCACCGGGTTACGGGTTACAACAAACTGTTGCGCCGCCAGTGCCTCCTCCAATGCATCAGCCTCAATACATAAGAAACCCGGCCGTGGAAGTCGAAGGATCGGGTCGTAGCAAGGCACAGCTCATCGTGGGTATTGACTTTGGTACCACGTTTTCCGGTGTGGCCTTTGCCTTTGCGACCAACAATGAAGCGCGAGAGGATATCATAACCGAGTGGCCTGGCGCCGGTACCCACACTAAACAAAAGGTGGATTATATTCTTCAAGATGATAAATTGGCTTACTTTCCAGGCTGACTTTTGCGTGCCTTTTATAGATTCCAACAGTACTATACTACGATCAATACCAAAAAGTGGTAGGATGGGGACCGGATATCGCGGACGCTCTCGCTCCGACTGGCTATCCGAAGCCGGGGGTGCAAAAAGTCGAGTGGTTCAAGCTTCAACTTATGCTCTCGGGCAACACCTACATCGATCCCATTAACCTTCCCCCCTTGCCTCCAGGCAAGTCGGAAATAGACGTGGCGGCCGACTATTTATACAAGCTGCGACAAGCGATGCGGAACCAACTCCAAAAGACGCTGGGAGAGGTATTCACCCGTGAGGAACGCAATATCCGGTATTATCTCACAGTGCCTGCCATCTGGAATGATGCAGGCAAGGCTGCGACCCGTGCCGCAGCCATCCAAGC
Organism: Aspergillus ruber CBS 135680; assembly: GCF_000600275.1. Classification (NCBI taxonomy): domain Eukaryota; kingdom Fungi; phylum Ascomycota; class Eurotiomycetes; order Eurotiales; family Aspergillaceae; genus Aspergillus; species Aspergillus ruber. The sequence continues at coordinate 658,127 of NW_024467298.1, forward strand.
GGGATTCCTGCGTGACGAGAACGACCCCCGATTGACGTTGATCTCAGAGCCTGAGGCAGCGGCTCTCTTCTGTGCCAAGACGGGTCTACTCAATCTGAAGGTTGGCGATGCCATCCTAATCGTCGACTGTGGTGGCGGTACCGTGGATTTGATCGCGTACGAGGTCGAAGAAGAGCAGCCGTTCAGCGTGGCCGAGTGTACAGCCGGTTCTGGGGACTCCTGCGGTTCAACAGCCCTCAACCGAAACTTCAGTAACATTCTGCGGGCAAAGATCCGGAAGATGAAGTTGCCCGACGGTTCGCGCACGGCCGGGAAGGTGTATGCCAAGTGTATCATGGACTTTGAGAATCGTATCAAGGCAGACTTCCGCAACAATGGCCAAAAGTGGGCTGTGGATGTGGGTATCGAGGCTGATTTTGCTGAGGCTGGCATTGAGGATGGATACATGACCTTTACCAATGAGGAGATTCTTCAATGTTTTGAGCCGGTCGTCAACCGTATCCTCGAACTGGTCCGCAACCAGATAATCGCCATCCAGGCACAGAACAAGTCGCTTCAGGTAAGTTCCTTGTTCCCTCTCCCTTGCTGATCGATCGTGCTAACTTGTGTAGAACGTCCTTGTGGTCGGTGGATTCGGTGCTTCCGAGTATCTATTCCAGCAAATTAAACTCCATGTCCCGCCTCAATACCAATCCAAGGTTGTCAGACCCATGGACTCCGTCGCAGCTATCGTCAAGGGAGCCGTCACCGCAGGAATCACGGAACGAGTCATCACCCACCGTGTTGCACGTCGGCACTACCTCATGGCCACTCTCCAGCCATTCAAGGAAGGATACCACCCCGAACAGTACCGTGTGCCCAGCTTGGACGGTCGGGATCGGTGCAAGTACACCCGACAGATCTTTGTGCAAAAGGGCGAACGTGTCAAGATCGGCGAGCCGGTCAAGGTCAGCTTCTTCCGACAGGTGGCGCCTGGAGCGACCCTCATGTACGAGGACATCTTGTACGCGTGTGACGAGGATGTCTGCCCTGAATATACAAAGGATCCTCGTAAGTCAACCTCTTCTCCCTGTTTACCCGAGTGCATAACTAACATGGAACAGGCATCAAGGAAGTTGTCACCCTCACATCCGACCTCTCGCGCAAGAACCTCGAGACCGACTTCGAGCGCATGGATACCCCCCAAGGCACCTTCTACCGCGTGTACTTTGACATCTATCTCACCCTTGACGGCAGTGAGTTCAGTGCGGAGCTTGTCTGCCAAGGGGAGATTATGGGCCGCTGCAGGGCCAAATTCAAGTAGATGCTTCGCATGATTGTCGAAAAGGAAAAGGGCAAAAAAGTCATGACATTGAACGAAGATGGGAGGATGGAACGAATTTATATACCCCGAATTTTTGTATACATTTTTTCTTTTTTTAGTTGATCTATATCATTGAGCGAATCAAGCAGGGGATGATCTTTCACCAAGATAGTTTCAAGTTCCTATATAATACACCGATTATCATTTTCACTTACATCGGTGATAGACAACCATCAATCATATAATTATTTTCCATAGCTCCTGTCTCATCGTACCGATTCGTCCTCTTATCTGTCAAAGCGCAAGGCAGGCATTCCCATGGAAATTCTCTCGAGTGCAATCATGAATGCTGAGCGCGCGCATTACGGATCGAGAGAAATGGATAAGCACGCTGACAAACAAGAATAAGGAGATGCAAAAAGCGTGGCGTTGATGGGAGTTCAGGATCTGGAAACAAAGTATGAGAGGTCGTTTCTAATCTGGTATTGACAGAGAACTAAATCCATAAGCCCTAATGTTGTTGAATTATTTGGATATCTTCCGCACAAAGGAAGCCTAATAGACAATTTAGATGAGACTGTGAGTCGTGACCAACACATGGTCGAGTTGATTTCGATGTCGGATTTTATGCGAATGTTTTGGTGTTAGGTTAGGCTTGTCCAATGATGAATTCGAATCTCGGGTGTAACTTTTTCGAGTAGTGTGTATTTGTTGCAGCCCTAGAGGAGCTTCGAAGGCGTTGCAATAAATCACTCCGGGAAATGCGGCTCACGTATGCACATGTACTGGCGATTGTATCTGCATAGTCAAATTCACCCATACACTTTCTTGCTTCTCTATACGCTGATGAATCGAGCCAATTCTGAATAGCTATGCGTTGCTATGCCTGCACGTGACTTTGCGAGGTAAGCCTATTGCATGGCCTTTTCTGCGGCTAGGGCTACTGCTAACATTGACACACTACTGCGTTTCGTCATAGAGATTCTCTTCGACTTCTTTATCATGGCCTTTATCAACGGTCTTCGAACTATCGCACACTCTTTTACTCGAATTCTGACCGAGAAAACCACGGGAGCTTCGGTAGTTGCCGAGAATGCGCAATACCTGCTGCGAAAGGCAAATGCTAAAGGCAAACAATGGGATATAGCCGTTGAGCAAGGTGGGCATCCCGTCAGTCATGATACTGAAGGACGTTCGGGATGCGCGAGCGAGAAACAAGAATACCCTTTCTACATTCAAGTAAGGCAGGAAGCTAAGCAGGAGCAGTTAGTGGGCAATATCGTGTGCATGTTTCATAGCGCAATCATAAACAAACCCGGGGCATTTTCCGAGAACCGATCATCCCAAAATGGAAAAATTTGGTCATTTTATGATGAACGATCTTGCCAGGATGATTTTCATGGAGGTCAACCCTCTTCTAACTATGGGTATATCCCAGAAAATTTCATAGGGCAGCTTCTTGCTGAATGTGTTTTTATGTCACTGTCAATTACTACTACAACTTAATGCGCATCCTACCGAAGTTTGTTTATTATGCGACCATGCAATCTAAGGACCGGAAATTAGACACCTATTCTTGCCAACTTGTAAAATGGCACCAATTTCCAATTCTTTGTCCTTGATTCAGCAGACGAGGTCGTCTATTTATCAGGTGGAAGAACGGTCTGATTATTGAATAAGGAATGGCGCGGAGGAAAAGTTACTATATTCAATGAAACGAGGTAAGCATATTATCTCCACTTTACCTTGCTCCAGACTTGAGCTAATTCTGGTGGGCTAAGTACTGGAGTTTCTATTTGATTACTTCGTGATGGGGTATATCAACGGTTTTCGATCTCTATCACACCATTCTACGCTTAGTATCCCCGCAAGTTTATCAGCAAGAGCAGTGAATATCGCTGAGAGTGCGCATTATCTATTAGGGGGGCAAATGAGCATACCACAGAGAGGGAATGGGAGGAGGCAGAGCACACTGCATTGACGGGTGTTGAGCAACTTAAGATGGAATTTATGTACCCACACTTCTTCCGATATGAACAGAAGGTTAATTTTATGCTATTTTAGTTTTCTGGATTATCAGAACATCCTCCGTACAGTAAGGCTTGCTAAATTGTTCGGAGGAAGATAAGTGTCTTGAAGAGATTCTGACTGAGAGGTCTTCGTCGTTGTCGGTTACGTAGCTAACGGGACATTAGATATCCTTGTACTTTGTTCCTGTGTCCGGGAAAGCTATCTACTATCGCTGTTGGCAGTTTCTTGTGTGAGTATAAGCCATCACTTTTTTTGACGGACTAAATGTACTAGGTCCGTTGGGATATCATGTTGCCCCGGTCAGGCAATTTTCTCCTCGTGTCTTGCTTTCTTTTTTGAAAATGTTGGTGTGAAATGATGTACTCTGCACGTACTCGGGATAGGCTCTATCTTTCATGGCCAAGATTGACGGAGCGCAGTAGTACCAATGCTCGTCAATGTACTTACTGTTTCACTAAACATATGGATGTCATCACTTTCCGCATCGGTCGATTAGCTTAAGCCTCAATCTATGCACTCGGCCCAGTTCGGCTGCTCCTTTCTAGCCATGCATCTGTAAGTCCTCGTACTCCGGCGGCGGTGATCGCGGCAACACTATAACTACAGCCTCCCGACGTAGCCTGGTCTAATTCCGGCAAGATTCTAGAAAAAAAAACAACACCTACAAAAAGCAACCCCACACCACACGCTCACTGTTTATCTACCCAACACACCGGTTCAAAGAAGCCCAGAAGCAAAAGCAAAACAGCCAATAACAGACAAAGCCCCCAATGCCGCTTGACACAGAGGACACAACCCGGCTCCCGGGTCAACAACTGATATCTGCCAAGAGGCCCTTTTCGCGAATGTGCAGAACATCCATGTTCTACTCCGGAGTAACTCGGTTCAGTCGGTGCCGGGGATGTGACGGTGGTATGGTGTGGCTTTTAGGGCGTTGGCCTCTTTTGATTAGGTGCATAATAAGGAAATAAGGGCAGGGATGTTTGTTGCCACTGCGGCTGTGAGATCAATGTGTTAGGGTTCGTCCCTTTTATTTTTTATTTATTTATTTATTTATTTATTTTATTTTTTTTTTTTTTTTGCGGCGTAACGAAACGCTTCGCGTCTCGCGGTTGGTAAATGAAAGAGAGAAACGAGTGATGAACCACGAGGTAAATGTAACTTCGCTAAAGGTTCGATTGCCTTTCTGTTCGGGCCGCATAGATCTCCCTCACTAGTATGGTGATCGAGTAGAGTCCCTATGTATAGATGCACTCCGTATCCTTTATGGTAGGAGACAATCGTCGAGTCACTGTAACCCTCATGCCGAGTACCGAGACGCCAGAGTTGGCCGTCAATAGATCTATCATTATTCATTCCTGTTGTTGGTACCCCTGTAAGTGTACTACTGAGTTAGTTCTGTTAGACTTGACCTTCTGTTATCCCTTCCTATGATCCAAGGGAAGCACTCTGGTCGCCCCCTGCGTGTATCACGAGTGTACGCATAGTCCTGGAAACAGGTCGGCGATAATAGATCGCAGAAATCATTCTGAGCTGACAAGGCACCGTGACAGACTCCACGTGACTACGGAAGAAAATCCCCTATTACCCATCGCCAATAATCCTATGAAAAAGGAAAGCCACGACTCCCGACCCAAACATATGGAGAGTCCAACATGACAGCTATAATTCGTTGCGGCATCTCCGTACATTCCCCGTGCAGCGGCGTATTCGTAATGGACTCAGTAATGAGAGCCATTCAGAACAAAGCAATATGAAAGCCTTACAGAGCGACATACAGATGCTCTACATGTAGTATGTAAACCATTAGAGCCCGGAATCCCCGGCACGGCTCCTGGGGCAGTGCAAGCTACGCCTGAAACTAATCGCATCGCGCACTATTGGCTGGAAAGTGCAGTCCTCGTAACTAAACTATGTGGGATGACTTCATGGTCGATCTCGTGCACAGGACTCGACATAGTTGCTGAGCACTGGTAAATCCCACTGCTGATCACGTTAGTTTTAGTTCCTAAATCCACTGGTGCCTGGGAAATCGAAACCGTGAGGCGACCAAGCCGAGGTAGTAGAATTGCTCCGTGCAGAGGAACGGATACCATTGGGGCCCAAACTAGCTTGGTCATTAGTGCAGGCAGTAGTAGCTCCGGATGGGGAGCTGGAGTGGGAAAGCCGGTACGAGAGCATCGCGTAGATTAGATTTGAGGTGCAAAAGTCCAGAGCCACGAGCTAAGCTAGTTCGTGCCGATAAGATGGATACGATGTGATGGTCGTCGTCGGCCAGTCGGGTTTGGCGGGGAGTTCCAGTTCGTACGTGATTGATCTTCTGGACAGAGTGGCCCGTAAAAAGAAAATAAGAATAAAATAAGATGAAAAAAAAATAGAAGTAAAAAGACAATGAGACGTTGGGTCCCAGAAATTACACGGAATAGAGCATTTGTTCTTTTTTTTCTCTTTTTTCCTTCCCAATATAGCAACTTCTGAAGCAAGACAATGCAAGGCAATCCCACTGACACGGGCGATTGAGTCGGGCAACAGATGAGAATGGGATTATTGAGTTATTGGAACCGGAAAAAAAAAGAAAAGAAAAACCAAAATTGCACGAGCACTAGCGAATAAAGCACGCCCCGAAGACGATGACCGAGCCTGCCCCAGCGCCGGTGATTCGCCAGAGGTGCAAAAAGCAGCGGCAAGCGCGGCTTCCAGCCAAAGTCCAAGGTTACTATGTAAGTCCGGCGGCGGTTACTGCGCAAAACCCCAGATCCCTCGTATTACTAATTGGGGTGCCGGTGGAGCCGGATCATGCCGGTCCCTGCCAGCCATGTTGTTTGTATGTGTACGGCGTTGAGTTGAGTTATAGCCATGGTACGGAGTCCGGACTGAGTATCCCATAAGCAATCCCAGTCGTGGGGAAGATACTGAGTGATCCAGCGACCATTGTTTCCGCATTGTACGCGCATAGGTATGTACTCCGTACTCCGTACGGAGTACAGCTTAGGTACATACATGTACAGGTACCGGTACATTTAACTCAGCCCGGGTCCAGCTGGGATAATTGGATAGTCCCAGCCGACGCCGAGAAGAATGAGAGGGCCAGTCGCAGGCCTTGGAATAGCTGTATGATTATTGATGAGCACAGCACGGATTGCGGCAATAGATCAATCAATCAATGAATGGGTCAGACCAACCACGCATCCCACGCACGGGTAATCCGTTCATCTCCCTCACCCGCCCTAAAAGGAAATGGGATGAGAGTAAAAGAAAGACAGAAAAAACAAATAGAAAAAGGTACCTTTTACGATTATCGATATAAACCTATAACAAACAGTTTGCCCGCGTATTAAGGTACGCTCTTAGTTATTGACATGGCGAATGGAGTAAAATCCCACCATTATGGAACCACATCGATAGCACGTACTCGTACTCCATCCGTACTCCTGCCAGGCAAAACCAAAGCAAGGGAAATCAGTCAATCAACGATGGGATCTCGGTGCTGAAAATGGCCTGTTCAGCTCACAAGGTCTCGATGACGCGCACAGACACTCCGCTACTCCTGTGCAAGTCTGTACTTGCGCATAGCAGTCTGTCGATATAGCCTTGCTTGTCGCGGCAAGTCAAGTCCCAATTCCAGTTCAAGTTGTAACATCAGTTCGACAGACGGGATCTCAGTCCTTACCCACCTCGAATTCATTTCCGTGACGGGATCTTTGAGCAGCTCAACAAAGCAAAAGACAGTGGATCAACAACGCAAAAATAATAATAAAAAATAATAAAAAATTTTAAATAAAAGTATTAAAAAAAAGTCGCTGGATCATGTGGATCATACCTCATACATAGTACACCACTACTATAATAGTAATAGTAGCGGTACTTAAGTAGTAACAGTACTATGTACTGTTACTTTTTTCGGCGGCGGCGCATAGCGACTTTTTGCGGGGAAAAGGATGGACGTATCAGAGGCGGCATAATCTAACTTCTTTCGCGCGCCCTTGGACCTTGGATCCGGAATGTAAGAGGTAACGATTCGATGCTTGTCGTAGCTCATCGTCTGATCAGTAGTGCCCCCGTGTTATGGCCGCGTGGGTGATCTTTGCCCTGCTTTTTTGCCCCCTGGGCCTGGATGGGTATAAAAGATATAGAGTTGACTTCCCTGATTCTTTGGAAGACTTTTAGAAGAATTGCATACCTTCTTCAACGATAGAAAGTAATCGGGAATAGTTAGCGCAAAGGACGACTGTCTCGTTTTCCTCTTTTCTCTCTCTTTTTTTTTTTTTTTTTTTTTTGCCCTTCTTGACTCTCTTTAAGCGATGAATAACTTCTCTTTGGCGATACTCTCAATCCTCATCTTCTCTTTAATCCTCAGTTTCCGCAAACACCTGTTCTCGTGGACAACATACAACAAGCAACATGCACCCCCATCTGGCAATGACCTCAAACGCATAGCACCCTACCCGGCACAGCCCATCAAAGGCCGAGAGCGATACCGCGTAATGATGGACGTGCGCAAACTCGACGAACAGAACTGGCTCACCGTCGACAAGAACTACATGGATGAGCACCAAATCCGTGGCCAATTGCTGGATCATGAGAAGAGCAAGGTGCTGCAAGCGTTGCCCGAGTCATACGATGCGTGTCTGGAGACGTTGGAGGAGGTGGTTGAATTTCTGTGCATGCGGTTTCCGAATATGTTTGCGAAGAAGTCGGTTGGCGAGGAGACGACTGTTGTTAACAAGACGACGGGGGAGACGTTTGTGTTTGGGGGGCCGCGGAATGCGCATGTTGATCCGTTGGAGATTGCGGTTCGGCTCACGATGGAGGATTTGAGTGTTTTGTTGAAAAATGAGGACGATGAGTATTATCTGTGAGTTGCACTCGTTTCGACCAAATAAGCGCATTGACTGACTGTAATGCCAGTGCCGCAAGCGCAACCCTCTTCCCCGTGGGCTGGACAGTCGCAGAACGAATCGGCTGGACAATCTCCAAACTGCATAACCCAGTTCCCCTCTGGCACCAACAAGTTGCCAGCACTGTCAGCAAGTCAGTTATTCTTCACCAAAACCACGCCTCGTTTCCCATACTAACAGGACCAGGTTCCTCAACCGTCTCACCCCCTCCAACCCCATGGAACGCTCCAACTACTTCGTCGAAGTCAAACGCCCCGACGAAAACCTCTTCGAGATCCTCTACCGTCCCACCACCCTCTCCGAAGCAAACCACAACCCCGCCCCCGAAGACATCGTCATCCGCCGCGAGCGTCAGACTTTCATCAAGTTACCCCGGTCCGGCGCTCTTGTTTTCGGCGTCAAGACCGTTCTCACCACGCTGGATGAGCTGCCCATGCAGGAGTTGCAGAATTTAGCAAAGGAAATCAGGAGCTGGCCTGATTATGTGGGCGAGTATAAGGGGACGGAGATTTGGGGCGCGACGGCGTTGGAGTTTGCTGAGAGGAAGAGCCGGGAGGCTGAGAAGGTGGAAGTTTGATTTTGATTTTTTTTTTGTTTTTGACTCGTTTTGTATTAATGATTTCCTTTTGTTTTGGGAAAACGGTAGGGTGGCTTTTTGATTTGATTTTCGTCGTTTTGATGACATGCATACTTACTATCAGGGCGGTTTTGTCTCTTTATTTCTTGTTTGCAACGCATTATCATTGCATTGGGTGGTCATTTTGCTTTGTGTTGTACTTATAGCGAATGAATTGATATTAAGGAAGCAAACCCTTCTAATGAATAAAGATTATAAGACCGAAAAGTAGGGGACAATGAAAACAGAAAGAAAAAAAAAAAAAGCAGAGCAGTCTGGCCTGGTCTATATACTCCGTCCGGCCATCTAATTACAACAAGTAACGCACTGAAATGAAGGGTATACACTTAAGCGAAGCAATAAGATTGGGTCATGCCAATATTCGCGCCCACTAGATCTTCGAACGGGGCGGCTCGTCCTGTTTTAACCGCACGACTCCCTGTAGTTCGAAGTTAGTTGCCGTTCCTGCGTCCCAATCGGATGAGAGAAAATTGGGGGGTGGAATGGGGGAGGGCAAAATGAACTGGCAAATGAGACAACATACCTCCTGCGTACAAGTGGCAACCAAGACCCCATCCTTAGACCAGATCTTCTGGATGGCTAAGCCCCGACCCTCTCCGGCCCACGGGCTCTCCATTTCGATGAGCATCCACTCATCTGCCCGAAACGCCCAAGGATTGTGGAAGTAGATTGAGTGGTCCAGGCTGACCATCATGCCCACTTCCTTGTGCTCCTCTGGTTTGCCCATGGCTTTGCTTAGCGCACCTTCCAGACGACGGCGAAGTTCCGTGGTTTCTTCTTCCTTCAGCTCCTTCAGTGCCCGCGCGATGTCCTCATCGTCCAGATCGGATGGGTTCTTGAGAGCGTTCAGAACCTTCTGTAGCTCCTCAGGAGAGGAGAATCGAGGGACGTCGTGGACCCGTGACACAGTCCCAATAAAGTAACTGTCCGTAATGTAGGCTAGGGCCGAAAGATGCGCCTGATGACCCCCATCATCCGAAATATTCCCCCTTGCGCGGACAAACCGACGCATCCTCTTATCCTCGGGGTTTGAAGCACCTATCACCGTCAGCCCCTATATTAATTAAAAAACGAGATACCCGCGAAAAGCGAACACATACGATTCACAATCCCCGCCCTTTGGCTCTCAAACGGGCCCCCACCACCACCCTCATTCTCCAACCTCTTCCTCGCACTCAACGAAGATGTCTCATCTGGCATCGCAATATCCGGCTTCGGTGCCGCATGCTCCAACTTCTTCTTCCCACCGCTATTCGCCCGGCTGAAACTCAGCGTCGTGGTGAAAATGGGCCGGCCCCGCTGTCTCGCCTGCACCGTCCGCGTGATGAAACTCCGGCCGTCACGGACTCGTTCGACATGGTAGAGGATAGGGATTTGCGAGTCACCGGCAAGCACAAAGTAGCAGTGCATGCTGTGGACGGCGAAGTCGGAGGGGACGGTTCGCATGGCTGCGGAGAGGGATTGAGCTATCGCGGCGCCGCCGTAGATGCCGCGGGCTCCTGGGGGATGCCAGAGGGGACGGGTATTGGTGAAGACATCCTAGAGCGGGTGGTTAGTTATTTTGCTTGAGATGTACGGGATGCTTTGCAAGGAGATAGGCGTATCGTACCGGGCCAATGTCGACAACGGGCGTTAGTTCCAAGACATTTTCGATCGGTGCTTTGGTGGAATCGACACCAGGATCATCGAACAACGTGACGTTCTTGCCCATGTTGCTGGTATTATCTGAATTATTGGAAATAGATATGAAGCGGATAAATCTGTCGAGACGACTCGAATAAAAGGGCCGAAAGCCGCGGACGTGACGACCGAAACAGGGTGACGCCGTGGCGGATCCGCCCGATAAGGAAATAGCCGAGGCACTTCTATAAGCATACTCCTATGCGTTTGCGAGAAACATCTTAGAACTGCTTCATATGACAACTATGCTTGCTTAGGTATCAATGCATTATCGTCTATGCACCCGCCTCGCTTCTCGGTAGTGGCCGTGATGCCGAATATCACCGACTCTCGACCGGTTAACCGATATCATGGAAGATACTTCCACTTCATGGTTGAGCAATGATGCCAGAGCTGTATCGGATTGAAGGGACCCAAGAGAACTCAATTAACTAGACCTGACCAGATCTCCATGTATGCTTCATCGGGCGATCATGGAGGCGAGAAAGAATAACGGAAGCCCCATCATCAACATACATAGTTCGCTTAATACAACTCAACATCAGCCCTCCCTCACCACCGCCTTATACCGATCCCACTCATTATTCCCAACATTCAACCTCTCTGGCCCATCCACCTTAAATGTCCTCTGCAAATCTCGCGGATTAGGCGACTTCCCGCCATTCTTCCTTCCCTGCTCCAGCAACGCAACAAGCTGCCGTCTCTGCATCTCCTCCTCCGTAAGCAGAACCGTTGCCTCAGGAAAGGATTGCGTTTGCGTTTCGGTTGAGTAGATGGTGTCTTGCCCGTACGTCCAGAGCGCGGCTAGGGCGTAGACGACACCGAATGCGCTGGGGAGACCCATGCCTACTTTTTCGAGGCTATTGAGGGGAAACATGTTGCGCGCGACGATGTTGAAGACCACATTGAAGAGACCGAGGAGGCTGGAGCAGAGGCAGGGGCTGTTTTCGTTAATGGGTTTGATTGCTGGGTTTATGGAGGAGGGACGTACATGTATACGGATGTGATCGCGAATGAGCCGTCATGGCTCCGAGCTAGGACTAATACCAGTGATGATACATATGCGACTGCGATTAAGACTGATGCCGCGATGGCAATCGCGGCCTTGTTTATGTGCATGTTCGATTTCGGCTCAGGATCAGGCCCGGGTTCTTTAAATGCCACGGGAAGAATGAGGTATCTACCCAGAATTAGCGATGATAACCTTTTTTCTTGATACATTAACATACCCCACAAGCAATAGATTCGGCGGCAGAGCAGCAAGAAATTTCCATAATGGGCTCACTCGCACTTTCGGCTCTGGTTTTGCTATCGCCGGGGAATAATACTGTTGTTGCTGGTAAGGTGTGAAATAAGCAAGCTGCTGCTCCTGTGGCGTCGCAGCGATCTCCTGATACTGCGGCGAAAACATCCCGTACAAGCGTCGCTAATTCATGCGTTCATTTTGATAGATTCGTAACAGTAGGAAATGTTAATTCACTATGGTTATATGGAATATGATCTGTCAGATGCTGACGGTTACGAGGACAGGACGAGCTGAGCTGAATGCGAATGCGAATGCAGGAGAGAAAAGCTGACGATTTCAAATGCACCTAATAAGTAGCTGGGCTTGTACCTTTCCTGTTTTGGCTGTGGCTAATGAGGCTCTACAAAGTCATTTAGCGTTGGGTAGGTTATAGCACAGCGCTTATCTGCATGTAGATAGGGTGTCTATACTGTGACCGTAGTGCTCCACCAATACTATTAGACCCATTGTTTATCCAACTTTCAGTTAACAGCGATTTGATGATGCCAATCAGATTGACAATGCATCTTCTGCTACATCACAACACATTCCGGCCTCAATCCAAAACCAGCCAGCCACACCCAACTACCACCCAAACAATCAACTGCCAACCAACAAACCATTCTCACCATCTCCAGAGCCCCAACACATATACTTTCACGCACATCAAGCGCACATCAACGTAATATACTCGACCTCAATAATAGCCTCAATACTGGCCTCAATCCGTTGACACCCACTATCCCAAGCAACCCCCGTACTCATCGACGTCCCATCCCATTCTTCCTAGTAAGCGTCAAATACGCCTTCCTCCAGTCGCAAGTTATTTTCCACCTGCACATATTGAGCACCGGGGAAGGAGTCCTCTCTCGTGCCGCATCCGTATGCTGGCCAGTCGGGAGCTTGCGTACAGGAGTTCTCGTAGAAGCAGACCGTGCAGGAGTTGAGGGCGCTAGGAATGGAGATGTTGAGAAGGGCGGTGGCCTTCATGTTGGGTGGAGTTGAATCTCATTTGGCAGAAGGAAGAGGTTTAAGAAGTGATGTTCTGTTCAACTGAACGGTTGAGTGGGGTTCAAGACCTTCGATAGGTGCCGTGGGTTTTATATCTCCCTCCTTCCAGCCAGAACGGCAGTCTGTATTGAAATCGCAAATTGCCATGTCCATATCCATGGAGATTAGCATGGCCACCCGCTTAAATGCATTATACAGAAAGCCGGAAGCCAAAATTGACCCTCTCCGTAGGCCTTGTCAATATCAATTCATCACTTCGTATCCAACTAACCTGGCCGAATAGAAGAACCGTTCGTATTCTCTACTACAGAGAACACAACCATGGCTTCTGGGACTCTTGGTATAAACAGAAAATATGTCTAGTCATGTCACGCAGCGCTTATCCTATATTTGTTGATACAGGGGAAGTATGTATACTCCCAATCCCGACAGACTAAAGCATAGCTTGGTGCAGTATAAACGGCTTGTCAAAAGGTACTCATGCTCAGAAATGCGCAGTCGAAAAAGCACTGGCAGCGGAAAAAGTCCGGCAAATTGCGGCGACAAACAAGGATGAATGGTGGATCGTAATTGAACAATATGGCTTAGTGCCTATCACTAGTCTTACCGGGCCGAGCCAGACGGAAGAGGAAGATTTACCCGACGCCACGTGATTTTCATACAAGCAGGTACACGAGTAATTCTCCGTTTATGTTATTGAATTGACTATCTCTATACAGGCAGCTCCAATTATGGGTGATCGGATAATGTCTCCGCGTTGAGGTTTTTCGTGATCAGCCGAAGATCGAATTGGTCCGGGACTTCAAAGCTACTATCGTCAGCATGGCCAATACACTCTTAACGTGAAAACGAACCTGAACTTCGAACCAGTCTCGCTCGAGATCTTCCCACCGGCCATTGTGATTAGGTTTCTCATCCTGTATATGGTCAGAAAGGACGTTGATGTGGTTCGGGTGTGACTGACTGGTCTTTGTCGGATTCACTGGCGAGATTTTGGAGGATAACCTGTTCGCTGTTGATCAGTGCCGATGTCCTGAATGTTAAACATTAGATGATGCGAACCGTGTGGAATGGCATTTTGGTGATGGTAATCAGTCTATACAAAAAAAAGGGTCTGTACAAGCGCGATGGTATTAGGTGGAGTACTAATCTAATCCTGATGGCGAGGGAGAGTAGCACCTTATATACCAAGAAGACGTATGGCGAATAGGGCATAAGATGATATCACGCTGACCTAGGTGTATCTACGCCCCCTTATATTGTCCCATCTATCTGGGAAAATGTAGTGGGAGATGTGAGATATCAAGTATTACTGTTCTCCATACTAGAAAGATGCTATATAATGAGGTGGTCCAAATACCGACATGAAATACTCAATATAAGCTCTCCTTCCTGTCTATACCTCGGTCATAATACTGTCATCCAGACCAATAACCATGCCCACGGTAAAACCCCAAGGAAGAATAATCCGGCCTTCTCGAAGCGTTAATCCATGGTTCCATCATTCCATTTTTGATTGCCCATAAATATCCGCATCACTGCCCAACTCACTCATTAGCCCACACTCGATCAATCAATTAAATCACTCCTACCCAATATCACGCGGTATATGGGGAAAAGCAACATACAAAGACGCATCTAATCCCTCCCTCCCCTCCGCCTTCCCATCAACCCACACACTAACGCTCATCCCAGCGACCGGAAAATTCCCATATCCATGCCTATCAATAGTCACAGTTCCCGGGAACCACTCCAGAATATCAGACCACACCTCGCCGGCGTGGTTTCGTCCAACGTACATGCGTTTCTCGAAAGCTTCGGTGTTGCTCATTACGCAGGCAAGGCCGGATTGGTGGTGGAGGTTGCCGTATCGGACGAAGCCTGAGGTTAGGTCAGTTGAGGTCTTTATCTGAGTACAGAAAGATTGGGAGGGAGGTACCTATGCAGTTCTGACTGTCAAAATAGTCGTGTTGTTCGCCGTAGGCGTAGAGTTTGCGGGCTTTGGTGAGGATGGGAAGCTTGCCGTTGCAGGCGGGGGTTAGGGGGCTTTCGACATGTTCTTTCATGCCGTAGAGGTCGCCGTAGAAGATACATGGTTGGCCTTGACTTCGGAGGAGGATTAGAGCGTAGGCGAGGGGTTTGAAGAACGAAGCTACTGGGGCCTGTAAAAGTTAGTTGACTAACATACTCAAGTGCGTACAGTTAGGCACTTACCTCTAAAGATTGCCCTGGTTGTGTGTCGTGATTCGTGACGAAGGTCTATAATCCAAGTTAGCTATGGCCACCAATCAGTAAATAAGAAAATAGAACTCACTACTGCATGATCCGGTTTGCTTTGCACAAGAGTACCGTCGAATATTGACCGTAAATCGCCTCCCTTCGTATGCGAAATGCTCGAAAACCGGCCAACCAGCGGCGCATCGAACAGCGAAAGTCGATATCTCATCTCCTCCAGATATTTAAGAAGAACATCCACCTCACCTTTCCAATACTCCCCAATAATAAACCACTCGGGCCCAACGGTACTCCGAATATGATCGATAAACTCCCTCTGAAAAGCAGCCGAATAATGCTTAACAGCATCCAACCTCATACCATTGAGAGGAAGTTCTGTCCCGATCCACTCACCCCATCTGAGGACATCATCGCGGACTTCTGCGTTGGAATAGTCCAGGTCGCCAAACATTAGAAAGTCGTAATTGCCGTTCTCGGAACTGACATCTTGTGCCCAACCTTTATCCGGACCGACAATTTTGTAGATCGCGTTTGTTTTTCGGGAGTCGTCCCAGTCGATGCCGCTAAAATGGTACCAGTGGTATTTCATGGAGCTGTATGTTTCGCCACGGCCGGAGAAGTTGAAGCCGACCCAGCCTTCGACTTCTTCTGGTTGTGAAATGTCGGTGTTTCGTTCTATCAACGGTTAGCCAGCTTTCTGTATTCAGGCTGCTAGGGACCAACCCTTAGGATCAACTTTAACCGCAGGGAACCGCTCCGTATAATCCGCAGCAGCCTTGTGATTCAGCACAGCATCCCAATAAACCCCAACCCCCAAATCCTGAGCCAGCCATAACAGATCCAGAAGCTCCTCCTTAGTCCCCCATTTCGTCGCCCTTGACCCCTTCTGGTCAAATTCTCCCAAATCATACAAATCGTAAATGTCGTAGCCATTACCAGACGGACTCATGGCTTTACATCCTGGAGGAATCCAAATATTATCTACTCCGATTTCCTTTAGACTTGGTAAAAGGCTGTTCAGACGGCGCCAGTGGGCTTGGTCATCGGGGACGTGCCATTCGAAGGCTTGCATCATGAGGGTGTTGTCGGCAGAATCCCATGATGGCATTTGGTCAAGGTGTTCTGCTGCTTCTATTGGGGGGTTAGTTGGTGCATTAGTTTCGAAAAGAGAGGATAGTGTACTAACCCTCAATCTCCTTCCATTTTTGCTCTTCTTTCTTCCTGTACGTGAAACAGCCGAATAAGTAGGACAGCATTTCGATGTTGATAGGGACAAAGAAGGGGCCAGAGACAGGTGATATATCTCTTCTTGCCAGATGGGAAAAAGTAAAAATCAATCAAACAAGCACGTACACAAGAGACAAGTCAGAAGCCAAGGACCCGGGCATAGTGCGTGCAAAGCACGATGTATATAAGCAATGGATGACGATCTGACAGCCACAGTCAGATTTAGCGATATTTGAGAGACACCGCAAGGGCATACAATTGACTAATGCGGTTTCAGACAAACGTTGTCTTGCGCAATGGTAATTGCTGATGGTTATACTATAGCCTGTGCTATCTTATGATATTACTCGATCCCTTGTTGCACTGAAATTTCGACAGGGCAATGGTAATTAGTCCAGTGTCATTCAGGTGAAATGTTCTTGCATATATGAGTTGAAGTGATGCTGCGTACTCAGTAGTGCTACGTAGTATATTCCCCGAGATATATCTAAGTGGATTCGACCGGTAAATCTCTGATGGTGTTAATAATAGAATGGACGTCACTGAAACGGAGCCAATCGGATGAACTATATATGCCAATGTTTGATCTGCTTGGAATTCCTGGCAACACGAGGTATTATGAACAGTGCACTTCTAGTCTGTATAAGTATACTGTGCACGCTATGCAGATGATGAACTGGTCGGTCAGTTGGTACAGCGGACGCTAGAGACCAGCGGTGCAACCGGGTGGACGGATGGCGGGGTATCCAGTATGGTAGATATACACTGATACTCTGTTGATATAGAATGCTAAATTGTACAATTATTCTAATAGATATCTAGATACTTAAAGTAGTGTATACTACTGTATAAATATACCATTTGTAATGCTACTGCTGACGGGCCGGTCGGAAGTGGAGTGGCGGGCGAAAAGTTTTCGGGAGCGGTTTTCCCAGATGCCCGTAGCCTTAACGTATCCCTTTCTCTTTTTCTTTTTCCTCTTTCTCTCTTCTCTCTCTTAAGGCTTCTTCTTCATCCTCCCCACTCTTTGCCCTTCTACACCTCAAATAAAATAAAAAACACAATGGCCGCTACCGCTGAAAAGCCCTCGGGCCTTGGCCTCTACGGCAAGTTCGCCTTTGCCGGTGCCGTCTGCTGCTCCGTCACCCACGGTGCGCTCACTCCGGTCGATGTGTACGCTCCCCATACAAAGATATAAGAGATGATTGGGTGAATGCTAACGAAATCAGCGTCAAGACCCGTATCCAGCTTGACCCCGTTACCTACAACAAGGGCATGATCGGTGGTTTCCGCCAGGTCGTCGCCAACGAGGGTGCTGGCGCTCTCCTCACTGGTTTCGGTCCCACCGCCGCCGGTTACTTCCTCCAGGGTGCCTTCAAGTTCGGTGGTTACGAATTCTTCAAGCAGCAGTGCGTCAACCAGGTTGGCGTTGAGAATGCCTCGCAGTACAGAACCCCCATCTACCTCGCTTCCTCCGCTGCCGCCGAATTCTTCGCCGACATTGCTCTCTGCCCTCTTGAGGCTACCCGTATCCGTCTCGTCTCTCAGCCCACCTTCGCTTCCGGTCTCGCCTCTGGTTTCTCCAAGATCCTGAGCCAGGAGGGTATTGGTTCTTTCTACTCCGGTTTCGGTCCCATGCTCTTCAAGCAGTAAGTTACCGGAAATTATCATGACATAATATCAAACCTAACAACCCCAGGGTCCCCTACACCATGGCCAAGTTCGTCGTCTTCGAGAAGGTCTCTGAGGCTATCTACCGCAACTTCGACAAGAACACTCTCTCCGACGGCACCAAGACCACCATCAACCTTGGCTCCGGTCTGATTGCCGGTTTCGCTGCCGCCATTGTCTCTCAGCCCGCCGACACTATGCTTTCCAAGATCAACAAGACCCCTGGCGCTCCTGGTGAGGGTACCGTCTCTCGTCTCGCCAAGATCGGTAAGGAGCTCGGTCTCCGCGGTAGCTACGCTGGTATTGGTGCTCGGTACGTTTCCTCCCCTCCCTCCTTGGTCCAAGACGGTCCGTAGCTAATATACGCACAGTCTCTTCATGGTTGGTACGATCACTGCTGGTCAGTTCGCTATTTACGGCGATGTGAAGCGGTTATTGAATGTCACCGGTGGTGTGGAGATCGCCAAATAAGCGAATATAAGTCAATATTGCCAGTGAGTGCAGTTGGCTTGTGTCGAGGAGAACGTAAACGGAGGTAGCGTTCACCCCGGTGCAGCTGCAACACGCGCGTCATGCTGTTTTTGCCATTGTTACTGGTATGCGGTGGTGGCTTGCAGATTTGTGTAAATTAGAGCTTTTGTTAGATTGACTTATAAAATACCATAGAAGGGCATTGGTTGTTGTACACTTTTGGGATTGCATCAGTGAGGCGCAGTGGCGTATGCCTGGCTCATAGGGCCTGATACCCGTACTGGGGGTCTATTTCAGTAAACAAGCTGAATTGTGGCATCCACTAACTCTAGCTATCATGTCAACATCCTACATACTAATCAAAGGAGCAACCATCCCAGTCGAATTCAACACCAACCCCTTACCCAACCACGACATCCTAATCGAAAACGAGCACATCAAAGCAATCGGCCCTAATCCCTCGCCCCCAGACAACACCAACATCACCACAATTGACGCCCAAAATCATGATAGTGCGGTGAAAGGGTTGAAGGGCGCGGGGATTAGGGGCTTTTTTTTTT
>NW_024467298.1:677235-691114 GCF_000600275.1 Aspergillus ruber CBS 135680
TTTTTTGGAAATCCGGTTGCTTCGGGGGATATGGAGAGCAGTGTTAGTTTTGGTGGTGAAAACAGTTTCAATCAGAGGGCTGGAGAGGATGATGCAGTTCGCATGCGAAAGCAATATCTCCAAGGTAATGATCCGACAAACGCCCTTTTAACCTTTGGAATTGTACCAAATGAACCAGACGCCCATTCAATCGATACGAAGATCGCAGAACTGCGCAAATCAAGAGAGATAGGAGCCCGACTGATAACCCTCCACATCGCCCTAGGCCATTACGACATATTTCACCAATGCACAATCCAGAAACTCGCCGATGCGAACCTCCTAGTACCATATCTGGTATATAGCCATGACGCTTCGATGACAGATAGCGAATTGGGTGCGATACGAGAATCCGGAGCTGGGATCGTGAGCACGCCTGATACAGAGATGCAAATGGGGACGGAGGATCCGGGGAGTTTGGTGTTCAGGGCAGGGGATATGGGGTGTCGGGTTGGGTTGGAGTTGGATATTACGTCGAATCAGGGGTGTGATGTTTTGGTGCAGATGAGGCTTCCGTTGCAAATGCAGAGGGCGCTGGAGAAGACGAAAAATGAGTCCGGGCCTCCGATTAAACTCATACGTAAAAGAATGGATATCCTCCGAATAGTAAAACTAGGCGAAGCACTACAACTAGACTAGTCAATCGGTTCCCATTACTCCCGGGGGAAAAAGCCGATCTTATGATGTTTCGCTGCGATGATATCGGTACCACATCTGTTGTGGATCCCGTGGGAACGGTGGTGTTTCATGCGTCTGTGAAACAGATCGATACGGTGTTGATTAATGGGAGGGCTGTTAAGCGTGGTGGGGAGCTTGTTGGTGTGGATTATACGGGTTTGTGTGGTGAGGTGCAGGGTAGGTCTGAACGGCATAGGAGGGAGGCGGGGGGTGTGGATATCAAATGGGCAGGGGAGTTTTGGAGGGGTTGTCTAGAGGGCAGTAGCTCTCACAAGTGCGTTGATGAAAAGATAGATTAAATACCATGAATCTAATCAGCAATTCTAAACAGATATGTATATGCAAGTAAATAACCAGCAGCTATATGCAACATGATCGATAGATACGCAGGAAAAAGAAAACAAGTCTTTTCTGTTTTCTTTCGCAAGGGTGGAAGAAAGTATGTACGAAGAAATCGACATGCTATTTCACCATGGGTATAGAACGAGCGTCTTGATGAACCTGACAGAACCAAATTCAATGTATGGAGAACACGGAACGCAGAATGGGGAAATACATTAGAAGGAAATAGTATATCGAAGAACAATGAGGGAGATATGACGGAACAGAAACAAACAGAAATTAGACAGAATGGCAATATGTACGATGAGCTTCGGCAAAGTTGAAGCTCAACTTACCCTGTTAACTCTCAATACCCATACCCACTCCCATCATACGCTGTCGTCCGTGCAATTCCACTACCGTGGCTTGGGCGTCTGTAGAAGTCGCCCTGGCCATCATCGTGGCCCATGGCGGACTGGTACATGAGAGCCTCTTGAGGCCAGTCCTCAAAATCTTCTTCCACAGTCTCAGGCTGGGACCTGACGTCCCGCGATCCTGGTCGGGAATTGCTGAAGTGCTGTTCGGTGCCACCTGGGATGCTGCTGAAGCGCCTTTGCTGGTTGGAGAGGTTTGAAAGGGAGGCGGTTCGGATGGGCAGGGATTGTGGTTGACCCTGGGGTTGATTGTTGTGTTCTGGATCAGGGCCGTGGCCATGGGCGCCCCCTGTGGTGTTTGCAAAGTCGCCGAAGTTGAAGCCGAGATCGGGTTGCTCGATTGTTGTGGGGGTGCCGGCATTTTCTGGCCGGTAGGTTTCGTCTGTGGCAATCTTTGGTGGTTTTGGCGGTGGTGCAGTTGGTTCTGCGATTTGTGGGACTGAGGGGGGTGCTTCGGAGACAATGGGAATGCTAGAGGCAATAGAGGGTTCCATTTGTGGTTGTGGTTGATGCTGCTGCTCCTCGTCGTAGCCAGTGTAAACGGGATATTCCTCCGGCACAGGTGCTGGCGAGCGAATGGTCCCGACAGCCTCGTGCTCTGGTACCATCACAGACCGCCGCAAGCTACCCATAATGCTCGGGGGTTTGGAACTCCGGCTCATCCGATGCTGCGGTGCTTCTGTAAGAGGGTCTTCAGGACCTTCCACGTCACGGATGCTGAATTGGGCGATGGTCCGCAGCTTGCGGGTCACCCACGATGCCAGAACCTTACCGCGTTGCTTCTCACCCAGACGAGAGCGAGGGAAATCGCCCTGGGAAACGAATGCCACAATGTCTGCGACCACTTGGTGCTCGTTCAGAACCGCATCGACAATTACTGGGACGAGAGATGCCAGATAGGCCTTCCTTGTCACTTCGACGACAACGACGATCAAGCCGCCTGCTTGGAATACAGCGCTTCCACCAGGCATAATATTACGGTGGCATTTCTCGACCGAGTTCTCAATATCCATGGGGAAATGATTGAGACCGTTCACCTCAAAGGTCTCACCAATTCCCCCAAGCACGAACAGGACTTGCATCTCCACAGGCTGGCCACCGGGACCAATAGGTCTAGTCACCGTGTGAAGGAATCCAAGATCACCCATACGGACGTAGGGTACACTGGGGTCTCCGTCAATTATCCGACCATTGAATCGCTCCGAGTCGAAATCTTGCTTCGACCCGTAGAAGGACTTGGCACAGGCATCAGACTGGACCCAAATCTCACCATATTCGCCAACATGGGACAGTGTACAGGTCTCGGGGTTGACAATCGCTATTTGAGTGTTCACAGGCACCATTCCAGAGTCTTGAAGGAGCAGGGCAGTCGGGTCTGAATCCGGATCGACAGGAATGACAAGTCCGCGACGCAAAGCCCGAATATCGAGCCACACTTCGACAGGTTCAATGCACATGTATGACCTTGTCACGACCATGGGGTTGAGCACGTGCGAATACACCATGTTGATAGCAGTCCGGTCTAAGCCGGCAGAGGCGAAGTGAAGGCGTAATTTCTGGTAGATATCAGGTCGTGGACGGGTATCAGTAGAGATCATCAAGTTCTTCAGTTCTTGCAGTTGGAAACCCTTTCCAGCCATTGCACTCATAGCATAGTCCAGCATCTGGGCAGTTGCATAAGTATCCTTGATCTTGTACCTTGCAAGACTAACGAACAGCGACATGGGGTTTTGCGCAAAGTCGACCGGCGACACAAGGTATGTTGGCGCTCCGACATAGATACCCATCAAGCAGGTGTGAAGGAAACCGAGACCTAAGGTGCTGCGCACACTACCCAATACCGGTCTCGAACTAGTCATCTGGCATGTCTCCTTCTGCACCTTGCACATGTCCATGACAGTATCATGACCAATCTGGACTGAGATTCTTCTCTGGTCCGGCGTCCAGTAGGTCCAGATCATTGCCGGCTGGTTTGCCTGGAGCCAAGTGTCTCTCACGGTATAGCCGAGTTCTTTGCAGCCATGCGATTGCTTCGAGGGCTTCGTGGTGTTGTAGATAGCCGGCACCCCCAACCGAAGAACTTGCGCCGACTGCTTGATGTGCTGGGCGACAATCTTCTGTCTCATAACGTGGTCGACATCGCTGTTGACAATGATGGCTTTGACGCTGAAGTCGTTGATAACATGAAGGAACGCGGGTGCGTCTTCTGAGAGACGGTTCTGGTCAATAGGCGCCAGGGGAATGACAACCACACCCAAGCAGAAGCATGCATGAACAGCATAGATGTATTCTTCGGAGTGCGTATACATAAGCACCAGATGATCACCCGGCCGAACCTTGACTTTGTTACGCAGGTAGGTTGCCACAGCGGCAACCTTCAAATCGAATTTCCTCCAGGTGATGCCCTTGCCTTCTTTCCCACGGCCATCAATTGAGCAATATGCCAATTCTTCCGACTGGCGGGAAACACGCCATTGGAAAAGATCCACAATATTCGAGAAGTTGTTTAGGGGTGTAGAGGTACGATCGTCCATAACCACGTCACGGTAGTCTACGCCGGAGTACTGCTTCTCTTGCATGGCCAGCATCTCTTGTCTAGCCATCAATGCAGTAGGCGACCAGATGCCTCCAACCGGATCGATACCAACTGGAAGGTTCATGACGGATCTCTCGACTCCAAATTTGACATGCACGCAAGGCAGCGTGCCAGCGTCGAATTCCTTGCGACAGAGCATGTTGCCAATCTCCCGTCTTCCGTTCTTGGTAACACGAGGAAGGGTGTTGGGAGCTGTGAGAAGGACACAGTAGACCCGTAGGTGATGTTCATGGTACAGGACCTCCATGCATCGTTCCGCCAAAGACTCTAGCAGAACCGAGTCCAACTGTCGTGGAGGACCGCCTGACGTCGTTGGTGCAGTTGAGGCAGCATATGATTCTAGCACAACGATTGGAAGATGCTCTTCATTGACAAAGACATCGAATGCTGTGCAATCATGGATCTTCGGGAGTGTCTTCAAGATGCTGACAATCATGTGCTGGACGAAGAAATAACGATGCTCAATAACCTCCTGTCCATGCTCAACCCATTCTACCTTCTGGCGAAGTCGATCCTCATACAGGCCGAGAACAAAGACCTTGCCTTCTATCACACAGCCAAGTAGACCCGTGCGCAGAAATTCAGGCTCCACCAAGATAGGCGTCGGGTTAGCCTCCTCAAACTTGTATGGCCGCGCATGGAAGATTGCCTCGGTGTGTTTTGGTAGTGCCCAGAAACCGCCAGAAAGAGACGGCGAGTCAACCCAGATTTCACCTATGACATTCGGAGTACACAGTAAGTTGGTTTCAGGGTCGACGACAGCAAGTGTGGCATCAGGAATAGGGTAACCGAATGAGCCAACACGAACGGCATGTGGCATTGACCCAGCATACTTTCTAGCGTCATCACCCATGGCCAGCACCACGATTTCGTTGCTCTTAAGTGCTTCTTTGTCGAGGAGCACCTCTCCAAGCTCAGTCTTTCCTTGCTCCTTTGGGGCCGGTGCCCGCGATCCACCGCCCAGCAGACTACTTCCGAATCCACTTTTACTCCCCTGTTTTTCTTGTGCCTTCTTTTCCTCCTCCGCTTCCCTCTTCGCCTCTGGGCGTTCTGCTGGGTCCATCTCATGGGTAAGTGGGCACCCCATTCGTTCTTCACCACCAAGCCAATCGCGCACACTGATCGCCATGCCACCATGCTCAGGTAGACACAGCATCGGAGCGACAATTTCTCTGGCTCTTGGGTTCCTCATTGGCCTTAGCCATCGATCCGCGAGTATTTCGTGGAATTCTGAGTCGACAGTGAGCGTGTCAATCAGACACAGCTTGACGCTTCCAAAATTGGGCTCTGCGTTCTTTTTGTAGTGTCGTGTCGCCATTGGGTCCTGCTGGTAGTTGTAGGCAGCTATCTTTAAACCAGGGTAATCCGCCACCATGAGTGATGCTTTGTACTTGGTGATCAAGTGAGCGTAAAGACCGGGAGTCTCGACTACTCGGTCTTCAAGCCAGACAGTGGTATGGCCACCATAAACGGCGAGAAGCACGCCCAAGATCATGCCAATACCCTGTCTAGGGTCCAAGTAGCTTATAATCGTTTCGCCCTGAGGGCGCGCATTCTTGTTTCCGGGGACGGTGGAAATCATCGCACTGAGACATGCCATCTGGTGCATAATTGTACGGTGGCTCATGACAACACCACGCATATCACCCGTAGGAGCCCGCGAGAATTCAATGTAAGCCAAATCCGGAACCACTAGCGGTGGGTTATCGTCCTTCTTCTTTGGATGGTAGCTTCCGAATTCGTTGGTTTTCCACCATTCTACGCCTCGAGGCCAGTTCAGCTTCTGGGTTGTAATGTCTCTTTGGAAGCTCTTGAGGTTGTTCTCTGTTGTCAATGCAAGATGCGCCTGAGTCGAGGTGAGAACCAAGTTAAGACTCTGATAGTCCTCAAGGCTGTTTATCGGAACAGCGACTACGCCAGCAATAAAGCATCCCATAAGAGCAACTGCGAACTCAATAACCTCGGAATCGCGATATATCAAGGCCACACGGTCGCCCCGGTAAAGGTTACTCTTGTCGCGAATAACCTGCGCCACCTTCTCCGCACGGCTGGCGAGCTTGTCCCAGGTGATTGATGCGATTTCCTTGCCTTTTTGATCCAGAACCCAGTAGGCAGGCTGTTTGGCATGTGCCCGTGCCCGATGCCGCAAAACCGTAGGAATATTATCAAAGTTGGACATCGGGATGTTCTTATCGTGCGGGTCATTGACTGCAAACGGGATATCTCGAGGTTCCAAGGGAATCAGATGGTCGACTGCCGCGCCGTGGGGTAAGTCAGATGCTGGGATAAGCGGCGGGGCCATATTTGCAGTCGGAGAGAAGGCGTCTGATTGGGAATACCGATGGAAGCCGCCTCCATAGCTGTCTCTGTAGTCATCGTGCTGCTGTCCAGCAAAATCGGAAAAAAACCCTTGCTGCGCATCAAGCATCATCGACTGTCGCCTGCCCGTAGCCATTGGTATTTCATACCCACCCACATCATACGCTCCTGCATGCTCATCTATATATTCTGAGTGGACGCCGGGGTTGAATGCATAATTCTGGCTCATCAAAGTCGCTGTCCTTGAATCCTCTGGAACCATCGGGGTAGGCTGGGGTCTCGGAAGGAAAAGGGAATCATATGAGCCGGTTGGTTGCATGCGCTCCATTGGTTGCAGCATCGAGTTGTCTCCCTGATAATAAGCTGTCCCATTGCCGTCCACTGGTTCTTGCATCTCCCCACTGTATTTTTGTTCATACCCGAAACTTCCGCTGCCCTGTATGCCCTCGTATCCGCCTGAAAAAGACGGGGTGTGTGCACCGTAAGCCGTAGACTCGGCCGTTGGCGGACGGACGTTTAGTATCGCTGGCGGAGTATTCGAAGAGTTAGACATGAATGAAGCTTGGCCCACTGGGCTAGGTGCATGGACATCCAAGCCATTGTTTGGTCCGAAGAATGACGACAGAAGGACGGTGCGTCGTTTCTGGTATCTTTACAGGGATTAGCCGGACGACCTTATGGTATTGACATCACATATATGGGCGATTCGCAAATATTTTCGTCAGGTATATTGTCGATATGCAATAAGGATCTGCCTTACCCTTTCTCCGTGATATCACCCTCCTGGAAAATGAGGCCCAAGGTTAGCCAGAGACGTACACTCGGATGTTCCACGACAGGAACCCATTACTTGTCACCCACGTACCTCATATTCCCTATCAAGGTCGCGCAAAGCGGCCTGAATATCGGGATTGTCTTCCGCCATGTTCACAAAAGCGCTGGGTCGTCACAGATCGGAGGGGGTCTTTCATTCGAACGCACATGCGAGTCGGCGGATAGAGGTGAGGGATATCTTCATCGCAGGATTCTTGAGCAAGCGGTTTCGAGGCACCCAAGGGAAACGAATCGAGTCCCCTATTTCAACCAGCGGCCCCTCGCAAAATGAGTGATATGTTATGTCTCACTTTGGTTACTCCGCGCCGAAGAGCCACAACGTCACCTGCAGTTGGGCGGTGCTGCGGCGGTCTGCAGAGACCAGATATGCAAATCGACACCAATCAGGGGTTGTTAAGGGGCTGCACCGCCACAGAGCGGCTAAAGCTCAAAATGGAAATTGGACCTTCACGCATTCAAGAAGCATTATTATCTGATTTGCAGTAATACGCTTTTTGTATACGCTTCTTAGTTGCGCTATACGAAGTATGGAGAGACAATAGCTTTGTTTTGTACAGGGACATAGCTCTACTAAACGTACTATTGAGTATGGAGGACGGAGTATCCTGGTCCGCACCTCTACGGAGACGTTTCAAGTACACGGTAGAATTGTGAATGAATCGGTATTATGTTACATGCAACTGTCGAGACGAATTCAATACACCTATTATCGTTCACATTGTCATCATATTGCACAGCTTCAATATTGGATATATTCAAATGCACGTGACCATTTGATGCTCATAGTTAACACTAACCTAATACAGCTTAGTCCTTCCCGATCAACTAGCGTACCGCCCACGTGATTCCTATCCGCTGATTGGGCCCGGCTCTGCCCTAAGCCCACCCACAGAACTAAGCGAGGCGCACCCTCGAATTTCCTTTTGTGCCCAGCGACACATTTCAGCCGACCGACTGCTATCGTCGACATTTGAAGGATCACCCAACGACACCGTCCGTCACCTTTCACGAAACCCTCCCCCCCGACAACAGGTGCATACGGCAAAATGTCTGACCACGGGGAAGTCGAGGTCGAGAACCCTACTGCGGCCTACACCATGCTGCCCAAGGATGCTCTTGCGGAGATGGGCTCTGTGAAGCTCTTCAACAAGTGGAGCTACGAGGATGTTGAGATCAGGGACATCTCCTTGACGTAGGTGCTTCCCAGTTTGCGAATTCTCTGCGTGTCGAGGAATGTTTTGGGGTGGTCAAATTCTGTCCATGCGAAAGCGAACGACGAAAGAGGCGGATTATAGTGGTGGAAACGCGCGACAAAATACAGAGAAAACAAGGACGAGTTGAATCGAATGCAAGGATGGAATTGCTGACTTGGGTCTACGAACAGCGACTACGTCCAGATCCGTTCTCCCGTCTACCTCCCTCACACCGCTGGCCGTTACGCCGCCAAGCGTTTCCGCAAGGCGCAGTGCCCCATCATCGAGCGTCTCACCAACTCGCTCATGATGAACGGCCGCAACAGCGGCAAGAAGCTCATGGCCGTCCGCATTGTTGCCCACGCTTTCGAGATCGTACGTGACCGCTGAACCTGAGAATCAACGGACTTTGTGTTGCGCACAACGAGTGCGGCACCATTTGAAGGATGCAGTTTGCTGATATTTCAACTTTCGAGTAGATCCACATCATGACCGACCAGAACCCCCTCCAGGTCGCCGTCGACGCCATTGTCAACTGCGGTCCCCGTGAAGACTCCACCCGTATCGGTTCCGCCGGTACCGTCCGTCGCCAGGCCGTTGATGTCTCCCCTCTCCGCCGTGTCAACCAGTCCATTGCTCTTTTGACCATCGGTGCCCGTGAGGCTTCTTTCCGTAACATCAAGAGCATTGCTGAGTGCTTGGCTGAAGAGCTCATCAACGCCGCCAAGGGAAGCTCCAACTCCTACGCCATCAAGAAGAAGGACGAGCTCGAGCGTGTTGCCAAGAGCAACCGGTAAAGAGGTGTTGTTGGGTGTCTCCGTTTGGTCCTATTTATTATGTTTACTGGAGTGGACGGGATTTCATTAGGATTCAGTCGATTGGCATACATCTGCGCGACTGTAAATACCAGTTAAAAAAGCAGTCACGAGAGGGAGAGATCCTTTTTTTAAAACAAAAAAAGAAGAAATTCGGACGGTTTTCTTCTAGTAGTTGAGATGCGATCATGAAGACGGCTTTTTTTTTCTGTTTAAATCTTAAACCACGATTAATGCCATTGCTGCAGTGAACGATCTATATCATATATACCTAACTGTAAATTTGTAATCCAAAATCGTTCGAGACCTTCAATTCAAATTACTTCCATTATGGTAAGGCGCGACAGTCTGTACTGATCGCTTATCGATAAGACGCCAAGCGCCAAAAAAATTTCGGAGCTAGTTATCAACACCGCAACCAACAACCACCACTTCAATCCTCCTCACGCACTGTGATATTGAGGATTTTCCAGAGGGAAAAAATGGTGAAAAGAAAGCTTGGTGCCTTGGAAAAAGTCGAGGCAGATTTGTGAGCAACTACTCTTCTTATCTCCGGAGCGCGACACTTCATGCGTATGGGGAAGTTTTCGACCATCACTAACATCTACTCTCCAGGCCTAACCTGCAGCACAAAGTCCGGCGGGATCCTAAGTAAGTTGTTCGCACTATCTTCCTGTGTTTTGTTGTCTAGTGCAGTTACTGACAATTACGCTCTTTCCAGGTCCTACGTCGAAGATTTCCGCGCACAGCACTACCAATATGAGAGTCACCGCGAGATTTTCATGGCAGCGCCCACGGCCGCCACCGATACTGGAGTCATTTCTCTAAGGGAACTGATCGATTTCATATCTCATGTGGCCGACTGCTATCCGGATATCACCAAGGACTTCCCGCAGCAGCTCATCGACATGCTGACACAACATCACCTGGTTCTGGAGCCGGAATTGCGCGAGAAAATTGTGGGCAGTTTAGTGCTTCTACGGAAGAAGGACATCATGGATTCGGCGACGTATGTCGATACTTTACGATGCCATGAGGAGTAGCAATGCTGACTTTCCTCTGCAGACTCCTTCAGACACTGTTTCCGATCCTCATCTCTACCCCAAGTAAGACACTACGAGCACTTCTTTTCCAAAAGATTCTCATGGATCTCCGTACATCCAACTCGAAGACAACGAACCATAAGCTCAACAAGACTATGCAAACTGTCCTTTTCAACTTGGTTACATCAGACCGCACTTCCTCCAAGGGCGTCTGGGCCGTCAAGCTCACCCGCGAGCTATG
The DNA here is from genome assembly GCF_000600275.1 of Aspergillus ruber CBS 135680. NCBI lineage: Eukaryota > Fungi > Ascomycota > Eurotiomycetes > Eurotiales > Aspergillaceae > Aspergillus > Aspergillus ruber. The sequence goes on from NW_024467298.1 coordinate 687,749, forward strand.
GAAACGCCAAATCTGGACTGATGCTAAGACAGTCGAGGTTATGAAGGAGACATGTCTTTCGGAGCATGAGAAAGTCGTCACCGGTGGAGTTCGCTTCTTCTTGGGTGGAGACAAAGAGCGAGAGGAGATTGAGGATGAAAGCAGTGACGAAGAGACCGTTGATGTCGGACGTGTCAAGCACCAGGTCGGTATCAACAAGAAGACCAAAAAGAAGTCGCGCGCCATCGAAAAGGCCAAACACAATGTTAAGAGAAAGGAGCGCAAGAAGAACCAACCTCACCCTCTGAACTTCTCTGCCCTGCATCTCTTGCACGACCCCCAAGGGTTTGCGGAGACTTTATTCCAGAAACACCTGCAGAACACCAAGTCCAATTTGAAACTGGAGCAGAAACTGCAAGTGCTGCAGCTCGTGACTCGCTTGGTCGGGTTGCACCAGTTGCATATTATGCCGCTCTACTCTTACTTCCAGAAGTATCTCACACCCCGACAACCCTCTGTAACCTCATTCTTGGCCTCGCTCGCGCAGGCGTCGCACGAATTGGTTCCTCCGGATGTGCTTGAACCTCTAATCCAGAAGATCGCGAACGAGTTCGTTTCTGAAGCCTCCGCATCAGAGGTCGCCACTGCCGGTCTCAATGCTATCCGTGAAGTCTGCGTGCGTCAACCACTTGCGATGAATGAAACTTTGTTGCAAGATCTCGTCATGTACCGGAAGAGTAAAGACAAGGGTGTTGTGATGGCATCAAGAGGATTGCTCAGTCTCTACCGAGACGTGGGCGCAGATATGCTCAAGAGGAGAGACCGGGGCAAGGAGGCATCGATGAACTTGCGGTCGGGAGACCGGAAAGAGAGACGATTTGGTGAACAAGAAATCGGCGCGATTGAAGGACTGGAGCTTCTAGAGAAGTATAAGGACGAAGAGCGCAGAAGAAAGAACATCGAGAAGGGCCTTCCTTCAGATGCAGAAGACGACGGAGGGGAGAATGAAGAAGAAAACTGGGCCAATTGGAATGTGGACGATGATGAAGACAGCGATGATTCTGGTGGCTGGATCAACGTACAGGATGATGACGATATCAACCTGAGCGATTCCGATGACGAAAACGAGAAGAAAGACGGCCCCCCCAACAAGAAGCCCAAGCAAGACGAAAACGACGCCGAGAAGGAGAGAATTGATACCGAGAAGAAGATGCTCAACCTCGCAACAACCCGCATCCTGACCCCCGCAGACCTTGCCAAACTCCAAGAACTGCGCACCGAAGCCGCTATCAACGCCCAACTCCCTACAAAACGAGGCCAGAACAACAACCCTGCATCCCGCCACGCAGACGACCCCTTGACAGCCGCAGAAATTGAGGGTCTCAATGCCCTCTCTGCCGGCAAGCTCACGCGCGAGGAGAAGATTGCGCACGCCAAGGAAGGAAAGACCGATCGGTCCGAATTCAAGAGTTCTACTGCGAAACGCCAGGAGCGCAAGGTTTCTGAGGGCAAGAGTACGACGAACAAGGAGAAGGCTCGTCGGAAGAACTTTATGATGACGCTGGGTAAGGCGAAGAGTAAGAACAAGCGGAGTCTCGTGGAGACGAGGAATGTTCTCAAGGCCCATCAGGACAGGCAGAAGAGAGGTGGACGGAGAGGAAACATCGGTATATAGGGTATATTTGCTTGTATGTTGTATATAATTTGTTGGAATATACAAAAGGCGTTTCAAAAGTTCAAAATTATTCATAAAAATATTCAAGCAATAACCAGCCCCAGATTCATGTCCATTCTTTCTTCTTCATAATGCATCATGCTCATCCTGCGTAGCATAGGAACTCGAAGTACCCAATTACTGGCATCCAATACCGACTGTACATGTGAGAAATCGACCTAAATCACCAGTTAAGTGATAGAAAAGATACCGTCATCAAGCATCCAAGATTTGATTGATGAGCATCCTACACCCTTAATTTATAAATGGATGCTGCCCATACCTTGTGTCAACGCCAAATGAAGAGACTGATAATGGCAGACAGTTGAATCAAAACCCGCAAAGCATGCCGTCGAATAGACGACTACACCCCCAACACCCAAAGGTGAAACTCACCACCAGATTTCCACCTCCACTCACATCTACCTTAGTCCTAATCCGCGTCCACGCTGTCTCTCTCAACTGCCGAGGCGCCAACATTGTGAATAGCGGAAACCCATGGTCAGTTATACCCAACGTTATTCTCTGTAATGACGCAGCAGGCGAGGTAATGACAGTAGGCGAGAAGGTGAAGACCCTAGTGGTCGAGGATCGAGTGGCTTCGATAACCGATAGAGAACAATACGGTCGAGTGCTAGGACGGTCCTCGCTGGCTGCAGGTGAGGGTGGTGTACTGGCCGACTATCTAGTATTTGATGACGAGAAGATGTCCAAGCTTCTGGATTATCTGGGCTGGGTTGGTGCTAGTTTGGTACCTTGTGCTGGAGTCACGGCATGGACTGCGTTGAAAGATGTCGGGGTTGGCAAAAGCGTGTTGATTTAAGATATGTGCATCTTACTACTACGGATGGTGATAGTCACCGGCGTTGGAAAACGTACCGATGGCGTTAGTATGTTCGCTCTCAAACTCGCTTGAGCGGCAAGCCTCAAGGTGACCTTGAACTCTTTCAGTGATGAGAAACTCAGCAGAATGAAGAACCAGTTTCATAGTCCACCGCTCCTAACCATCAATTATGCTACAAATCCCGGATAGCACGAAGATGTCCTTGAACACGACTTGGGCGTCGGAGTCGATCTGGTTATTGAAGTCGGGGGTACCGGATCATTGGTAAAGAGCATGAAATGTACACAATGCGGCGGGACGATCAGCCAGGTTGGATATCTCGATAAACAGGGACCCAGCCTATTAGCAGAGCTGCTTCTCCTCGTTGTTGACATAATATTAGTTTTACGGTGAGGGATCATCGTGGTGGCAGATTAACAGCGGAAAGCTAGCAACATTAGCGGCATCAATGCCCTATCAAAGCGTGATATGGACGATTTTTGGACGGTCCTGTCAGCTACACAGAGACAGTTTGACGATATTATAGACTTGATATGTTCGTTCGATATGGCTGACTGGGTATTTGGCAGGGTAAACAGGTTGGGAAGCTTTTCATTCGTTTGTAAATCAGAATGCAGAACTACGTTCAGGATATATTTACTGCATTTGATACAAGCTAGGAATATAGTTCGTATTCACTCTTTATCTAATCTATCTTTATTATACTTCTAGCTTTGCTTCGTTTCCATTCTCTCGACCTATCTTCTCCTCAATTACCATTACCTTCACTCGCATCTACCAAGGGCTTGAATCATCTGAAAAAAAAAAAAAAAAAAAAAAAAAAAAAAAA
>NW_024467298.1:691214-747690 GCF_000600275.1 Aspergillus ruber CBS 135680
ATTAGCGAGTCTTTACTTTAAAATTGCAGCATTTTCACTGTGGAAATACTCGACTGTGGTCAAACGAGCCTATGGCTTTCGGTGCCCTAACCGAGATATATGATTGAAGTCGGACTGGCCGAGTTGAACAATACTCACCTCGATACACGAAAGTGGCTCAGAAGCCGGGTCCCTTATGAAAGCGTTCTAATTCTTTATACTAGAGCGGGTGATTCAATATATTCCCTTATGTATCTATTGCCATACTGATCAGAGCAAGAATCAGGTTCTGCAGGCGGACTCCATGAACAGCAATTCTATTTCGCTTTTCTCCGGACATGCGAGGAATTTCTGCAATCTCCATTTTGACCTGAAAGCGCTAGTTTGCTACTCCAAATCATTACCAGGAATTTATACAATAACATACAGAGCGTTTCGACGGGGAAACCTCTAGTTGTCTGCGAGGCTGTAAAGGCGCTCAGACCCTGACAATGGATTCAGCCTGGCTGTGGGTTGATCCTTCTTTCATGAATTGGACTGCATAACTATCGGTATTGATCGTCAAGTAGCGGTCGACACCCAGTGAGGCTCTTTTACTACCATTCTCCATGGTAATGCGCAAAGGATGCCCTACACATATAACAGTTCCATGGGATCTTTGAACAAGACTGGTATTCCCATGGTCCGCGTGCTTTGCTGCATAACGTCTAATGCTTCTCGTCATAGGCTGCAATAGTTGACCGTATACTCGTCGGATGTTCTGGGCCGCAAAGAAATGGGAGCTTCAGGATTAAGGCCGTAGACGTTCTAAAATACCCAGGGTGAGCAAGCGCGCCATTCCAGGTGATCCATACGAGGAAAAATAGTGACGCGATATGGTCATCCTACGGACGGTTCGGTATCCTTGAAAATTCAGACCACAACGCATTGTCCCAATAAGACTCTTGTGCTTCATTCACTGGAAGATGTGCGCGTGTGGGCAGCCAGTGGCGCCCTTCGGGCCAACTACTCGCCTCAGCCAAGGGGTTCTACCTCATCTTTTCCTTAATCAGACATATGTGCGTTAGAAAACTTGCTGTTGTCTTTCAAGGAGTCTGTTCGTGATAAGATCCAGAAGTTGGTTTTCCGCAAGCGGGTGTGCCCCTTATGATAACCAGGCGGTACTTTTCGGCCAAGTCAATTGAGAAGACCTTGACGCGGTCACATACTTTCGAAAATGTCTAAGAATACTGTCAATACCATGGTTCTGCTGCGTTTGAATGGTGATTTCTTACCAAGATGTCCAGTTACTAGTGATGCAAATTGGTGCTCATCATCGTCCCAGTGTGGCATTGCTGGAGTGGTGAAGAGGGTTGGTGCTGTGGGTAAAGTTAGTTGATTCAAGAATAATGGTCTTGCACAATACCGAATTGCAGATATCAAATCTGAAAACAGGTTTGGAGGGACAAAGAACAATATACATTTGCGGGGAGGATGAGGAGGTCTCCGAGACGTGATCAGATTGATAAGATAAGCACTGCCACTCTTGGCTTACCGCTTTTATATATCATCTTTTTTTTCCCCTTTCATCCTTTCTTTCTCTTCAATTACATATTCTACCATCATCTTACTGCCTAGCTATTCAGTCACAATGGAGGACCACGTTCGTCAGAGCATGTCCAACCACCCAACTCCCTTCCACCATCACCACCACCAATCCCCTCGCGAACACCACACCCCTCTCTCCTATAATGAAGCCACGAGCACGGCCTTGGAACCAATTGAACAGAACCAGCATCAGCAATACCATCGCTCGACCAGCGACAGCGATGAAGAGAACCAGCCGCCACCGCACTACACCCGCGAAAATGACCCCTTCCAACTAGCCTCGAAGATTAAATCGGAGGAAGAGATCCGCCAGATCCAGATCCAAGCAAACACATCCCGGAAGCGGAAGATGGCAGGAAATGGCGGCACAGCGGCAGTGGCAGCTACGGCACTGAAGAACCCCAAGGCGACAATGACCGGGGCGAGCCGGCTTTCCGGATTCTACAAGACGCAGAACGAGAATATCGAGCGGATGCTGAAGCCCGTCGAGGAACACGTCCGGGCCGCGCGTGAAACAAACAGCAACAACCAGCTGCGCTACAAGATCGCCGTGTACGGTAGTTTCGCGGCCAACGTCGCGCTAGCCATTCTCCAGCTCTACGGTGCCATCGCGTCCGGTTCACTCTCCCTCTTCACAACCATGGCAGATGCCGTCTTCGACCCCTTGTCCAACCTCACTCTCCTCCTCTGCAACAAAGCTGTCAACCGCGTAAACCCACGCAAATTCCCCGCCGGCAAAGCCCGCATCGAAACAGCAGGCAATATCTGCTTCTGCTTCCTCATGACCTCCGTCTCCCTTATCCTCATCGCCTTCTCCTGCCGCGAACTAGCCGAAGGCTCCACCTCCCCAACCGGCGAATTCCACCTCCCTTCCGTCATCGCCGTCGTTGTTGCCTTCGCCACAAAACTCGCCCTCTTCATCTACTGCTGGGCCATGCGCAACCAAGTCTCCCAAATCCGGATTCTCTGGGAAGACCACCGCAACGACCTCATCATCAACGGCTTCGGTATCCTCACATCTGTGGGCGGCAGCAAACTCCGCTGGTGGATCGATCCCATGGGCGCTATCATCCTGTCTTGCCTGGTCGGCTGTCTGTGGCTGTACACCGCATACCACGAATTCCAGCTGCTCATTGGCGTTACCGCGGATACCAAGATGCAGCAGCTGATTACGTATATCTCGATGACGCACTCGCCTATGATCACGGCTATTGATACCGTTCGTGCGTATACTTCTGGACCAAGGTTGTTGGTTGAGGTTGATATTGTGATGGAGCCGAATGAGTCGCTACGGGCTACACATGATGTCGCGGAGGAATTGCAGATGAAGCTCGAGTCGTTGCCGGATGTGGAGAGGGCGTATGTGCATGTGGACTATGAGACAACGCACAAGCCTGAACATTTTCTCAAGAAGGAACTGTAATTGTATATGGTCGTGTTTATTTGATCTGACTGACGTTAAATCTGATTAGATAGATGAAAGTACGTAATTAACAATGCATTGAACAGAGTGGTATCATAATTCCAACCCTGCAGGCTGCAACTAGTCTAAACTATCCAAAGCAAATTCTCGCAATTAATAGCTATGCAAAAGAAAATAAAACTTTATAGTAGAAAGCGACTATGACTCCGTCTGCTCAAAAAATGCAATCGTCGAACAAAACGTACTCGTGTTCTCATCCTCGGGAACCAACGACTCCCCACTCGACGAGGTAATCATATTAACACTCGCCTTCGTGCTCAGACCATAGATTTTGATATCCGAGCAGTCCACCTCTACCATATTCTCCTGACAATCCTCTGTGTTGAGACATGTCTGCGCGTAGTTCTCAAAGAAACTGTACAACCCGGCACCGTACACATATGTCTCGGCGGAGTTGAGCACGCGCAGACCCCATGCCTTGCGGCACGAGGCGGTGTCACAATTTGAGAAATCGGGATCGTTCCAGGAAGTTTGGGGAGTGAAGGGGGTAAGCGAGTCCGGGTTGGATTGGTAGTAGGGTGTTTCGGTCTGGATGAGGCCGAGGAAGACGTTTTCCGCGTTGGAGACCTGGTAGTTGTAGAGTTGGTTGTGTTCGGAGGCGGTGCCGTACATCCAAACAGCGCCGGTGGACTCGATGAGCACACCACGGCCGTTGTAGATGTTGATCTGGTTGTGGTCCTGCAGGTCCAGTTCGTGGTCTGCGGTCCAGAACCAGGCGTTCTCGAGGTATCCGCTGGCCTTTCCGCTGATGTGGAAGAGGAGGAAGGCGCCGACGCACTCGGAGTTGGCCTTGGTGGTTTCCTTGGGGGTCTTGGCGCACTTGTCGCTTTGGAGCTCGGTGCCGGCGGAGCCACCGATGCGGAAGTGGGTGTCCCACATGGCTGCACCTCCTTGTTCCTCCTCGACGAGGTTCCACTGCATAAGAATGGCGCCGGGGGCAGGGCCCTTGGTTTGCAGGGTGATGTCGCTAATCTCGACGGTACCCTTTTCGCCTTCCTTTCCGACCTGCAGCATGGGAATGGGGTTCTTCTCGTCGCCGAACTTGTCGCCATGGGCCATGAGGACGGGCCAGACTTCACCGACAATCTTGACGCCACTGGGGATGAGGATGGTGTCGGTGACGACGTACGAACCGTGGTCGAAGTAGACGATCTGGTCTTCGGTGGCGCTGTTCAGAATCTTCTGAATAGCCTGAGTGTCGTCGGTCTGACCATCACCCTTGGCACCGGAGGAGCGGACGCTAATGAACGAAGAAGCAGAGTAGCTCTCGTACAGGGGCTTGGAGCGTTCGAAGATCTTGCCCTTGCTGTCCAAGAGGCCAGTGGCCTTGGCCTGGGAAGGCATGACAGTTTGCAGACGGGTCTTGGTGACGGTCTGGCTAGAGCAGGCACCGTGGCTGTGGCTATGACCGCCAGAACCACCGAGACCGAGAGAAATACCGACGCCACCAGAGACAGGCGCGGTGGTGTGTGCGGACACGGGTGTGGCCGAAGTGGGCTCCTGAGCAGGGACGGTGCCGTGAGCGACCGAAGTAGCTACGGGCGTGGGCTCAGCCGAAGACTGGGCCTGAGGAACAGAAGTCGCGGCGGGAACAGACACCGAAGTGTCAATACCCGAGAAGAAAGAGCCGACGATACTCGACACATCCACAGACGGTATCGACATGTCGCCGCCAAACCCGGTGGGAAGCACGCGCGACGCGGAGAGAGTGGTCTCAACATGGTTGGTTGGGCAGTACTCGACGGTTTCCACAACAGTCTCCGTAACGACTTCAGGCTCATCACGCTTTACGATGGCGTTACCAGGAGTATAGGCGTTACCTTGCACGTAGCTAGCGATGACAGAACCACCCTCAAGCATGGTGCTGCCGTCAATGCTGGCAACAGCCACATCAGAACCAGAAAAGTCAACGTTGTCCAACACAAGGACACCGCCACCATTGGGAATGCTGTCATCGGAGAAGGCAGTCACAACACCGGTGGGAGTGTTGGTCAGTGTACTATCGAGGATCAAGACGGAGCCAACAGTCTGGTTGGAGGGCGAGTTCGACATGTTGAGACCGGTCTGGCAGTTGTTGATCGACAACGACTTGAAAGTCCAGGCCCAGTTCCAGTTGACGAAGATGGCGGTGTTGCAGTCGTTGAAAGTAAGGTTGCGAGTGGTGAATTGCTGGTTACCCAAAAACATACCGTAGTTACCGCCGTTGAAAGTCAGATCGGTCATGAAACCACCGGAGCCGTTGTCCATGAAGATACCCTGCTGCTTGTTGGCATCACCACCGCCGCGAGCCAACTCGAAGCGGATGTTCTGCAAGCTGGTGGCCTGACCAACCTGCCAGTGAATACCAGCACCGGATCCCTTCGGCATCTCCGTCAAGTCGACAACAAAGTTGCGAATCGACCGGAAGAAGTTGTTTTGGTTCGTGTACCAGCTGGTCCCCTCGTCATCATATGGATCGGCATCGATAACGGCCATACCGGAGAAGTCAGCGCTGGCCTTGATCACAGGCAGGTTCAGCGCATCACCAATCATCTGGGTGTAGTAGTACTGAACAACGGGCTTGGAGACCACGTAGGTACCCGCGGGAAAGTAAACCAGAGCCGGGGTCGTGGTGGACGAGTCGCAGCCTTGGCCACAGCGGTTACCGGACGAGATGGCCTCGTTGATGGCATCCGTGTCGTCGGTCGATCCATCACCTATTTGGTCAGTAGGTAAATCTCAATTAATTTCTCTGAAGCAGACTTACCCTTGGCGCCAAAGTCCTTTACGTTACGGAAAACCTGGTAATCCGAACTGTTTCCAAAAGCCACGAGACCCTGGTGCTTCACGCCCTCAACCCAGTACGCCGAGTCTCGGGAAACGAGCGAAGAGTCCTGGATGGGCGACGCGAGGGCGACACCCAGCAGCTGGACGAACAAGAATAGTGTATATAGTAGTTGCATTTTGCCTGGTTTTTTTCTTTTTTTGCGATTCCGACCAGCAGACTCGAATAACGAACGAACGGTGTGATCAAAAGGGAAAAGAGAGAATAGCAACCAGTGCTATTCTTGGTGGTTATAAAGGGAAGGAATGCAGGGGCCGCAGAAAAGAAGGAACGACGAGAAAAAGAAAAGAGTGAAAACAAAGAGTGAATGGCGATAAGTAGGGAAACACAAGGAATAAAAGGGAAGAAAAAAGGGAAAGGAATGAAAAAGAAAGGATAAAAGAGAGCTTCAACAACGCCCGATTGGGCAATTGCCGGGGACTTTTATATAAACCGGCGCGACGAGAGATCTCAGGAGGCGGCCCACACAGACCAATCAATGCCCACAGCCTGGCCGAGTTGAAACGCACGATGAAACGTCCAAGTCGGGGAGGGGAATTAAGGAACGACTAGAAAGAGCGGCAGTATGGTGAAAAGGCCAGTACAGATGGAAAGAGAGCCAGCGACACTCGTTATATAAAGCCCTGAAGAATGCTATACCCCGATCAACATTCCCGGCAAGTAAACATCAAGCGCGGCGTTCGGCGACGGTATCCAGGGATGCAGCAGAGGATTTCCCTTCTGGATAGAGCATCAGTGGATAGACAAGCTTTGCACAGATCAGCCTCCTTAATTAAACCCGAAGAAAGTCTAGCCGTGATCTCTGACTCGTCCACAGCGGCTGCCCCTGATTAGACACATCCGAGAGCCTGAACAGCGCGTCCACATATTCTGTAAACTCTGGCCTGCCTCATCGTGAAGTCTCCATTAATACCGGGATGAGTCTGTCGTCACAGTGCTGTTCATATCCGTAGATTATTTCCGATCTTCTGTACTCGGTAGCCTCATGCACATCCCGCATTATCCGGGGGTCCCTCACTCGCCCTCCAGACCAGCTCAGAATAAAGCAACCTTCGCCTAAGCGCTTCGACTCCGGACCCATCATATTTGCCGAGCGGATTCTCATTTCAACTTCATCCACCCTTCCTGGGCGCCTAGATATCCTGTAAACACTCGCGGTGTGCCCTTGATACACTGCCAAGGGTGATTCACATTCCGTGCGGCATCAAAGGGTCGCGGTGAGATCTTGAACGTGGTCTGGCCTGCTGATAGGCCTGGACGAAGATGGTCATGGCAAACGAGGGGCGAAGCTAAGAACAGATGGTCCTCTATACGGAGTAATATTATTCACGTTGGTGATGACTGTTCACTGAATACGGGTCGCGTGTTGGTCGCGCGGAATTATGTACTGATGAATAATCAATCTATGTTTATAATGGTTATGCACTGTGCACCCGAAGTATAACTGGAATGAGGGAGCACAGTTGAACTGCAATAATGATATTTCCAGGCTGCTAGTCGCTATTATGAAGTAAACCTCTTATTCAAGAGGTTAGAAGTTAGTTTGGTTTATATGTATGGTACAAGCAATAGCGATGAAGCCAGAACTCAATTGTTGCTAGCCGATGTCGGATATACATATATCTCCATGCCACCGCCGGACTATATATTTCTATACTTATTGACCGTTAATACACAGCTGCCGCGCGTGGTATATGCTGAAACGTATGAAGATTAAGTGCGTACTCGATCCCCTCGAGTACTTGCTCCTGCTCAAGGGTGATCACATGTTATCAGGTTTTTCTTGGTCCTATTGTGTACTCTCTTTCCCCCTTCACCTCTCTCCACCCATCAATCAAACATTTCTCGTCTAATTTTTTTCTCTCTTCATACACCATAACCTGTCGCCCAAATGCCTTCTTCATCTTAAGAATGGAGCATTGCATTGCCTCAATATCCCATCGAAACACAGTCATCGACTGACGACATTCTGGATTAGACGCCTCTTGACTAAAACGACACTCCGCTCCATACTCGGAAGCATATCAAGTGTATGTGCCTTACTCTACCTTACAGCATGACCGACAAAACCTGACTCGAGTTTGCTCCCATAGGTCTCAACTTGCTCCGCACTCCATTCCCGTCACTCAGCAAACCAGGGTCCCGAAGTCCAGAACCGCCTGATAGAGTCATGCTTCCAAAATGTCTATCAATGATCCGAGACACGGATAATGATTGGTATTTCTTCTTTACTATCTACTTCTACGCTGAATCGGACCGGTTATCAGAATAGTTACAGGTCCCGACGACCTAATCCGCAACGCTTTGCTCTCGACTGACATGCTTGTCGAAACGTATTGAAGTGATTGGAGGACTGCGGACAGAGCTAGACCTTAGGCACCGCTTAGGCCCGGTTATCATTATCTGGGATCACTGGGTAGTGTGACCGTTCGATGCCAAGAACCTCAGATCGCAACGGCGAGAAAACCCCTGGCGTAAAGCCCTTCAGCAGCCTATTCTACACACCAGACTGACGGGCCACGAACCGCTCATGACCGTGTCGCCTCCCTTGCCTATTTAGGCACCATGTCCTCAGGACTGGAAGAAACTCATTCCCGGACAATTGCCGAGTCTGAAGAGTCAATATCATCGGAGATCCTCGGGCAGCCTACTTGAGGTAAAAATCCGAATCCTCTCTTGTCACCCCATTCGGTGTTAATCTGGCTTGTAGCATTTTGATCGTCGGAATTATGCATGGGCGAATGTGTTTGCTTATGGACATCCATCAACTCAGCCAGTTTGTCCGCCACCTCTGAAAACGTACCGCAAGATGAAGTGGTGATCCCACCCCTCAAGAGCAAGGAGGCCTATGTGTTCATAGGGCTCAACAACATCACAGCAACTCAGTTATGAGACCGCTACCTCCGCTAACCTGGTGAGAACATCGTTGAATGTAAGCAATTGCATTTACGAAGCACCCATGAGATGAGAAGCTAAGCTCCTGTAGTCGCCTGGAGCGTACCTGGAAGAGAGACGGGGTTCAAGGAATACGAGGGCGATCGATTTGCCGTTTCCCACTTTCATTTTTAACCATAGACGACACCAACTACCCTGGGATTTACGCTATCGTGTCTTTCCACGGCCATCAATTCGAAGAGAATCGACGACAGCCCAGGTAGACGACCAACAGCGCAAGGGGCCAATCGGCGAGTCCGAATCCTGGAATGCAATATGGGTAACGACGACTGGTAGGCCACGGCCTGGCGCAATTTCACGATGCAGAAGGCACCTTTTCAACGTTGAAATGCCATTGTGACGCCCGGAAGCTCACTGTCATCTCTGATGCCTGCAGTTCAGTGTTTTGCGATAGATGCACCCACTCAGATTATGGTGAGCACCATCTACGCTGCGAGAGCTGTTCTGTGTCAGCGTCACTTATGGGCATCGACGACCTGTTTTCGAGCTCCACAAAAATCACCTAAATATCACTATAATTGACAGAAGCTTTGAAAGTACCGCGAAAATCAACCGGTCGTGCACTCGTCTCTCCGTTCCGATCACGCCAACCTAGTTCACTCTTTTAATATGCCCTAGGCTGTGGACCTTGGGATCACTGTTCACCGAACGCAAACATTCCCTGATTCGGAATAGTCTTTTGCGATAGAAAGATGCCTAGGCCAGAATGCAAATGTCCTCACAGTAGCATAATAAAAGGGCGCAGGGATGCTTGACGGTAACACAGCATGATCTAGCAGAAACCTTGAATTTGAATGACACCAATGGTATCTTTTCCTGGACCCAAAGGGGGGGGGGGAAGAAAAGAAAAGATGCTATAAGTTCTCATCGTTCCGGGGACAAATATGTATGGACATAGCATGTAAGATTGGGCAGAAGGTACAATGGAACAGTTCACGCCAAGCCCAGTCACCGAATAATTCTATTGAACACCGGCGGAGGAAAGGCTCCGGAACCAGAGGGGAAAATTCAATTCAATTAGACCAAAGAGTTAATGATCATGGTAGCAATCGCGTCATTTGCGCCATAGTAATTATCAATCAATCCCACGCTGCACATTATTGTCACTGCGACCCAGCATACCGGTGGAAGGCGGCGCAGCAAAAAAAAAAAAAAATAGTGAAAATAGTGTCGGAGTCGGAGTGGACCAACCACCGATAGTCAGCCATTCACGTTGACATGGTCGACCATGCTACCATACTTGTAGTCTTCCGTACCGGAATAATACGAGAATGTGTTTGAGGCTGTACTCCGTAGTTGTGTGTACAGGTGTCTGTGAGTATTTGTAGTAGTAATAGTGGCAGTAGTAGCAGGAGTATGTACAGCGTGGCTGGTGTACGATATGACAGCTATCGTCCATGTCTATCGTTCTATTATTATATACGAGGCTGGATGGTGGAATACATACGTTGACATGGGTACGTATGAGGGTGTATTCTCCGTGCACTGCGCAGTTGTTCTATTCTTAGCACAACACGAGAGGAGAATGGAATAGATGAGTACGGAGTACGGAGGAGGCGAAGAGAAATAGAAACATAAGAGAAACAGACAAGAGAGGACATGTCGATGTTCCTAGATACAAGCAGTAGTCTGTACAGAATGGTAAGTAGTAGTAGTAGTGTTCTACAGGACTATAAGAAGATCACTCACGTCATCTAGCGATTCAGTATGAATACCCAGATGGAACCAGATCAAACGAGCTGAATACGGAGGAATGTATCCTTAGTGAGGCTTCTTTCTACTCTGTCCTCTGTACTTGTACTCTGTAATATGATATAACATGGGCTATCGACAGGTTCATCCCCTATTCTCTTCGCTCCGAGAGAAGCCTATTCTCCACTGCCCGCCGTTTTCTGCCTTTCTTTTTGACTTCTGTAATTTTTCTTTTTCTTTTCTCTTCTCTTTCTAATTTATTTCCTCTGAATACTTACTAGTACTAGTATTCTGTACTGGTTATCTTATATAATCGGTATTATCCCTCCTGCCGATCCATTCTTTCTCTCGTTCTCTCACATCTTCCAACCCACTCCAATCACGAACACCCATCATTCCATCCCTCTCTCTCTCTCTCTCTTGCCTTCGCTTTTCCCTCTCGCGCTTTGTTTGCGGTTCTTACCTTTTTGGATTTGACGCGTTATCTGCATGGTCCTCTTCAAGCCGGTCTCTTGACCTTTTCTTTCCGTTCGTTGTCTGTCTCTGTTCTCTCCCTGAAACTCTCCACCCGCACGACTACCACGGCTACTTCTCTACCTAAGCCCACCGTCTTTCACCACGCAAGAGAAGATGCTGTCGGCTCCTGTCAAGTCCGCCAAGCGCATCTCCTCGCTATTCTCGCTGGGCTCTCACAAGGACGGCTCCGTCGCTTCATCTCCCGTGTCACCCGGCTTCAGGTCCTCCCCCGAACAGCAACCCCAGGACGCAACCCGACCTCGCAGTGCCTCCCGACCCTCTCGCATTGTCTCACAGCCCAATCTCGATACCTCGACAGATTTCAATTACGACGAACCCCTCCCTCCACCGCCATCGCTCCTCGCTGTCAACCAGGATCTCGCCAACAGCGCCAGCACCGGCCCCGATGGCAGACCACAGAGTCGGGGTCGTCGGAGGAGTAGCAGCAGACCCGCCAGCGCGGCTGGCTTGTTTGTCCCTGGTGGTGGTGGTGGCTCTGACTCGCGTCCTAGCACCCCCTCCAAGCGACGCAGTTGGATTCCTGGCCGCGTTCGCGCGAGCTCCGTTGACACTAGAGGCCCTGCCAGTCCAGGTTTGACTCCTAACCAACCCAGTGCTTGGATTGCGGGTCTAGATCAGAAGATTGCCTACGACTTGGAACCATTGGCGCGGGGTGATCAGGTATGTATTTGGCACCGAGAAAAGAAAGGAGAGAAACTAAGATGATAGGCTTCCGAAATCTGGAACGAGAATGGCGATACCTACGTCTACCTTTTCCCTCAAAATACCGGCAGACCACCATCGTTCAAGGTGCATTCGACTGTCTTTGCTGAATCGCCCTCGTTGACCTTCTTGGCCCGTGGTACCGATCCCAAAGCGCAGGCTCTGGAGCAGCAAGCACGACACATGTCAATCAGTAGCCCGACAAATCTGCCTGACAATGACAATGAAAGCTCTGGTAGTAACCGCATGGCTTTCGTTGACGACGCGGCCGATGAGCCCCAGGAGCTGCATCTCTTCTTGCCCATCCCCCTCAACTGCGATGTCTCCAGCCCCGGCACTCGCATCTCGCAGGAGGACACTGAAACCCTTCTGCTCTTCCGTAATCTCTTTGCCTTCTTGCTAGGCCAGTCCCTCATTGCTACTCCGCGCTCTCCGTCGCTCTTCTCTATCTTCATGGATGTCGCCTCGCTCTTATCCCGCTTCGAGTTCAGCAACTTGGACGGTACCAACTTTGGTGAAACTGCGACCACCAGCTTTGGCAACTACTGCGACGAGCTCCATCTGGGCGACGTGCGCCGCAGCCGTGAAAAGACCATTGAAGCCATCGTTCTTGGCGAGCGGCTTCGTTTCTACCCACTCTACCTCGAAGGTTTCGTGCACGGAGTGGGCAAACTGGACGAGCTCAAGCAGCTGCGTAGTCCCAAGTTTGGCTTGATCCATCCCATCACCCAGAAGCGTCTGGAACGTGGTTTCATCGACCTCGATACCAGGCTTCGCGTGCTCTACAGTAAGCTGAACGAGTTCGATTTCCCCTCCGTCTTTTCCGGAGCAGCCAACTCCACCACGTCCGTTGAAAGCAAGGTCGTGCGTTTCAAGGCCTGGAAGCAAGCCTTTTCGGAGTTCCGCCGCTTCACCATGCAGTACTACCGCCAGAAATATGGCTCGTGGCCGCCCAAGGCCCGTTCCAAGAAGAACCATTTCGAAGAGAGTGGGCTCAACCGCCAGGTCCTCAATGACCTGTATCGCGATTTCTGCGATCTCTACGACATGATGGTGGATCGTGGTGCGTTGACTGACCGCACCATCGACCATTCTGGCGAAGCACCTCAGACCTCAGATCCGGACGAACTCCAGACCCGAGCCCTGCGCCAGGTCATGAGCGAGTATGACCGCGCCACGCCGCCCGTGCAGCCGCCGATTCCATTTGACACTCCCCAGATACCGTCTTTGAAGTCTCTGCACAGCAAGCCAATGGACGCGAAGAAGGAGGCCAAGCGCAAGACCAAGAAGCTCAAGGATACCGATGTCAACGCTGTCCTGATGGGTTCCTACACTCGCGAGGGTCTGCGGGCCACTCCCTTCATCGAGAGCTTCATGCAGTTCGAGCGCCGCTGCGGCCATGGCAAGACGGTCAACGACCTGATTGACTTCCGCTGCGGTCAGTGGATCTTCCTCTACTGTGTCATCCAGGCCCTGCCGCTTCTCGTGGTCGACGTGCCCAACGTCAGATACAACGATGCAGTCGAGTATTTCCTGTGCATTGCCCCGCGTGGCGGTGCCCCATGGATCCAGAATGACTCCAAGACTGCCCGGAGTTGGTTCGGTGTCGCCGGTGGTGCTGGTGTTGTCAGTCTTCCGTCAGACGTTGTCGTCAACGGTGTTGAGGGTATCTACCGTCGCAGTCACTGCTGGCAGATGGCCGAGCAATGGGCCGATGCAGATGCCATTCTTGAACCTCCGATCGTCGAGGATGCCTACGACAACGAGTCGTCCGTGTCCTCGCCGTACCCGGCCCAACAATCGTCTGCCGGGTCGTCTTCTGAGCCCCAGCCCAGTCCGTACATGGCACCCCCGAATGCCCTCACGCCGCCGCCGCCGGCCATTCCTCGAACCAATTCGCCTGCCTTGCGGAGTCGGGCCGAACACCGTCATTCCATTTACCCTGGTCTGGAGGCCTTGCCACTGCCAGCCGGTGTGGCACCCATTGAACCGCCCGCGCGACCGATGAGCCGGTTCAATCCCAACATGAGCTTCGACGACATCTTGAAGCAGGTTCCTCAGAAAAAGAAATAATTTTGACAACATAAAAAAGGAGTACTAGGGAGGGACCATTGTGTTTATAATTGTGTTTTGAAGGGGTTCACTTCTCATTGTTTTCTTTATGCATTACCTGTCCTACTCTGGTGTGCGCGCACTCCAGACGAACAGCCATATCCTTTCCTTGCATTTACCTTATAATTCCCATTTCGTGTTTTGTTATTGTGTCTGGCTCTTTGCATCTATCTTTTTTATCTTTTTGTACTTTGGACTTGCGTTTTGGGATTGTTTGATGATGCACACAGGCACATACATCCTCTGTTGAGGAAAGCAATACTGTGTTTACATTTTGTGAATCGTGGTCAACCATGTCAGATCTCTCAACCACATACTTTAGACTGCGATGAGATCTGATACAATGTTCCATGAAATGGATAGAAATAATACGTCCATAGAAGGACGGTAATACTTGAGACCTTCCACAGTACAGTTAATTGAGTGTAGTGTATCCACGGGTATACTTGTACTGGTTCTGGTTCCGTACCTGTTGAGCCGCATCTCTCATTCCACGGCTCTGTCTGGTCAACGTCACTGAATAATGAACCCAACCTCACCAGCTCGTCAGGACACCTTCGCTTCTTTTTCTTAATTATGATCCTTCACACAGCACGAAATCTACTGATTGCACTGCCATTGGTCTACAATACGGATCTTCTCTCCATCATGCAGCGCCGCCGCAATCCCGACGCTCTTAGTGGGCGACGGCCATGTCACCACGTTATCAGGAAATTTGCCCAGCAGATCGTGTTTTGCGACACATATAAGGCTCTATGTCTCCTGAGGCCATAGATAAATCTCTTACCCTGAGTACGGATACCCCTGAGATTCCTTTGCGCTTTGTGCAAAATACGGCGATCGTCCGCTAACTGGCAGTCGGCGTTTAGGACGCTTCGTATTCCGCGTCTCAAAATTTTAGAAAATTGCACTCTTGAAGAGCAATTGCAGGCAAACTACGTGATGAAGAAGATGATCGTTTAAATCTATAATGTCCCGCTCACGCTCTCGGTCCACCGTGGGCAGCGACGCCCACGACCGCCTCGAGCCGCGCCTCCAAAAAGCAGCGGAACATAACGACCTCGAAGCCCTGACCATCATCGTCAACCTCTCTCGCGAAAATGGCCAATTCAGCGACTCCTTCCTCCGCGTCGGCCTCATGCGTGCCACCGAGCGCGGCTGTATCGAAGCAACACAATACCTTCTCCGCCAGGGCGCGAAAGCTGACATCCCCAACCTCGACCACACCGGGAATAGACCCTCGCCCTTATTCCGCGCCGTCGAGCGGAACCATGTGCGCATTGCGCAGTTGTTGTTGGATTACGGAGCGTCGCCGGAGACGGTGGATAAGAAGGGGCGAACGGCGTTGATGACGGCTGCATGGCGGAATCATTGGCATATGCTTGATTTGCTGATTGCGCGGGGGGCGAATGCCAATGCGAAGGATAAGAGGGGGCGGAATGCGCTGCATAATCTTGCTGCGGATAAGGTGTGTGATTGGGGCGATGATGTTGTGCGATTGTTACTTGGTACTGCGTGTGCTGTTGATGGGGAGGAAGGGAGGGATTCGTTGGGCCGAACGCCATTGCATTGGGCGTGTGCGACGGGGAAGATCCGACTGGCGGAGTTGTTGCTTATGCGCGCTGGGCCATTCGTGGTTGATATTGATGCTGTGGAGTTTCGGAATAAGACGGCGTTGCATATTGCGGCTGCGCATGGGAGGGAGGATGTTGTGGGTTTATTGTTGAGGTATGGGGCTGATTTGGAGGCTCGGAGTGATGGTGGGTGGACGGCGTTGCATAATGCGAGTGATAAGGGCTCTGTGCCGACGGTTTGTATGCTGTTACGGGCTGGGGCTAAGGTTAATAGTCAGCTGTTGAATGGGGTAACGCCGTTGCATTTGGCTGCGCAGGCTGGGCATACTGCGATTGTCGAGTGTCTTCTTGAACGACCGGATTTGAAACGGCGTATAAAAGACAACTTTGGGAGCACGCCGTTTTTGCGGGCGGCGCAGTTTCACCGCAAGGATATTGTGTTTCTTCTGGCGCCTTTTAATAATGTCGAAGCGCTTTCGCCTGATGCCAAGGGGGCGTGTGAGAACTTTGAAGCGACAATTGTCGACTTTGGCAACTATCACAACGAGAACCGTGTGCAGAAGACCTCAGTCTACAACCTTTTGTACGGCCGCGACAAGGAGAACCCACGCAAACAGGCCTTCAAAACCCTTCCTACTGACAGCGGAGTGACGGATTTCCGCTGGATCCATCTACCCGCTAATAACATGGCATGGGTAGAGGCCTTGCTCACTAAAGCGTTTATCGAAGAGGGTCTGCACGATGTGGACGGGTTTAAGGGTCTGGAGAAGTCATTCAACTACCAGCATCGCGGACAATGGACGCATTCACATTTCATGCGGCCGTTATGTCAGAGTACGCCAAGGGCTACGGCTTTAAAATCTCGCGACGAGGAGTCAAGTTCGGAAGACACACTCTCGCCCCTTTCGCCTAGTATAACGGTGAATGGACAGACGATAGTGAATGAACGACCTCGGGATTGTAGAAAGGAAAGGCAAAACCACATCCATCCCGAGAACAACGGCCATGGCCACCACCGTCGACATAGCAGCAACAAAAGCAAGAAGAAGAATACCGGTAAAACAGAATACTTTGCAGACAACGCAAGTGTCCACAGCAAGAATAAGGGGTCCAAGTACCCCGGAACTCCCAAGGGAGAGAAGAGTAAATCGTCGTTCGGTCGTGAGCGACATCCGTCCACGTGCAGAGACTTAACAACGTCCAACGTTTGCGTTTTCATGCCGTATCTACATTTTGAAACTGCGGAGCGACGGCAGAGAATGCAGGAGGCTATTCAGCGGGCTGAGTTTATTAGACGACGGCGGTTACCACCGCCTCCACCGGTGCTTTCATTTACTCCAGACCAGGTGATAGGTCGGTCTGTTTCGCGAGATGAGATGTTGATTAATGCGCATCTTACGTCGTCGTCTACTGCCTCGTTGCATGTTCGACGCACGCTGGACCAGTTCTTCTACCCGAATATCGATACTAGTACCCGAGACCAAGACCAGGTGGTGTACCGGTATCAGACGAGAAGTGACGATGGACGCTGCGATGATCCAAAGATCTTCATGGTCGACCAACTGTGGATGTGGATTCTGGGCCCAGATTTGATCGTGACAAGCTTTGCTCAGCGGTGGGAGCAGCCCAAGAATGACCCGCTGAATGTGCTGGACGGTGTCATTGAGGATATAAATTCGAAGACCCGTGATCCGGTTACCTCAGTGTATGACCTGGCGATTGCAATCACGAATCGGTGCTCTGGGGTATTTGATCGTCACCGCATGGACGAGGAGTACCAATTCCTAGACATGTTCGAATCAGCAGTCGGACTAGCAACCGACCGCGAGACGGTACTATTCCGCCAATTCAACGCAGCATCCCTCCAAGCATCAGAATGGCTCATGAATCACCGCAAACTCAATCACTGGGCCCGCCACGCCCAAAAACAGGAAGACCAACAAAAAAACTACCGTCCCTGGATCCTTGACGACACTGACCAACGAGCCTGCCACGAATCAGATGAACCTCTCTTCATTGACAAACTCCTCGACATCGGCCAGGAAACCGACCTCCTCGCCGAAGCAAAAGACATCCGCGACGAACTCAACATCATCCGCACAATCCTACAGCACCAAAAAGACATCCTCGACGACCTCCAAGACATCATCTGCAGTATCCACACCCATACTTACAACAACCGCCCGCAATCAGACATAAAAAAACGCTTCAGAGAACAACACCGCACTATCGACATTCACTTAAAAGACATCGAGCGCATGGACGCCCAGGCCGAACGTGTCTACTACTCCATAACAGACCTCCTGGACCTAAAACAGAAACAAGCCAGTGCAAACGAAGCCCGTTTCGCGCGTGACCAGGCCGCGGGGACAACCCGCCAGGGGAAAATCATCCTCGTCTTCACTATCGTCACTATCATCTTCTTGCCGCTCTCTTTTATAACATCGTTCTTCACAATCAACCTTGCCGAATTCCCCCACGACACCGACGGTGACACACAACTCCACCTCTCCTACGTAGCCCAATACACATTTGGCATCGGCTTCGCCATCTCCATCCCGCTAATCGGCTTAGCCCTCGCCGTCGACGACATCGGCAACATATTATGGCTCGTACGCCGGTATTGCACGGAACAATTCTGCAAGCTCACCGGAAACGACGACATTAAGGCTCAAGGAATGCGGAAACAAGAGAAGACCCAGGATATGGAGTATGAGGCTGCTGTGGAGAGGATTCGGAGGAAGAGTATGGAGACGGAGTTTGCGGGGAGTTTATTGCCTGTTTCGACGAGGGGGACTGGGAGGACGGGGCGGACGGGGAGGACGATGCCGTTTAGGGTTGAGGGGTTTGGGAGGAGGTTTTATGATTGATTTCTTTGGTGTAGATTTGATAGATAATGATAATGAGATTAAAATAAAAAAGGCTAACTTGAACAGATGAAGGTGTTACAGACATTAATTGCTTCGAGTTTATTGTTTAGTCAAGTCAGAACTTTCTGCGCCTAAACACCTTATTCCATATCATCTTCTTCATGTCTGAACTGGAACCAAGCGATATATTCAAAGGCGAGTCTCACCATGGCCATTTTCCAGGCCAGGTCAAGCAGAGAATTGTGTTACCACTGCCATATCTGTCAGTACTCCTGACAAACATGTAGAAGGTACGTGTAAGCATACACACCTACCAATATCACCTACGCCAGTCTGTGCTCGGTGGATTCATCTTTCCGAGCTCTCATCTGTGCACAGTCCCATAGTGAAATCTAGCTAGTACAGAACCCGGGCAGCCTGCTGCCTTGTATTCCAGTATGATAAAGGTAAGATGGCCCAAGTCCAAATACCCGCTGATGTAGATGGAAAATGAAATATGTGCAATGACGGTGTCAGGCTGCCCTGATGAGACTACTCATATGTGACAAGTAAGCATCCAATTAACAGCTGTTGAGAGGGAAGGAAGCTTCAACCCAGCATCGAAGCAAAGATGAAAGCCATGCATGTGCTTATTCACCTACCAGGAAGATGGAGAATGGGCCGCATTGCGGAACAGTCCCTTTAGTCTTTTAGTGTGTGAATATGATTGATTGGCCGGCTAGATTTTACCAGTGTGTACATGCTAATACCTCGACACCTCCCGTCCATACACCTTATTCAATAGTCTCCGAAACACAACCCTTATCTTGTTCTTCCAGCTAATGCTCATCGTCGCATACGCCCAATTCCACACAAGTGCTGCGGTCCGCCCCGTCAACCCCTGCGGCAGATACTTATACCCGTCCTTTTCGTGTGGGATCTGCATCAATGCATTAGCGTCCCCGATATACGCCAGCGATCCTAGATCCCGGAACGAAAATGGACCGGATTGCTGGATATCGCCCTTGTTGAACCGCGTCGCTAGCCATTTGGCTTCTTGGAAGGTTGCTTGCGCAGTAGCTGGTGGAGCACCGGTTTCGGGCATGGCGTTGTCACCCATTGCGAAGACATCTTGCATGACTGCTGTTTGGCCTTGGTCGTTTTCGAGCTGCACGCGGAGTTGGCCGTCGACGAGTAGTGCGCCGACTTTGGATGCTTTTTTCACGTGCCAGGTAGTGTTTGTTACCTCGGTGGGTGGCTTTGAGCCGTCTTTCATGAGTACGGAGTCCGTGGGGAGGGAGCTGAGATCCTGCAGTGCGCGCGAGACGAATTTGTTCATTGCATTGCCTGTCACCCATACGCACATGCCGGTGCCGACTTCTCCTTCTTCCTCGGTTGACAGGGTTAGGCATCGTTTTGGATCCATGTCGTATGGTGGTGGATCGCCGGGTGCGCCCCAACGGAGACCTTTGACGTGGTGGGAGGTTTTGATCTCGATGCCTTCTTTTTGCATAGTGTCCATTGCGTAGCGGGAAAGGGACTCGTCGAACATGGAGAGGACTTTAGGGGCGATGTCGTAGAGCGAGATGCGTGGAATGCCTTCAAGGGCCGGGTATAGACGGACTACGTCTTGATAGATATAGTCGCGGAGGTTCGCTGCTAGTTCTGTGCCCGTGGGACCGGCGCCGACGATGGCGAAGTGTAGTAGGTGCTTGCGCATTTCCGGTGAGGTTGTTGGGAGTACGGCTAGTTCGAAGCATTCCCGCACGCGACGCTTGACCCGGCGCGCATCGCCGATGTCCTTGAAGAACATGGCGTTGTGTCGTACACCGGGCGTCTTAAACGTCTTGCTCACTGCACCCACCGCGATGACTAGTTTGTCATACGGAACCTCGAACATTTCTCCCTGCTCCCATCTCCGCGCCTCAGTCATGGGCCGGTGACTTGTAGTTTCAGGGCCTTCCTCATGTAACCGCTCATCTTCGTGTGTCCGCGGTGATTCCGTAACACCACTCTTAACCACCGTCGATTCACACAGCACCGTCTTTTTGTCAAAGTCGACCGCCCGCGCAGCCGCCTGAATGAAATCGACTTTCGCCTTGGAATCCCGCACCGGTTCGACGATATTCGAGAAATCGAGTGCGCCGCTGGCAGCGTCGGTAAGGAGCGGCGTGAAGACGAAGTAAGACCTCGGGGAGATAATAAGCGGCGCGAAGGAGTCTGCGGATAGTCTGCGCGAGAAGCTGTACCCTCCCCAGCCGGATCCGAGGATGATAACTCGTTCGCGGTTTACGTCTGATTGTGCGATTGCTGTCGAGTGTCCGACTTGCGCAGCCAATGCTAGTTTAGTCGTTGAGAATCGTGCTCTTTGTACCTGGCGCAAGGCCGAACGCCGGGGCAGGACCTGTAAATGACTCAATGCCAGTAGCGTCATTTCAAAGCTGTACTGACCATAGAAAGTAAATGGAAGAAACGAAGAAATATAAATGGCAAATCCTGAAAATAGCACATGAAGATAAATGCATTTCGCATACTTCCGGAACCTGAACACATCATGACTTCATCTGGCATTTCCCCATGCGGTAAAAGTGATATCTCGGTCAACGATCGACTCCGATCCCGGTGCCCATTAAAAGCAACATTATCACCAATAGAGCACAAGCACTCCTGAACATCGGAACGAGGACTTCCGTACTATGACTCTGACTCCGTACGGTGTACGGAGTACGGAGCATGAACAATCACGGGATCCACGCCGGCATCGCTCGGACGAAAATAGAAAGGAAAAAGAAAGTGTTCGGAAAGTCCAGGCTTCCGTAACTCACCACTCCGGGCGGATAAGGGTACCGAGAAGATCTGTCTGTATTAGTACAGCTGAATTAGCAATGATTGTTGAGATACGCGCGGATTGTGGACGACGTCTCGTAATCCAATGCCAGTCATAGCCCAACAACCCGTATTGGGAGAGTACCTCAACACCGGAATCGGTGTCCTTTATGAGAACAGACATGGAATCCTGGGATGAGGGGTGGGATGCGAAGACATTTAAAGCAACGAAATAAGTCACGTGACACGATCATAAGATTGTCGCATGGTGCATCCTGTGCAGTAGATAGAAATGTACTCTAGCGAAGAGATGAATAATGAAAAGAATAACCGGAGCCCATGATTTCTTTCCCTCTTCCTTTTCTTTCCTTGTCTTCTCAGCTATCGACTGGCGCAGAGTTTATAGTCACCTAGGCCACTTGATCTTTTTCAGCGATATCGGGCTATGTTGTCTTCAATACAACTTGGCCTAGTGATATTCCTTTCTCAAGGGTCACCGGATTCTGTTCAGAAGCCTTTACAGTGGCAGTACTGACATACTGATATACGGCCGACGTTTCCGAGAAACTTCGGAAACTGGCCTTTTCCGTTTTCCGCCATGGCTTCGGAACCTCATCCTTATTTCTACTTGGTAGTATTCTATACTAACGCTTAAAATGGATGCTTCAGAGCAGAAGACGGGAACAGCGAGCGCTATTTTGCAGTCCGGGTTTCCATTCTGCCCATTCCCTCAATACCAACTGGAAGACCTCCCCACTGAGGGAGTATTGGAATGGGTGGAAGAGAAATTGGATGCAGGCCAACCATTTGTCGTACGCGGGTTCGACAGACTTGATACCTGGGATGCTGCACTACTCACAAGAGAGAGCCTTTTGGATCTTCTATTCTTGGACTGTATGCATATTGATCTCGTGATTGACGAACCGGGGCTTACTTTGGCATCTAGCAATCCTTGTTAGAAACTGCCAAACCGGACGCGATATCCGCGTGTCGGCGCAGGAATTGCTGCGTTCCGAAAGGCCTGGCCGCAAGGATAGACGTAGAATTCGAGAATCGTTAGTGCCTCTTGCTCGTAAGTGTTGAAAGGGTCCTTATGTTAAATTGTCTAGGCTCTATGCGAAAGATCTACAATGTCCCCCGCGTTGGGCTGAATCGCTAGATGCCCTCCTGCCAGAACCATTTCGATATCTTGGATCCCTCGACCTTTTCAGAGCTTTACCCAAACATATAGCCCCAGAGGTCTTTATGGCATATGTGGGCACGCGGAATTCATTGTATGTCTTGGTCTATGCACCCTTTTATCTGCAGGGCTAGCTAAATCTTGATACAGTTCCGGATTCCACAGATGTTTCAGCGGCACCGTTGCTTTGAACTTCTTACTCGAGGTTGATGGTACGTTCATTATCCTGCCCAATCCTGTCATTGATACTGAGTGACCATGAACCCCGAATAGGTATAGGCCCCGGTACAGTTTGCTACGGCACAGATCGAGATAGCCAAGAAAGATACAATGTATTCACTGAAAAGCTAGGACGTTCTCCCCACACCGACTGGGTGAGCATTTTGCCAGCGCAGATGAAACTCGCAGATTTTCCAATCTATGTCTATGATCAAAGACCAGGTGACCTGGTTATTTTCCCCTCGGCTACTGCACACCAGGTGTGCAACCTGGCCCCGAGCGTTACCAAAGTTGTCTGGAACATCCTTCATCTTTCCTCACTCATGGCATTTTGGCAGGATGTCCAGCCTGCGTATCACCACCAATGCCATGCAGATACTGGCCGAGTACCATTAGTACCATGTAATAGCTTACACCGCGCCTTCGAATCCAATGAGCACCATCGCACAAAGGAACTTACTACATTGGTAGATATATTCCAAAAGCTCATTGATGACCAGATCATTGAACGCGAAATAGATACTCCTATGCGGTCAGTCGATCCACAGGACGGTGTGATTGAGTGCAATTTTTGTGGCTCAACGATCTGGAATCGCCATCTACATTGCGACGAGTGCGGCGACTTTGACCTCTGCATGACCTGTTTTGTATCTGGTCGCAGCTGCAAACATACGTCCGCATACTCGTGGGCACAGATCGTGCCAATCCCAGAATGCAAAAACCTTGTGAAGCACGTTTGGAACATGCTTGAGCTCGCTCCTCAATATTCTTTGCCTGCCAAGTAAGCTATTGCTTTCCCTACACACCTATAGATCTACTGATTCTTTCTAGTTCTAAGTCACTCGGGACCTTGGCTTCTCAAGCGGTGCTCACTCGTCAAGATTCTACGGTGGGCGTTCTTTCATTGTCGGTATGGAGAGCAAAGCACTGACAGCTCCGTAGGGACGGCTATGTCATCTATGCAGGGACAGTCATCCACAATGGAAAGGCATTTCCTGTGAACGGTGCTCTTCCTTTTTTTGCTATCGCGGCCTTTTCCGTCATTTTGATATCGAAACTATCGCTTTGCTGCGACATGTAGGGCCATGGACCTGTCCAAAATGTTCTAGGATTTGCAATTGTCGCTGTTGCCATTTCCCTCAGCCATACCAGCGCAAACATCGACCAGCCGGTCCTCGTGTCAAAGCAGTCGATTCACGTGGCTCCGTCTATGGATTCATGGATAATGTATTCGACCACAAGAGAGGGAAAAGGCCGACCGCCACCATCGAAGATACTTCGACATTATCGCAGAACAGTCCACAAGGGCAGAAACGGCCGCGCACTGAGAGCAGCGACGTGTTCCTCGATGTTTGGAAACAAGATCGGTTTAGAAGACCCAGATCAAGGCTATTGACCAATAGAACGAGTGCCTCACCACTTGAGCTTCCTCCTATTTCCGAGCTGCCCGGAATGGGGTCTACCAATTCTCGGGTCGAGGCGCCTGTCCGCATCAGCGATTTGCTCGTCCAGCAGGGGAGCCTGCCCACAGACGAAGGTGCTGACCGTCGAGCATTCACTTCTCCAAGCTCTTCAGCACATAACGCTTTCCCAAGGTACGAAGTTATGCCCCGTGGTTTCACCGTAACTCCGCCCAGGCCCGAAGAGGCTCGTCCCCACGCCGTAGCGGGCCCCCAAACTAGTGCGGCGCCTGGACTGGGGGACATACCTTCCCTTGAGAAACGCCTAGAGGCCCTCCGCACCTATGCAAACGACCTTTTGGAACTGTCATTGACAGACTCCCACGCCCAAGTTCTCGACCGGATCCAACAGCTGCAGGGGCAAGTTGAAGCGGCCAAGAGAAGGAAAGCGGAGGCTCTATTGAGTGGTTTACGGACGGATTTTCCCGATTTGGCTGACGTGGCCATGGAAGAAGCACGGCGGCGGGGGGTCTTGCAGTAATGATGCCAAGAGAGTCCCACTATCTGCTTACAGGCCTTCCGAGATTGACGTGTATAGTTATAAGGTTATGGTCTGTTTCCGAGCGACATTTCTAATCATCCTTCCCCGCTTGCCCCTCTCCGTTATAAATGCTGCATTCCATAGTATGCTTGTATTCCAGCATATCTATCTTCATCAATTCATTCAAGAGCGTCATTGATATTTATCTGTACACTGCACTATGACCGAAACACTCCATCTCAACAGCCGAACCATCTCCCTGCCTACAGGCTTATTCATTAACGGTCAATTTGTAAACAGCAAACAAGGTGCCAAATTCGACGTCGAAGACCCTGCCACAGGCCAGCCCCTCATCTCAATCGTAGAAGGCCGCGAGGACGATGTTGACGAGGCAGTCCGCGTTGCTCGACAAGTCTTCGACGCCGGAGACTGGGCACAATCCAACCCCACCTACCGCGCATCTCTCCTAAATAAACTTGCCGACCTGTTTGAAGAGAACAAAGACGACCTGATTGCGCTTGAGTGTGCTGACACCGGCAAGACTCTGAAGCTTTGCTCGTCGCTTGATTTCCCAGCCTCGGTCGGTACTCTGCGGTATTATGCTGGTTGGGCCGATAAGGTTGCGGGGGAGACTTCATTTAATATCCCTGGTACTTTCGCGTATACTAGGAGGGAACCCATTGGGGTTTGTGGGCAGATTATTCCGTGGAAGTAGGTCGTCTGCATTGCCCGCCTGGCCGTCGCTGGATGCTGACCCAATAGCTTCCCCTTGATGATGTTCATATGGAAAATCGCTCCAGCATTGGCTACCGGAAACACAGTTGTCATTAAATCCGCCGAGGCTACTCCGTTGTCAGCACTCAAGGCCTGTGAATTGATCTCCAAGGCTGGCTTCCCGCCTGGCACGCTCAATCTGGTCTCTGGGTATGGCAAGACAGTTGGAAGTGCAATTGCCCACCACATGGACGTGGATAAGGTTGCGTTCACCGGCTCTACCACCACTGGACGTGCGATTCTGCGTGCCTCGGCCGCGTCGAATCTGAAGAAGGTGACTTTGGAGCTGGGAGGTAAATCTCCGGTATGGACCCAGCCCCAGCTTATTCAACAATATGCGAGGGCTAACGTTTCGCAGAACATCATCTTCCCCGACGCCGATGTAGACAAAGCAGTGGACTGGTCCGCATGGGGCATCAACATGAACTACGGCCAGACATGCCACGCAGGCACACGCATTTACATCCACGAAGACATCTACGATACATTCCTGACCAAATTCACTGCTCGCCTGAAGGAGATCATTATAGGCCATCCATTTGACAAGACCACGAAGCAAGGCCCGCAGAACAGCAAGATGCAATACGAGAAGATCCTGGGCTACATTGATTCTGGTGTCGAGGAAGGTGCCACGCTGCATCTTGGCGGAAAGGCTATTGAAAAAGAGACTGGTGGGTACTACATCGAGCCGACTATTTTTACGGATGTGCGGCCGGAAATGAAGGTACTGCTCCCCTTTTCCTAATATCTTCTTCATGCTCATAAGCGGTATAGATCATGCGTGAAGAAATCTTCGGCCCCGTCGTCGCAATCTCTAAATTTTCCTCCGAAGCCGAAGTCATTAAGCACGCCAACGACACTTCATACGGTCTCGCCGCAGCCTGCCACACCAAGGACTACGAGCGAGCTATCCGAGTGACGAATGCGCTGCGGGCGGGCACAACTTGGGTGAACATGTATAACTTTGTGCACTGGAGTATTCCGTTTGGAGGGTTCAAGGAGAGTGGAATTGGACGGGAGTGTGGAGCGGCTGTGTTGGAGAATTATACGCAGACGAAGGCGGTTTTTTTTAATATGGGGGTGCCGTGTCCGGAGTAGATAACACATAGTCGTGATCAATGAGTGACTTTCTTCTCCTCTTCAAGCTGGCCATTCTGAATTACGAATTCTTCACCGTAATGCTCAAGAAAAAGGTGGGTGTTATCCATGGTTTAGCCCAAGCCCTCCGAACACCCGAAACGGAGATAGTCTTTCTCGGAAACCCAAAAAAACACTCAAGCGAGGTTTCACCGATCGATGCGCACAGACGCAACCTTTCTCGGGTTACAATCGCATCTTAGTCGGACGGTTCGACAAGGCATTTGCTGATCTAGAGGAGGGGAGATTTATTAAGGCTATGTTTTGTTGGGATTGATCAATGTAACTATCATGTATAATGCAATACGTCTCACACTAACACTAGTCTTGCCTGCTTAACAGCTACCCGAGCTGCTCACTCAAAATCAGACTCGGCAATCAGGTTTAGACCTGATTCCTGGATCTATAGATAGTCAGTATCAGGAGACTTCGCCTCGGGTTAATAGTCCTTACCAGACGTTGCCCCTCCTCCGAATTCGTCCCCTGTAGCCTCACAACCATTGGACACCGCAATGGGCCCAACCTCGCAGCAGCTTGGATAATGGACTCAGCCACCATATTGCACCGAACAATACCTACAGCAGAAGTCATTAATGACGATTTTGGACAGTAGGCAATAGGGAGTACACACCCCCATAAATATTAACCAAAACAACCCTAACCCGCTCATCCTCTAAAACAATTTCAAACGCTTTCACCATAGTCTCCGTAGTAGCCTGCCCACCTGCATCCAAAAAAATTGCACTCATCCCCCATAAAACGCAATCGGATCATTAGTCGCCATCGCTAATCCTGCACCATTAACAACAGTCCCCACATCCCCGTCGTTCAATCGCACATATACCAGGTCTTGTTTCTCAGCTTCGCGTTGCGCAGGGGATTTGGTCGTGTTATCGCGGAGGTTGGCGAGGTCGGATTGGCGTGGGGCAGTAGCGTGGTCGATTGCTAGGGCGGATGTGTCATGGTAGAGGAAGGTGTCTTGTGGTGCGTGGAGTAGTTTGGTGATTTCTAGGTGTGTAGCGTCGGTGCGGGTGAAGAAGCTGTATAGTTCCTGGAGGAGGGTTCGGAGGCGGTTAGTGGGCTGTTTGAGCCATGGTTAGATGGGTTGTGAGTTGCGATATGGCTTCACTTGTGATTCCTTGCTAGTAGTCTAGGTGGACTACTGCGGGGATGGGATGCTGTTTTTGTCTTGCTTGGATAGGATGATGGCTGGGGCTCGTTTCTCGCGGTCAAGAGTTATTGTGAGGTGGTATTCGCTATATTGACCTACTACTTCAGGTTGAACCGGCTTAGCTGCATTCTCCATGGGTGTTGGAGTATTTGCTTGTGCCATGTTGGAAACGGGAGTGCCAGCTTTGGTACATTATGAGTTAGTTGTGAGCGAGCAGCATGGGACACCTGACACACCTGCTTCAATAAATCCTGGAATCACAATCTGTGGATATGCAGACCGCGATGCTGGATCGGAGGTAAAAGAGATAGAACAAATGGGAAAACAGAATGGTAATTCTGTTCAGATTGGAATCGAGCACCGCGTAACACGAACATGATGGGTATGATACTTAAAGTTCCCTATCAAAGATAATTGAGCTTCTATGCAAGAAGAATGCAGAAGGAAATGTGCCTCTTTTTATGCCATAAATTTTCGGAAAGCCGCCCGGTCTACAGCCGGCAAACTCGAGAAACGTTGAGTATAAATCTCGATTTCTCTTCTCCTTCCTCTACGTATACCCTTTCTTTATTGGTATTGCATTTTTAACTGTACTCGTGAACATGATGTCGCTTCGCCTTCCCTATGCTTGACTCCAGTCGAAAGCGACCCCACACACCCAAGAGCCGCCATGAGCACTATCAATAATTTACCGTATGTGTGAACTATTCGCAACCTCCGGATTGATGATAGCACTCCTATAACCTATCAAGGATTCACAGGAAAAGCAGTACGATCCGAAACCCTCTTCCCTGCGTTTGTTCACGAATTGAGAAACCACAGGCTACAGCAAATGCCCGCGATACGATTGCATACGGCAGAAAGATTGTGGGGGGTGTCTCTCCAAGGAAGGGCGGCTCCTAGCACCTTAGCCTGCCTGACTACAACACAGTACTGGAGGTGAGTCTCCTTATCACCATACTCGTATTCAGCAAGTAACAAAAACAGGCCAAAGAACACCTCAACTCCCACGCAACCGTTGTCTTCGTCCCAGCCCTCCTAGCTGCAAAAGCCATTGAAGAGGCAGTCTCGGCCCAAGTCCCTCTCATCGTCTCCGTGACCGAACACATACCCGTCCACGACATGCTCCACATTCAACAAATCCTCCTTACCCAGTCTGGTTCTCGCCTAGTAGGCCCCAATTGTCCGGGAATCATCTCACCTGGCGGCAAATGCCGTCTCAGAATTATGCCATATCAGCAATACATGCCCGGAAACGTGGGGATCGTTAGTAAGAGCGGGACACTGAGTTACGGGGCAGTTGGGGCGACGAGCTGTGCGCGGCTGGAACAGAGTCTTGTTGGAATGGGCGGTGATGTGTTTGCAGGTACGACGCTGGTGGGTGCGTTAGAACTGTTTTACGGGGATGAGTGGACGGAGGGAATTGTAGTTATTGGGGGGATTGGAGGGGAGGCGGAGTTGAGGGCTGTGGAGAGTATTAGGGAGTACTATCGGTCTTCTAGGAAGCTGAAGCCTATTGTTGCGATGGTGACGGGGAAGACGGCGCCGGAGGAACAGGTTATGGGGCATGCTGGGCCGGTGCTTAGGCCTGGGGAGAGAGGCGCTGAAGCTAAGGCGACTGCTCTGGCGCAGGCGCGGGCGACGATTGTGCCGCATCCGGGATTGATTAGGGTGGAGATGAAGAGGTTTTATGATGGAGTGCAATGAGTGATGTTTTGTTCAGTTCTAGCTGAATAAACAAGGCCAATTTCACGAGTAACTTGCCCCTGGGCCGATTATGCGAGGCCGCGGATGTCGCCAACGCGTGCTTGTTCTTGGCCAGCGATGAGTCGCGGTTTATCACGGCGACTAATTTGGAGGTTGATGGGGGGGAGGGCTATATAGAATATGTAGAACATGTTTAGCGCTCCTCGTACTCCGGAAGCGGGGTTTCTCTCGAAAAACTGGAATCCGAGAATCGTTGACCAATTAGGGTTACGTGTCCGCCGGTTATATGTATAAAGGCTGTATCCTCTTCTCCATCTATTCCATCCCTCTGAGTCTATTATTTAACCCCTTTGATTCCACTTCAATTTTTCACTGCTAGTTATTAGTCCAAACAGCCATGCTTCGCTCATTCGCAATCGCCGCCACCCGGCGTCCCCAAACTACTGCATTGTATGTGCGGGCTCCTATGACAGCCATGGCATCTGTGAGTAGTGTTCTCAATATATCAATGACAGACTTCAGTCAACGCTGCGAAACACCGATCTATTCCGCGAACAAACCTATATCGGAGGTCAGTGGCAGGCTGCACCGGACAAGAAGACATTCTCTGTAACAAGTATGGATCAACTCTCAGCATTTGATCTATAGGAAGGGATATCTGACGCTTGTGCTCAGACCTGGCCGACAATAGTATCCTAGGGACTTGCCCGGACGTGTAAGTCCTCCCGATTGTGATGCTCCAGAAATCCTGGGGAAGTGACCCGCTAACCCACTCCGCTAGGGACGAACACGGAACCCATAAAGCCATCGAAATAGCTCACCGCACCTTCCAATCCTTCCGCCTTCTTCATTGACTGGTTCGCTGGCGAAACAATCCGCTCTTACAGATACACGGCCCAAGGCACAGCACCGGGCCACCGGGTAGTCACTATCAAGCAATCTGTGGGTGTAGTAGGGGCATTGACGCCCTGGAACTTCCCGTCGGCGATGATTACGCGGAAAGTTGCGGCGGCGATTGCGGCGGGATGTACTGTTGTGATCAAGCCGGCTGCTGAGACACCGTACTCTGCGCTGGCGCTGGCGGCTTTGGCGGAGAAGGCGAGGTTGCCGGCTGGGGTGTTGAATGTGGTTACTCGGATGAGCATCTGCAATCTGTTGGACAGAAGATATGTACGCATCTAGCTGTTAAGAAGATTTCATTTACGGGGTCGATGAAGGTGGGCAAGCATCTTATGGGAATGGCCAGTTCGACTATGAAAGAGTGCTCTTTTGAGCTGGGAGATAATGCGCCATTTATTGTCTTTGAGGTTGGAATGACGGGCATCAATACCGGAATCGTCTGATCCAATGGCACCCTTCGGCGGCACCAAAGAATCTGGATATGGACGTGAAGGGGGGCGATATGGGATAGAAGAGTTTCAGGTGCAGAAGGTTGGTTTTCTTTCTTTTCTTGAACGGGACTTTTACTGATTCTGTAGACCATCACACTTGGAGGAATGGACTTGCCAGTGACACCTTTGACAGTATAGGAGAGGTCATAGCAAGATATTTTCTCATTTGTCTGTATATATGCAGATTTTGAAGCAACAATAACTCTTCTTTTCTGAATGACTGCTTTTGCAGGGATGTGAGGGTATGCCATATAATTCTTGCAGTAGGGGGGTTGGGGGTATTGAAGGCATTGTTCAATGGAATGTAGTTGTTACATTTTTTGGGACTCCTCTTTGCTATCTAATTGGCAGCTAGCAAAAAGAGGTCAATTTATGGGAGGATGGGGGACATGTTGGATAGTAAACCGCCAGCCTGTGGTATAAGGGATCCGGGATTCCCCCTCGTCGAGCAGTTTAGCGGACTTGCTGTCTTCTCGGAAATCTCAGGACACGAGATGCGATGCCAAAAATGAGATCAGATAACTCGATAGGTAGATAGGCCTGACGTATTGATATCCATTACACAACACATTATATACAACCACCCCCCTCACAGCTTGCTCTTCAACACACTCCCACCATCCAACACAATCGTCGCCCCATTCAAATGACTACCCGCCCGACTCCCCAAATAAATAACTGCCCCTGCAATATCCTCCGGCCTGCCCAACCTCTTATTCGGACTCTCCTCCTCCAAAGCCTTCAACCCGCCCTGCTTCTCAATTAACCCGGACGCCATCTTCGACGGGAAGAACCCAGGCGCAAGCGCGTTGCAGAGGATATGCCGAGGACCGAGTTCGAGAGCGAGGTTCCTGGTTAGATGGAGGACGGCGGCTTTGGAAGCGGAATAGCTGAATGTGGCATTTTCGCCGAGAGAGCCGACGCCGATGCCTGCGACGGAGCCGGTGATGATTACTCGGGAGGGGGACTCGCGGGTTGCGGATTGGGAGAGGAGAGGAGCAAATCTTGACGAGGATATCAGTATGTGAATAATAGAGTTGGAAACTCGGAGCAAAGGCATACTTCTGCACCGAATAAAATACACTCTTGACATTCAAATCCATAACCTTCGAAAACGCATGCTCGGGGTGCGTCTCGAATTTCTCGCCCCATGTCGCGCCCGCATTCGCAAACAGGATATCCACATGGTCCGTTGTCTTTTTCACTTCAGCAATGAGTCTATCCAATTCATCCATGCGCGAACTATCGGCGGGGACGGAGATGGCTTGCGCGCCGAGGCGCTTGTTCGGGAGCGCGTTGAGCGTGGCGACGGCTTCTTCGCAGGCGCTGGCTTTTCGCGATGTGATGTAGACTTTGGAGCAGCCAGCTTGGAGAAGACTATTTAATTCTGTTAATTTGGTTACAATTGTTGCGCAGATGGAATTGGTGAAAGCATACCCTGACGCAGCGTGGAGTCCTAGACCCCTGGAACCGCCGGTGACGACGGCGACTTTGCCATCGAGGGAGAAGAGCGAGGAGAAATTGTCGAGATGTACTTCTGACATTTTCAATTGAGTAATATCTGGCGATTATCTGGAAAAGATAGAGGTTGGAAAAGTTGAAACCATGCCCCTGTGCTCGTACCTGAGTACTTAAATGAAGTCATACCGAAAGCCGAGGTTCGGTAATACCCCGCATGATTAGTGATCAGTTCTGGGATGAAATGAGGCTATTCGAACTACAAAGGACATATAGAGTGGGTTATATGAGTGAAGTATTCTCTTATTGTGATATAGGTTTGAAAATATTCCTGTATAGAAATGGTCGTGGGAGTATGTGGCATCGGTAAACTGGGGTAGGGTGCGGCACGAATAAGAATAGATCCTAACCCTAATCGACAGCCAGGATAACATCATTTCGGACAGATATTCATACAGAGCATTCGTTACTAATTGGCAAGCAGATGCCATCCATACAAGGTATCATTGGGCAGAATCCCGTAGAATATCAGAGTAATATGCTCAATCGTGCTCGATGAGACCCATCAAGGTCCCTGGAGAAACCCGCTCAAACACGCGCACTAGGGTACCTTGGGGATATATCTTCTTTCCCTTCTTTTCTCTACTTTCTTTCGAGCTTCTCTTCACTCTCAACAACTATCCTATCTTCAGCTGAATTCGAAACATCAGTCAAACACGAACTACAACCACCATGTCTCAATTCACCCTCCCTCCCCTTCCCTTCGCCTACGATGTAAGCATATCCCTATCCAATTACAACCCCAACGCTAATAACGAGATTAAAAGGCCCTGGAGCCCGTCATCTCCAAGCAAATCATGGAAATCCACCACCAGAAGCACCACCAAACCTACATCACCAACCTCAACGCCGCTCTAACCGCCCAATCCGGCGCCCTCCAATCCCAAGACGTCCCCCAGCTCATCTCCCTGCAACAAAAGATCAAATTCAACGGCGGCGGCCACATCAACCACTCCCTCTTCTGGAAGAACCTGACCCCCGCCAGCTCTCCCCAGGCGAAGCTCGAGTCTGCC
This sequence comes from Aspergillus ruber CBS 135680, assembly GCF_000600275.1. Lineage (NCBI taxonomy): Eukaryota > Fungi > Ascomycota > Eurotiomycetes > Eurotiales > Aspergillaceae > Aspergillus > Aspergillus ruber. The sequence continues at coordinate 724,386 of NW_024467298.1, forward strand.
CCTGGCGTCAAGGCGGCGATTGAGAGGAAGTGGGGTAGCTATGAGGGCTTCCAGAAGGTGTTTTCGGCGACCTTGCTGGGGATTCAGGGGAGTGGGTGGGGCTGGTTGGTTGCGAATAAGCCTAAGGGGGAGTTGGAGATTGTGACGACAAAGGATCAGGATCCGGTTACGGGGGATACGCCGCTTTTTGGGGTGGATATGTGGGAGCATGCATATTATTTGCAGGTGAGCTTCTTTCTATCCCTGTCACTTTATTCCTTACACGTTGATGCTAATGATGTGCTTGTAGTACCTGAACAACAAGGCCTCCTACGTCGACGGTATCTGGAAGATCATCAACTGGTCTACTGCGGAGGACCGGTACCAGAATGGCATTGAGGGTCCTGCTGTTCTCAAGCTGTAAACTAGATCATTATCAGAACTCAGTATATATGCTATGGTATATGAGCATCAGAATAACACGGAAATGCCATGAACAATTCACCGAAACTCCAAAGCGACAAACATTAGACAAAATCAATCGTATCCAACAACCCCCGTCCCCATCCTCCCATCCGCAACAACAGTAACCTGTCTCCCCACAATCCCCGTATCCGAAATCCCCAGGTCTAACCGTTCCGGCAACTCACATTCCATCTCCATCTTTGACGTCCCAGGCTGGGGGCTCAGACGGAAGGCATGCAGCGGCGATGATGCTAATGTCGGTGAGGATGTGAGATCTCCGTACTTCCTATTGTCCTTGTTAATAGCGGCCCAGATATAGGTAAAGGATAGAAAAGACTCACTCTATCCGCAAGTCTATTGCGGAAGACCCCCAGAGCGCAGCGAGAGTGTCTATGTCATTATTGTCGGCGCGAAAGGTAGCTTGTGTGTTTTCTTTGCTGTTATGGAAGAGGACAGAGTAGGAATTGGCAGAGGAAGAGGAGGCTGGAAAGAGTACGGCGATACGGCCGCCGGAGCTAGGACGAGGAGGGCCACACATTGTATAGATTAAAGTGGAGTATGGTATAGAAGTATCTGGGATTTGAGATAGTAGAGTAGTATGGAAGGATGTATAGTATGCTAGAATGATAACAATAATGAGACTGAACAGCTACAGGAGAGCATACTTATATGTGTCCCCCCAAGGTACTCTCTTCCAAGGTGTTTGCTTCATCTTTCTCAAGGTTGCTCAAATCTGCGCAGTGGGGCGGAATGCTAATCTTCCCTATTTAGGTATGTATACTTATTTTAGTACTGCATAGCACGACTACATAGTACGAAGTCCTCTGTAGTATGCTCTGTAGTATACAGAGGGTTTATATTCAAATAAGTCCCATCTTCAGGAACCACTGCGATCTTTACGACGATCTTTTGGTGTCTGGACCTAAGTTTGTGGGCTTTTCTTTTTTTTTTTTTTTTTTTTTTTTTTTTTTTTTTTTGGCAAATATCTCTGATCGTATCGATAGTTAGATATTATGATTAAAAACTTAAGCCAAAGTAAAACTTAACACATTAAGAATACACTCGGATAGGATGCGCCTCCGTGTTAAACACAAACTTGTTCCCATTGCCCGGCTTCACCTGCCACTCATCGTCTCCTGTCACCGCTAGATACGCATACTTGAGCACTTCCGCGAAGATGAAACTCTCCTGGTTGTCCAGTTTTTCACCTCCGTCCTTTGCATTTACATTGTTGATTCCTGCGAATCCGGAGTCTGTCCGGCATGTCGCATTGATGGCCACAAACGCATCCCACACCCAGTCTCGGTACTCAGTCTCACCGGTGACACGATACGCATAATAGAAGCTCTCAATCACTTCCGGCCGCAGAATGTACACCCCATTGGTGATGTAGAAACCGGCTTTTTCGAAAAACACCCGCTGGTCATCTGGAACCGACTGCGCATCCCATGCAAACGTCTCCGGTCCAATTCCCGTCGCTGTCTCGTTGTACGTTGCATGGCACCCTTTCACGAGATCTCGGCCGAACTGAATCAACTTGTCGTCACCTACCACAGTCCCACCCAGCAGGAAGCTACCTCCATCGAAGCAGGTCAGGTGCTGCGCACTGAGACCCAGCTTTCCTTTGTTGTATGACGCCAGAAATGTCAAGTCCGGCCGCGACGACGGATGCGACTGCAGATGCTCAATGGTTGAGTGGGCAGCTGCCACCCATCGGTCCTTGTACAATCCAAAGCGATGCGGGTCGTAGACGTACATCTTGATTAGGTATTCGTAGAAGGAATCCGCGCCACCGTCCCAGCTAACTGCTGCGTCGGTGAAGTTGCCCGTCGCGATATCAATGTTACTGCCCACCAGACCGGGAAAGGGCTCACTGCTGGCCGGTTTTGGGTGCAGTAGATACTCTTGTGCCTTTTGACTCAATCGCGCATACTCCGGATCACCTGTCAGGTCACTCAGTCGCGTCCATTCTAGCGTAAGGGTGCCCATTCCGGCGAGCGAGTTGTATGTCAGACCATCGTTCCCGTGCGAAGTGATATTGACGTCGTTTATCGGTACCCCGGACTTTGTGTCAAAGGCGAACTTGAGTCCGTCTGCTAGTTTCTTCGACTGAGTAAGGAGAATATCCACCTTGGACGAATCTTGAACCAGATCTGCCATAGGGCCTTTCAGCAAGTCGTATCCGGATAACATTCCCGCGAGGTATCGGATGGTAGTCTCGAACAGACTGACCAAGGATGGAGTGGTGGAATAATCGACAGAGGCAATATGGTCGAGAATTTGGTTAACCACATCGGCTTTGCGCATCAAGATCGCGGTCGAGAGGGCATCAACGGCAGAAGCGCCCCATCCATTTCTTATAGTACATCATCAGCATCATACAGGCACGAGGAAAAGAGGTGACATACCTGGAATCCCCATAGCCGTTGGAAACTGGACGCAACTCGTCATGAGGAAAAGCGTATTTGGTATAACCATTCCAGGCATGCTGAAAAGCTTCTTTGACCGCGTCTGCTTGAGAAAGGGCCTCTTGGTGCAGAAATGGCTGGGACGGAAGGGTCACAGCCAGCGAAGGGCTGATGAGAAGAAGACTGAAGAGGCGCATGTCTGGCAGTTAATGAGCGACTAGAAGAAAGAAATCAACAACAAAAGTGTATTAGAAATTAAGGTAAAAGAGTGGCAATCCGAAGATAAGAGAGTGACAGTGACGGTAGTGACAGTAGTGACACAACAGGAAAGCGCGAGTCGCATATCTGTAAGAGTGACACGGTCATCCCTGCGTCGCAAAGGAAGAATGCTGCATTTTGTCTCCAATAGTCGTGTTTGTTGTAAGGAATCGGTCATTATTATTATTGGAGATCGTTAGCTTTTTCCGTGTCAGACATTTTTTTTACTGTAATACCCCGGAATACACGGATTCGTTTGCGATTCGAAGTCACATATACTTGGCTGTGCTTGTAATACACCGAATATGATCGGTGCATTGAGTCTCCTTTGGTGGCAGCTACGGTAATATATCAATATTATTCAAAACGGAAGCCCTGAAGCTATACAGATTCTAATTAGCGTGCTGCCATTGGCTAATTCTTCGGTCAACATCATCAACCTCACTCTTGATTCTATCTCTCTAACTTTTTATTTCCGTATATACCGATTCCACTTCTTGATTCTATATCTTTTAATTGACCTCCTTGATTATACTATAAAGACAAAAATTGGTGAATGGCCGATTGCGGCGGGGCTGAAAAATCGACAGTATGACTCCTCCGGCTTCAGCTTCTCCTCTTCTTCCTCTCTCCCTCTCCCAACTCTTTCTGCCATTATCCCCAGGACACAGGGGACTCTCTTGATCTATTTATCTTTCTTATTTACTTGCCTCTCCTCGCTAACAAGACATACGACAGAATGGCAGCCCCCCTCCTCGTCTCCTTCGACCCCGCGGCCCCCGCTGGTCTCTCTCTCCAGCAGATCGCATACCTAGGCCGTGTCCTCGTCAAGGTCAACAGTCTGAAGCAGGCTGAGGATTTCCTGCGCCAGAACTTCCGGGACCTCGACGTCTACCTCGATGCCACCGACATCCCTTCTTCGGGGGATATCGTCGATATTCTTAACACCGGTGCCGCCAAAGTCTTTATCTCCCTTGACCAATTAACTGCCCTGTCGCAAGAACAATCTGTTCCATCCGACCGTCTCGTTGTCTACACTTCGTCCGATAGCCAGATCGATGCTTTCCAGAAATGGGTGGCAGAGAATCCCGAGAGGACGGATGCCGGTCTCGTTACGGAATCGGCTACCAAGGCCCTGGCTGATAAGCTGGGCATGAACCTTGAGGCGCAGAATCTCTATCAGAGCTACCGTGACAACGCATCGATTACAGAGGAAGGTCTGAGGCGGACTATCAATGAAGGTGCTGTTAGCGTCGTTCCCGCACAGATTCTGACCTTCGAGCGCAATCCTTCCGATGGCCAGATCTCCGCCGCTTCGCTTGTTGCTGCCCGCGCCGTGGTCGACCAGGGCAATGGCTTGTATGCCACCCTTGTCACTGATGAACGGGGTGTCTCTTTGGGTTTCGTCTGGAGCAGTGATGAGAGTATCGCTGAGGCCTTCCGTACTGGTACCGGTGTCTACCAGAGCCGGAAGCGCGGCTTATGGTACAAAGGTCAATCCAGTGGTGATGTGCAAGAACTTATCCGTGTTGGTTTTGACTGTGACAGCGACTGTCTTGTCTTCATCGTTAACCAAATTGGCCGGGGTAAGATCAACAATCACAAATCCAGCTTTGTCGTAATTAACGCTTTCTCTAGGATTCTGCCACCTCGGTAGAGCTAGCTGCTTCGGTCCCTACAACGGTCTCTCCCGTCTCCAAAAGACCCTCCAAGCCCGCAAAGCCGATGCCCCTGCCGGTTCCTACACCGCGAGACTGTTCAATGACCCCAAACTCGCCCAAGCTAAGATTATGGAGGAAGCTGATGAACTTTGCCGCGCCAATACCAAGGAGGAGATCGCGTTTGAAGCTGCTGATCTGCTCTACTTCGCTTTGACTCGCTGTGTCGCCAATGGTGTTAACTTGGAGGATGTCGAACGGAATCTCGACCTCAAGAGCCTCAAGGTTAAGAGGAGAAAGGGTGACGCCAAGGGTCCCTGGGCTGAAAAGGCTGGTCTGGCACCTGCAGCCGAATCTAAGCCCGCCGAGGAGAAGAAGCCCGAGAAGCCCACCGTCGACGTGAACGCCCGACTCGAGATGACCCGCGTGGTCACCGCTTCGACACCAGAGAACGTCGTCCGCGACCACCTCAAGCGGCCCTCGCAAAAGTCAAACGAAGCGATTGTCGGCCTTGTGCGTCCCATCGTTCAGGACGTCCGCGAGAATGGCGATGCGGGTGTGCTCAAGTACACCCACAAGTTTGAAAAGGCTACGTCCTTGACGTCTCCCGTTCTCCACGCACCGTTCCCTGCGGAGCTCATGAAGATGTCCCCAGAGACGCAGGAAGCTATCGATGTCAGTATCTCTAACATCAGCAAGTTCCACGCCGCCCAGAAGGGAAGCAACGATGCACTCAAGATGGAGACCATGCCAGGTGTGGTCTGCTCACGTTTCTCGCGGGCCATTGAGCGGGTTGGTCTTTACATCCCCGGTGGTACTGCCGTGCTTCCTTCTACAGCCATGATGTTGGGTGTGCCCGCCATGGTTGCTGGATGCAAGACTATCGTGCTCGCCTCGCCCCCGCGTGAAGATGGCAGCATCTCCCCTGAGATTGTCTACGTCGCCCACAAAGTTGGCGCTGAGAGCATTGTTCTCGCTGGTGGTGCTCAGGCTGTGGCTGCCATGGCCTACGGAACCCCAAGCATCAGCAAGGTCGACAAGATCCTTGGTCCCGGTAATCAGTTCGTGACTGCTGCCAAGATGCTGGTGGCCAACGACACCTCTGCAGGTGTCAGCATTGACATGCCTGCTGGACCTAGTGAGGTGCTTGTGGTGGCCGACAAGGATGCCAACCCGGCATTCGTGGCCTCTGACCTTCTAAGCCAGGCTGAACACGGCGTCGACTCGCAGGTGATTCTCATCGCGATTGACCTAAACGAGGCTCAGCTCAAGGCCATTGAGGATGAGGTTGATGCGCAAGCAAGAGCCCTGCCCCGTATGGATATCGTCAAGGGATCTCTGGCGCACTCTGTAACATTTGTGGTCAAGGATATCAATGAGGCTATGACCCTCAGCAACGAGTATGCTCCGGAGCACTTGATCCTGCAAGTGCAGGATGCCGAGTCCGTCGTGGACCTGGTGCAGAACGCAGGCAGTGTGTTCATCGGCCAGTGGACTCCTGAGAGTGTGGGAGATTATTCTGCAGGTGTCAACCACTCTTTGCGTAAGTGGCCTTTCGTTTCTATGGATCTATTTACACGTGCTAAAAATCTTACAGCAACCTACGGTTACGCTAAGCAGTACTCCGGTGTCAACCTGGGCTCCTTCCTCAAGCACATAACCAGCTCGAACCTGACTGCTGACGGTCTTTACGGCCTATCACGCACGGTTGAGCAACTGGCTGGTGTTGAAGGACTCGAGGCGCACAAGAGGGCTGTCAGTATTCGTGTGGCCGAGATCAAGCGGAATCAGTCGTAATCGCTTTCCTCTTCATGATTTAACGTTGGACATATAGTATGATGATGAATAAAAGTTATATATGTAGATGGTTCTATCTCTGAATTAGTGGTATCTACAGCATGCTATAGAAATGAGCAAGCAACAACTTTTCCGGACCGATGACAACAGGGAATCAAGAACAAAGCAAACCGTCATAATCATAATAGAAGAATTACTTCTTTCTCTCTCGGATCTTCCACTTGATACCATTCTTATTTGTCCCCCCAACAGAGTTATCCATCCGCCCTCGTTGCCAGTCCAGCTCGCGCTCCGCGGCGGTGATATCAGCATATTGCTTCTGAAGATGTTTGAGCTTATTCTCTCGCGCCTCAACGGCTCTCTTGCGCAGCTTGCGTGCCCGTCGTTCGTCAGCCAGCTTCTGTCGTTCCGCCTCGAGCTGTTTTCGAGATTTCTTTTGTTTCAGCCGTTTTTCGAAGGAATCGTCCATATCCTCGTCCTCGTCCTCCTCCTCCTCCTCCTCATCATCATCCTCTTCAACCCGTAGCCTCCGATTCTTCAACTCCCTCTGTTCTTCCCGATCATCCGCAAAAACCACCTTCTTCAACTTCGTCTCCTCAACCTCATCCCCAAAATCAAAACCCCCAAACTCATCATCCTCACTCTCCTCCTCTTTCCCTTTCTTATCACCTCCCTTCCCCCCAAGAACCTCCCTCATCCCCTCTTGCAACCTAACCTCCTGCTCAACCCTCTCCATCTCGCGCCTAACCCTCTCCCCAACGGTCCTCAGATACGCCGCATCCTGCGTCTTCAGCAACTTGATCGCCTCGTGGCTTAGGCCAGCGGCGGAGTCGCGCGATGCGGAACCGTGTTTGCCTGCTTTCCCAGAATGGGAGGACATCATGCCGAAGGCGTATTCATCGGGGTTGCGGTCGCGGGCTTTCTCGGAGAGGCGCGCGAGTTTGGCTTTCTTTTGGTTGTAGTCTTTTGCACGGAGGGAGTAGTCCTTTTATCTGTTAGTACTTCTCTTTTGACGGGTGGATTGGGGGTAGGAGAGGAAGGTACCTTATGCTTTTCGAGGATACCCCATTTTTCACGACCTTGGAGTTGACCACGCTCGCGGTGTTGCCGCCGGTGGACGGCGTTGCGCATTGACGACATTTTGATTTTCCTTTTCTGTGCTCACAGTATAGATAGATATAAATGGTTGTAGTCAAAAGAAAAAAGTGTTGTTGGACGTCGGCGGAGGTGGATAGTTGAAGAGTTGAAAAAAGTTCTCCGCCGGCGGAAGCTCCAACGTCGACTTTCTCGGTCAGCTGCTCTTCCCTCGACGGCTGCCTGGCTATTTATCCGCAATTGAAGAATCATTCTCTTTAATTTACAGAGTATTCTCCTATTTAATTGAATCCTCGGCACAGCACTTTATCAATTCTACTTCCATCGTGACAGTTCCTTACTACCTAACATACCGCCCACCAACACCGCACCACCACCAACACCAAAACCACCAGGACCATCAGACTACGATCCAAACAGCGCAGTCTATCTACACAACAACAACCAGAAACAGGCATCCAAAATGGCAGACCAACAACAACAACAACCCCGCCCCAAAATCAAATACAACCTCCGCAACCCCCTCCCCCTCTCCGCCTCCCAAGAAGCAGAAGTCCAAGACCTCTTCCACAAACGCGTGCGAAGCCATTGCGCCGCCGAAATCAAAGGTACTGTTCCCATCCTCCTGTCTTCAAATTACGCCCATCTCACTATATCAAAATGAAACCTGCTAATCGAGGCTGCAGCATTCGCCGAATGCGCCGTGAACCGCACCGTAACCGCAACATGGATTTGTCGACAGCAACGACTCACCATGAACGGGTGTATGCTTGCGCATGCGAAGCCAGACGAGGAGGATAGGGCGAGGGAGGAGTGGTTTGCGACTGTGGAGGAGAGGAGGAGAGTTAGAAATGAGGAGGATGAGAGGGTGAGGAGGAGGAGGGAGGAGGTTATTCGGATGATGAGGGATGATGAGAGGAAGAAGGCGTCGGGGTAGGCTGCCTTGGCTTCTTGTGACGTTGTTATTGTGGACTACTTGTATGTCTGTGTATGTTTGGCGTTGGATCTGGCGTTGCATTGTGTTTTCGATTGACACGGTCTCAGGGCATTTATGTCATGTACAGTGCTGTCATGAGACTTGTTAAAAGGCGAAAAGAATAGATATGAATCTCCTAATCCCAGCTAGGCGCCTAACTCCGTAATCAAGTGTAATTGCTAATCAGACATCCGCCATCGCCTTGTCTCCATCTTCATCCCCCTCTCCCTCGCCCATAGCAGTATCCTCTCCGAAAATATCCTCCATCTTCCCATCCTCATCATCATCGCCATTCCCTTCATCATTTCCCTCCCCTTCTCCCTCTCTATCCGCTGGCTCCTGAATCTCCTCCTCACCCTCACTCTCCCACTCCTCGTTCATGTCCCACCCAACCCCCGTTAAACAAAACCTCTCCGGCGGCAACCTCATCCCCCCAATTACCAATCCCTGATGCGCCTGCGGCGCCCGATTCGCATTACCCGCAACATCAAACCCCCTCGAAGCCCCGGGCAACGCAACCCGATTCCTCTCCGTCGCAACATCCATAAGAAACTCCTTCGGCAGCCCCGTCTGAAACTGATAATGCAACCTCGACGCAATACTCAGCCGCATCGCCGACAAACTAACCGTGTTCACATCGTGCGCTCCTCCACCTCCTCCACCCCCGCCGCCGCCACGGCCACCACTCGTTCCCGATTCACCAGCTGCGGCCGCATACCCCTCAGTCGCGAGATGTACGGCGTCAGTTAGGACGTTGGAGGTATAGCGGTAGGCGAAGTCGAGGAGTTGAAGGGGGACGCGTTCTTGGTAGGCTGTTACGCCGAGGGAGGCGAGGAGCATGTGGATTAGGCGGACATCGCGGGGGCGGCGCGTCTTACCGGAATCTCTTAAGGAGGTTGCGGGGATTTGGGTTGGTTGGGGAGCGGATGCTGATGTTGGTGCGGTTGTGGTTTGGTTGGCGCTGGGGGTTTGCGACGAGGTGTTGTTGTTGTTCACATTGGTGGTAGTGTTGGCGTTGTTGGAGGTTTGGTCAGTTGTTGGAGGGGAGAGCGGTTGAGTAGGTTGTGATGTTTGATTTGGTGATGCCATTTTCTTCAAGTAACTGTCCGTCGTTGGCTCGAAGGGGAGTAGTAGGTTGAGGTGAGGTTGGAGTCTTTAACGACGTAGAATGACCAATCTAGACCAATCGAGTTGATTATAACGTTGGCATTGGTAGACGCAAAAAGGTACCCGCGAATACAATAAACCTCTAAAACAATAAAATAGTAATGCAGTTAGAAGGCGTGGGTGGAGTGATGAGTTGACGTGAACTGTGATGGACGAATCTGAAGATCGAGCTCCGAGGCGCTAATCCGGAACGGGTAATCCTGTATACCCGTAGACTACGTTCAACTGAACTGGCACTAGAAGGAAACGAACATACAAACAATGTTATTCAAAAGACTGTCCAAGGCTATGTGCAATCAACAAAGTAACGACGGATAAACCAAAATTTCTAAACTATCCCCATACAAAAGAGATCGCGCCAAACGTCCTGCCAAAAAGCAATGTGTATGAATGTAATGCTGTCCAGTAAACTCCGGTATGATGCATAATAAAGTCAGTATGTCATGGATAATGCAAATGCAGCCTGGTCTGGTACGACGAACTCGATAGCAATAGAATCAGATGCATTTCGTCACCTCGAAGGGGAAGAAGGATCGGACAATGGTATCGAATGTCTCGATTTCACGAGCTTTGGAGTCGCCTCGGGTGGTTCAAATTTGTCGCCCCCCTCGATTTCTTTATCGTCTTCCAAATCAACGCCATCGATACTCGGATCCGGAGGGGGCTGGTCTGCCGAGGCTTGAGAAACGTAGCTGGTACCGAGATCTTCCTCGACGGGCTCGTCGTCGTCAAACACTTCACTTCCTTCATCACCGCTGAGCTCGTAGTCATCGCCTTCGTCCTCCTCATCTGCCTCTTCGTCGTCCTCTTCCTCGTCCATTTCTTCTTCCTCGTGTTCTTCCTCATCTTCCTCTTGTTCTTCATCCTCTTGTTCTTCATCTTCGCTATCCGTGCTTGAAAAGTCGTCGAGGTCTGGCGGCAAGTCTCTCCAGTATGTGAAATCGGTGAAATCCTCACCTCCGGCTTGTACAAGAAGACTAACCGGTGGGAAGAAGTGATCCAATAGCTCGCGCATTGTAACGTAGCTACTCTTGTACTGGTTGAGGCTGAGAAGGTCCAGAGACACCTCTGCATTCGAGTTGATTGTGAAAATCCGACTCGATGGTATGTTTACCGACCGATAACTCAAGGCGTCCGTGAGTCGGTTGCCGAATCCTGCGTAGAACGGGTTCTCTTTTCCATTAAAGAGACCAAGGATATCCCGCAGGCATGCCATCTTGAACACTTCTGGCTTCCTCAGGTAAACCTCACGTCGTAGGGCGGCAAGCGTCCGATCAGGACTCATGATGGTAGGGCCCTTGGGCAATCGATATCCGTCCTGGTTGACTCCATAAATATATGCCCGCGTGGTGTCAGCCTGGCCGACAGACCGACTGGTAAGGTACATGATATTGTATCCATTGTTGACGATATCTGTGTATAACTTGGCCACACCGGCATGCGTCCAATCGCGGCCAATCATGTTCAGGACATGGCCCAAAGCATCAGACCTACAGATTCATAGTTAGAAATATATACATGCGAATGAATCCAGCGATGACTCACTTGGTAATGGTCCCATCAATATCTGAAATCACAATTGGCGTGTTCCCACTCCACAAATACATGGTTGCGGTGCACGTAGCCTTATTGACACTGAACGACATCGGATTGGGTCCTGGTTTCAGGTTCAAAGCTTTGAGTTGGTCGCTTGTGAGACGGAGAGTCTTTGCATAGTTGCGGTTTGCATCTCCCGACAGAGCCTCCTGTGTCAATGCAGTCGGCACTCCAGGTTGAACGTCGGATTTCGCACGGGTATGCCGGGTGAGCAACGATTCAGGAATATGCTGGTCACCATCACTATGATACCCGGAATCCGTAACAGCGTTCTCGCTCATGGCTGAGTTGGGTCTCATCGCATTAAAGGTTGCTCGACGATTGGCCGCCTCTTTGGCCTCCTCACTACTGTAGATCCACAAATTCCCATGTTCATCAGCACCAATCAGAGATCCAATATCGTAGCAGCCTTCCAATTCTTCGGATAATATTTTGCGTGCAATAACTTCCGCGCGCAAAGCGTCCTCATCATTGCTTTTATAGCCGGTCATATCGAGCATAAGATCTCCGGTATCAGTGACGTGCGATGGGATGTTAGACCCCGATAATTTTTTCGACAGGGAAATCGCACGCGACATAGCTTCCTCTGCTGTCGGTGGGGGCGGGCTTTGGGAACGTGCGATATGGACTGGATCGGCATCTGATACCTGGGAGCTTGCTGAACGCACTTCAAAATCGTCTTCCAACGGAGGCTCTGAGTCAAAATGATTAAACTTTCCCGATTCCAACTCGAGCGGACCAAGATGAGGCATGCCAAGTTCGGGCGCATCTAGTGACCGTGACAGGGGTGCGATCGCCCCTGTGATTCATGTCAGTAAATTATGCAAATAAAAAGATCATCCAGGAGTCATCCATACCCAGATCAGTCGAGGCCCGGGCATTTCTCGACAGGGGAATGTCCGTAGGCTTCGATTCACTTGCGTCGGGTGAGACATCCAAGTCCAGATAATCTGGTTCTTGGAGTGAGCTTGATAGCTCACTCTCACTCTGAGACCTCGGACTACCCGCTGGCGATACCACTGGTGACGTTTGTAGTGAATCCGGAATATCATCTGATGTCTCGAATACAAAGAACGCTTCTCCCCCTTCACCCAGCTTCATGGAATATGGTTGCTTTTCCCCATTTACCGTAAATTCGACCTGTGGCCCAGTTCAGTCACACGCTGGATGGGATTCGCTGTATGGTTGGGATGGATGTACCTTTTTCTCATAGGGGCGGAGGAGGGAAAATTTCCCAAATCGGACATGAAATGGCGAACAGGCAAGAGTTCCTAACCACGTACCCCGAGTATTAGCAGAGACAAATCCACAGCAATAATGAAGCGTATCCTAACCATCTTCTTGTTCAATCACAATCACATCAATGGCTCCGCTGAGAGTCGCCGGATTAATGGAATTCCATGTCTTCGAGACGGAACCGCTGATACTCCGCACGTACTGCATCGCGCCGGGTCAAGTCGAGGGATTCACGCAGAGAGTCGATATAACGTTGCAAATGAAAAAAAATAAAATAAAAAAGGTGTGGATAAAGAGGAAATCTCAAGAGGTAAGAGGGGAGCTGATTCGGGAAAAAGACGCCGCCTACATAAGGCCCATGTGACAATGATGAGTGACAAGGAACTCCAGCTGCCACATACCACAGACCAGAAACAGCAAATGAATGGCAGAAAATGCAGAGTGAGTGAAAGAAGTACCCATACAGAGTAAGAGATGCGACTAAAGAAAGATAGACAAACGCGGAGATGTGGTGGTGGTGAGACGACCGTTGGGAGATGCGATGCGCTCAACAAACCAACAGCGGTCACCTGCTCTCCCGATTGGGCTAGATTCTTTTATGCCTCGGCTCTTTGTCCGGCAGAGGGACTCACGCTATTCCGCATGTGGATTAGCGGGTTTCCGCTTGAGGTGCCTTCCGCTTTTGGAAATATTATGGATTGGGAAGTGCCAAGAATGAGTGCCAAGTGTTAGAGGGATGACTGATATCTTATGTAACCAATAAGGCGCGCTTCTCGGCGGAGACGGCCCGAGGAGGGTCTCCCCAAGGCTCTTCGTTCTTTCCCGCTTTCTCTCTCCGTCTCTTTCGCCTCCTCTCGCTCTTTTCCTCATTCGGGGAATGAACAAGCTTTTTCGGCCCTCGACTTTTACGACTTACTCGAATCGGTGTCTCTCTTGTCCATACCCGCCGCGTCCATGGAGATTCGACGCGGGGATGTATGAGCCGTTGCACCTCACCTTTGACGCCTACCCTAGTGTGGTTCCGCGAGTGAGGGTCCGAGGCGTCATGGCTCTTTTCCTGGCAGTGACTATATTATGGGCTTTGATCTGGTGAGCCCCTCTGTCCTATTTGATTTCCTCCGGTCGCTTCAGTGGCCCACAGACGCTGACTCCTAAGGCTGTTGTACCGCGCCTGGCAGGTTTGCCAGACTTCGAATGAAGTTCTAGTGGAAAAGCTTGGTTTGGATATCCCTCCACCACCAGATCTCACTCTCGAAGACATTACTACTCATGAGATTCACATTGCTTGGAAACAACCGGACTTCCATAATTCCATTCACAAACACATCATCCAATTGAACGGTAGTAAAGGTACTTTCCGATTTCCCCCACCCTCCCCCCCCTCGTGCGGGACAAGAATTGGGAACTGATTCAATTAGTGGGCGAAACCAAACGGGCGGAGACGGCAGTCGAAATTTTGAACTTGGTCCCAGGGACCATCTACCACATCTGTGTTCTTTCGGTCAGCGCAGCGAATTTCCAAACCCCGAGTGCTATCCTTCATGTGCGAACGAGTTCGGCGACCTTGTCGCAGTCCGACGAAAATGATGCGATTGAAAGTCCTACCATTCGCGCTTCGATTCCCCGGTCGACCACTGGCTTTGCAGCTCCGTCCGCTCCCGTGATGTCCCGTGAACACAGCGGGGGAGGCCTACTACAATCCAAACGACCCCAGGTTGGGCGAAAACAGTCTCCCATGGTAAGCGGAGTGGATGTTTCACAAGGACAATCGGAGGAAGTACAAAAGAGCACGACACAGGACGACCGAGACGAGACCCTCGAGCAGCTTGCTGATCGATTGAAATCTCTGCAGCATGAAAATGAGAATGTGGATAAAACAGTGGCTGAAGAGGAAGAGGAGCACATCACATTGTTGAAAGACCTTGAAAGGCAGCGCGATGATATGAGGAGGCGCGTGAAGGAAAAGGATGAAGCCAGCAACGAGCTCAGGAAACATGTTTACAAGTTGGAAAGTGTCAATCGCACCGCGCAGGGTGAAAAGTCCAAACGGGAACGACTTTTGCAGCAGAAGGAAGCAGAGCGTCAAAAACGAAAAAACGACATTATTCGATGGCAGGAGCAGATTGCGAAGATGACGAGCGATGCTGCGCATATGAAGGAAGAAAAATCCCGTCTGGAGGAACAGAGAAAAAGACGCACGAATGAAGTCAGAGAGAAGATTGCCAAGGAACAATCTGAGATGAAGGGCATCGACGATGATATTCAGGACAAAGGCGGACGCGTCAAGAAGTTGGAGGAGGATAGGAAAGGACACCAGGGAGGCGACAATGAGGATCGCAAGGAATTGGATCGAATTGACAACGAACGAGCGCGCCAATGGGAAATCAAGTTGGGTAACTTGCAGTCGCATTATGCTGCTCTTGTTGCCCTCCATGCTCAGACCCAGCAGAATTACCAAGATGCACAAGAGCGTCTGAAATGGCTTGCAAGTCAGCGTCCCGGCAGTACTGGTCCATTTTCCCTGCCAGCTCTGGATCTGGATTTGTCGAACGCAGCGACCATTCGTCCTCGTCATCACCGGGGTTCGCTGGCAAGTAACGTTTCCTCGCCCATCAACTTCGCCGGGATTGACCCTTCCTTCATCAACTACAATCCTCCCTCCACTAGTTCACCGACTTTCGGTCCAAGCTCAGCGTTTTTTAATGTCAACAATGGGATGGCTTTATCCGGTGTATCGGATATGCCAGAGGCGTTGCGCAGCGACCTAGATATGTCTTTCAATAACCCCCAAATGAGTCCCCGCGCGGATTCCCTACTTC
Source organism: Aspergillus ruber CBS 135680 (assembly GCF_000600275.1). NCBI lineage: Eukaryota > Fungi > Ascomycota > Eurotiomycetes > Eurotiales > Aspergillaceae > Aspergillus > Aspergillus ruber. The sequence continues at coordinate 739,840 of NW_024467298.1, forward strand.
CCTCCGACCTTCTGGGAGATGAAATGGAATCTCCAGAACTTCCGCATCCCGCTGTTCGCTCACGATTTCCAAACCTTGAACCCAATCCGCAGCTTGAACCTTTTCCCCATGGACCTCCGTCCCCGGGCTCTTCGGGAAGTCAGCCTGGGAGCCTTTTTGCCAGCCCACATGAGAACCACAACCAACAGGAAAGTGATTCGCAGCAAGTTTCTTTGGGGGTTGCGGAGGATGCTCCGAAAAGTGCGTCACGAAGACTTTCTGGTCTTTTCGGCTTTCATCGACCTCGCGGGAAAACTCTTGCCGACGAACCGCCTATGCTAGGCACCCTGAAGCCAGGCCAAAGTCAGTCTTATCCACGAAACATGGACGATATGGATCCTATAGGTTCTAGACGTCGCCGGTTAAGTCATACAGGCAATTGGCCAAACCCGATATCCTTGTTTCCCAGAAGCAGCACAACTAGCGTGACTGCCGATAGTTCTTCAGATCAGGCACCTTCGCGGCGGGCTGCTTTTTCCAACATCTTTTCCTCTAGTCGGTTTGGCTTTGGTCATGGTGCATCCAAGCATGGAGAGAACTCAGATCTGAGTACCGGGTATAACCAATTCAGCCCTAGACATGATCCGATTGACCCGTCATCAATTCTGGGTACCGTCCGGCGCGGCTCGTTGTCACCAAGGCCCTCTTCTACTTTCTCGTTTGACAACCAATTACCTCATCCCTCGACAGATAACCGGCATTTTGGCTGGCCATCGGCAGATAAGCCAGACCATCGGAGTCCACTAGGATTTGATTGGGCTTCGCCATCCACCTGGTCTAGAGGTCTTACACGTCGACCATCGTATGGTTCCTCCGGACACTTACCTCTGAGTCTAAGCGGAGAACCGGATTTCCTCCAGGATTCTTCCTTTGAGAGGCAGAGCCGTCCTCTGCAGGCTCCCATCGGAACTCGTCCTTCATCATCCCATCGACCAGCAACGCCCAAGCTGAACCCTACGGCACCTTCATTCACGACCATCTTTAGCGAGGATTCGGGCAAGGATCAAAAAGAGGAAGATACGAATGAAACATTTGGCTTCCACATGGACGATGGGTCGCCGTCTGAATCACGGGTCTCCCGGGATTCTCGATCATTGTCTATCTTCACTGATTCTTACGAATCCCTGGATAGGGTACCGTCGAGCACCTCTCTCGACAATGGTGCTTCAAAGGAGTCGTTTATTCGAAAGCTCACTCGCAAGGGCAGTTCTAGCAAGTTCAGCTCGTGGAAGGATCGGTCCGGTCTCTTTTCCAGGAAGGGTGATTCCTCGCAGGGCGATATTGATGAGGATCGCGCTAGTGAAGCCCAACTTGGAAAGAGTGTAGATAGCACCGCTTCCAGTGTTCCTTCGGCGGACAAATCAACTCGAAGCCTTAACATCTTTAGTCGCAAGTCCAAGAAGTCCGATAAGGCTGCGAGCGAGGCAAGTGAGCGAGCCAGCGAAGCCGGGGATGAAGAGACCCCTGTTGAGAGTACGGCAACATAATCAACTTATTAGCGGCATTCATTTTATATTTTTCTTTCTCTGTTCAAGTATCATCACTTCGATTATAGGTCAATGTCAGTATTGTATCATATGATGCATATTGTTTATTCATCTCATCGCGCCGTCTGGCGGCATGGATAGTCAGATATCAATCATCCTATCGAATTTATATTAGCAAATCAACATGGTTCACTGCCTTTGTCAGCTGCCTCACGTAAACGCCCATGTCTGCTTTCCGCTCTCCTTAAATTCACATTTAGTACCCGGTTCGTCTTCCGGTAGGTCAAGGTAGTAGTCTTTGCTAAAGAGACAGGTCCTGTTCAATTCAGCAATTGAAACATAGAACTATACGCTAGTTTCCAACGTACCGATAAAGCGAGGTCCCAGCCTCCTGCTTCATATGGCACGGTGTGAAACCGACATTTGCAATGAGTGTATCGCCATCCCCCTATGATCCATAGAAGTTAGTAACCTACATGACAACTAAATTGACTCGTACATACACAGATTGTCTTCCAAGAAAGGAATTCGAACGTGAGTCCGCATTCGATAAAGTACGCATCACCAATTTCATGGGAAACATTCCATGTCTAGAAGGAGTCCTCTTTGGGTTCGCTGCGAATGACAAATTCTTCATGTCGGAGTCTCAAGGACTTGCACAGAAAAGAAACTCACGCGCCGACGATGGCAATTTGGCCATCACCATCTATAGCTGAATTGTGGAAGCGATTGTCTGAAGCCAGATGGCTGATGATGTATAATCCGGTTTCGAGTTTAGAGGACATGGTTGCTACGTATTCTTGCTCATGAGAGAGAAGGGGAGGACCAAGGTGTTTTAATATGGATTCGCCGTTCGAGTTATTTATGGCGTCACACTGCATATCTCCTCAAATCAGGCATTAATGAATCCATGTGCCCCGGTTATTCGTGAGCCTTGGAATGCCACGTCTGTTTTCCCTCCACAAGGCGACAAAACGGATGCGGGTTGTGTCATGAAGATAGGGCACAACAAGCTTACCGATGAGAAGTCCTATCTTCTTGCTTGATAAACAGTTGGCAGAGATGATGGGATCACTTTGAGATCAGAGTTGAGATTAGAGGGGTAAAGGTCGATCGATATGTTCCATTGCTCCACTGTACCAACCGTAGGGGCAGTTTAATTGACCATATGTGCACGCCAAAGCTGGCAGGACATAGGGAATAACAGAGTAACACCTGAATTATACAAGAGAAAGCGTGGGGGAATCTACTGCGTATTTTATGTGTCTATTTCCGTGATGGCATCAAATCCAGTTGCATAGGGCTACCGAAATGTATGTATGTAGTTGTTAGATATCTTCAGTTTTTATCTCCACTTCCCGCACACTGAACCTGAATCCTACCTCCGTCACTTTGGTGGGCGCATAGTAAATAACATGGCAAACTCAAGGTATATATATACATAAATTCATTTAACTACTCTATGAAGACATGGACTAACTTTGATGAGATTCGAATACGTCAAAACCTTCGAGCAGCCCGATGTGCTGCTCCCCAATACCTGGATTGTGGTCCGTATTGACGGCCGAGGATTTCACAAGTCAGTCTCCATCCACTATATACGTTAAAAAAAATATTTGATATCGAGGAAGCCAAACTGAACTGAGTATATCAGGCTCTCTGGTCGATATAGCTTCGTGAAACCTAATGACCGCCGTGCGCTGGATCTGATGAACGCCGCTGCCGTTGAGGTCATGAAAGAGCTTCCGGATCTGTGTGTGGCATATGGTGTTAGTGACGAATATAGGTATTTTCCTTTTATTCTATTTATTTCTGGTCGAGACTGATTGAGTCTAGTTTCGTCTTCCACCCAAGCTGTCAGTTATTCGAGCGGAGGAATGGGTGAGTCGCCCAGAGAAAACGACGAAATCCTCGAATACTAACGAGACAGAAAACTCGTGACAACTATCGTGTCGACCTTTACAGCTCACTACATTTATCTATGGAGCACGTACTTTCCTGATGCGCCATTGCAGCCGCCGTATTTGCCATCGTTTGATGGACGGGCAGTCATCTATCCCAATGCTGGAATTCTGCGGGATTATATGAGCTGGAGACAGGTTGATTGTGAGTTTTTCTTTTCCTCCTCTGAGAATTTAAGCTAATGCACTTGGTAGGCCACGTTAATAACCTCTATAACACGACCTTTTGGGCCATGGTGCAACAAGGCGGGATAAACAACACAGATGCAGAGCTGGAACTCAAGGTGAGTGATATGAACTCTGAAGTCCTAGGCGTTGTCCGCTAACAAACTAGGGGACGGTATCGGCGGACAAGAATGAGATTCTCTTCTCGAGATACGGAATCAATTATAACAATGAGGATGATATATACAAGAAAGGGAGTGTGGTATATCGCCAGGTAAGAGCCATATGTTGTCTCCGTATACAGCCCCGTTTCCTAATACCGTTATAGTACCAATTAGAAGAGCCAAAGGCAAAGTCAGCCTCGAGCTACGAAGATGAAGGCACGCCCATCTCAGAGAAACAGCCATCCAAGTCTCAACAAGACAAATTGCGTAAGCTACGTCGAAAGGCACAGGTGGTTGTTGAACATGTTGACATAATCAAGGACGACTTCTGGGAGAGGAGGCCCTGGATTCTTTCGAATAAGCCAGGTAAACTGCCAGAAGAGGCTGATGTTTGATGTGTCATGATTAATGCATGCTTTTGATGTTGGAATGCGATGAGGATACAATGACCGGCTTGAAACTTCTATACAGCGCCGAATGGGTATCTATGAAGGTCTATAATGGCAAGAAATTCATTCTTTAGCAGACTTTTTCTTCTCCTTCTTCTCCTTCTTTTCCTTTTTCCCCTTTTTCGACTTGTGCGTTGCGTTTTCGTCGGATGTCGTCAACTCGGGCTTTGATTTCTTACTCTTGTCCTTTTTTTCCTTTTTATCCTTCTTATCACTTTTCTCCTTTTTCGAAGGTTCTTCCAGTTCAACTGACTCATCTTGGCCGCTGGAATCTTCGGTTGATGTGGGTGTGGGATAGTCGTCTTCGGGGTTTGATTCTTGCTTCGATTTCTTCGCTTTCTTCGCCTTCTTCTCTTCCTTAGCAGCCGCTTTCTCGGCCTTCTTATTCTCCTTCGCTTCCTTCTTCAGTTTTTTCTCCTCCTTCCTCCGTCGCCGCTCTTCCTTGCTCTCTTTGCGTTCCGAAGACTCATCCGTCTTTCGCTTCTTGCTCTTCTCTTCCGTCCGCGATGCCTTCTTCTCATTGTCATCATCATCCCCCCTCTTCCTCTTTTCCTTCTTCTCCCCCTTCCCATTCACCTCCTCCTTACTCCCCCCAATAGTCCCCGCCATCCCCTCCCCCCTCACAAAAAACCGATACAACTCACTCGTCAACGCATTCGGCTTCCTCCCCCCATCCCCAACCCCATCCTCCTGTCCCACACCCTTAAGCGCATCCTCGAACCCGCGCAGCCACCATTGATTCGTCGGGTCTTTGGTTGTTTTCTTGCCCACGCCTTCGTTGCCTGAACGGCGCGCGACGAGGATCGGTTTGCTAAGGCCCAAGCCGGCGTGGGGGCCGAGGCGGCGGGAGGGGTTTAGGGGGTTTCCGGGGCCAGCCCAGCCATGGCGGAGGAGGTAGGCTTGTGCGTCCATCGTTTGAGGTATTGATGGTGTAGGTTGGGTTGGGTGGTGTGGGTGGTATAGGTGGTTGTGGTCGCGAGTTGAGTTGAGGAATTGAGTATTGATTAAGATATCGAATCGGTCATTGCAGTTCAATACATAAGAATAACCAAGAATGCGCGAAAGAAAAGACCAACGACAAGAATGAATTGACAAATATTATGCCACACCAACACAACAATGAAAAAAAAAAAAAAAAAATGGAGACTGAGAAGTCCGTTCTTGATTATCGGAGATCAGAATCAAAGTTCAAGAAAAAATTTCGGTTCCCTTATCTTTTTAAAAAAGCGGCTATAACTTACTGGTAAGCAGTAAAATATAACAAGAAGTCGCGTGGTCTAATGGTTATGATATCTCGTTCACAACTTGAACTTTGATCCGAGATGGTTCCCGGTTCGATCCCGGGCGCGACTAATTTTTTTTGTCTTTATTTTTTTTCGCCCCTGGCGGTGCTTGGTTTAGTGGTTTTGGTCAACATTGGACATTTGTGTTCCTTTTTTATTTATTTCAAGTTTCTATTTTGTTTGTACGTTATATCCATTATTGATTCTGCGGTGGCCGCGTAAAGAGAAATACGTACGGTTTGTTTTTCTGGGCAAACGAAAGTCATGATATATTTTGAGTCATATACACCCAGTACCAACTACTTTATACACAAGTAAACCATACAATCGAATCCTACTTTAATATGGCTTAAACCTATCCTTCGTCTTAGCCTTCTCCTTAGGTCGCGACGGCTTGATCGAGGAACCAGAACCCTGCGCTTCCTGACCATCAGTGGGCTTCCAAGCGCGTACGAGGCCGTCTTCGCCGCCTGTGAAGACGGTTTGCGTCTGTAGAGTTGCTAGTGAGTAGGACAGAATTTAACCATTGGATGGTACGTACCTGCTCGTCCAAATATACAGAACGGACGACCTCCTCGCCATGCGCGCCTGGGAGACGCCAGAGGTTGTTCTGGTCGAAATGCCATGGATCAGAGGTGAGGGGAACTAGATCAAGTCGGTTCTCACTAAACAGAGTTAGCACCGATAAATTAAGGTCAACAGGGATTTTACATACGCCTTATTACCAACCGCAAGATGCGGCTGTCCCTGATTACCCATACACAGCTGCGCGACATACTCGCAGCCGAGAGGCTCTCTAACATCCCCAAACTGCACCGGCTCAGGATCCTGGGCCTGCTCATCTGGGTTCGTAGCGGGATGAACGGAGAAAACCTCGTCATGACTCAGAGCGTAGATGGCCCTTTCATTGAGGAATCCTGCGTGGTGGACGGAGCCGTGGTTGATCACTTGGACGAGAGCGTCGTCTTCGTCGGCAATGGTTGTGTCGTAGACATTGACGAGGCCGTCTGTGCTTCCGGAGAGGAAGAGATTGTTGTGGGTTGGGTGGAATTGAAGCTGTATCATCAGCATTTGTTATTTTTTGAATGGGGTATAGAATGGATGTACCTCAGTGACGTCGTCATTGTGGCTTTCGACATACTGAAGTCGAGGCACGCCCGGTGATCTGATATCCCTGTTGCGTCAGTTAGCAGCTCATAGTCATAACAGACATTATGTGGAGACCTACCAGAACGCAACAGTTGCCTGGTGAGAAGCCAATTCTGTCCCAGCAACCACGGTGTTAATGCCAGCGTTGCAAGCCACCGACAACACAGGTTTGTCTACATAGTTAGCATCCATATGTACCATGACAGCCAAAGGAAGTAGAACTAACCAGTCTCCATCTCAACAACCGCATTCCCCTTCCCACTCCTCAAATCCCACACCTTCGCCTTCCCATCTCTCCCACCCGTAACCAACAACTGCTGACCTTGCCTCTGGCCATACGGCTCCAACGCAGTCACCCCATCAGCATGAGTCGTTGGCGCAATAACAGAGACACGCCGTATGTTTGCTGCATCGAACACGCGTAGCGAGTCATCGGAGGAAATGGCCGCGAAGGTTGATCCTGGTGATGCGGCAGTGATGGTGTAGATGTAGTTTTCTGCGGGGAGGGATAGGGAAGATGAGGCGGCGGCATTCAGAGTGTGCATATTGGGCCGTTGATTGATTGGTTTATATTACGAGTATTTCGTACAAAGGATGATGTATGTACCCTTGTGGCTGATTCGTATGGAATCCTTCAATTAGGCTAGACGAAGGGTTGAATCCGATTCTGTATGTCTGTCCAACGCCCAACCTGGTATTCCTGGAGAAGATTGTCGATGTTTTGTGCTGGAAGAGCTCGACATTAGACAACCGCAAAGTCTTGACTGACTTTCTGAAAATGGAATGCCAAGAAATCTCTTGCTGTGTGGCTGAACGGAGACGCCCACCGCATAGCTGCGTAGGGAATGTATAACTGCACAAGTACTCTGTATAAACTACTCAAAAAGTACTATTATTCTATATGTATAAGTATTCTGGCAATTTAATTTCTTTGTGCTTTGTTCATTTTGCTTTGTTGGCTTTGATCCCCTTTGCTGGTGCAGATGTCTATTGCCTGATCTCTGTCCGATGGCCGCGGGATGCGCTGAAATCGAGAAGCGGTCAGAAACACAGACTGACATGAAACAGTACCAAGTGCCTACTATGTACGTATAGACCACAAGAACATTCGGCTTGGGACTTGTGTCGGACATTTAGTTGATTCTCCGGCTCCG
>NW_024467298.1:747790-752713 GCF_000600275.1 Aspergillus ruber CBS 135680
TTTTGTCCAAATGGCCATTCCTCCACGGGTCTTGACCTGAAGTTGAAGTGGCCCAAGCTGTTGGGATTCGAATGATGTATCCAATAACCGTGTACTGCACGTCAGTCATCCACGAGGCTTTGAGAGGAGGACCGGCGTCACCGTTAAATGGGTCATTGTGCATTGGGGTTGTGCCCAGTGCCCTAGCGTCGTGAATAGTCAACCTGATTTGGCAAATGAAAAAAGCAATATCCACACTTATGATAATTGTGCAAATTTCGATGGTCAAGTGATTATCCTATGACAATCGGGAAGGACAACAGAAAGAAGGAGTGCTTAACGCGAAGTACACGGATGCTCCGCCTGTCGTTCCTTTTTTCTAAATCCTTTTTCTCTTCTTCCTTCTCCCCATAATTAGCTTTGCCTACCATCGTCTTCATCTATTATAATTACCGCCATCATATCAAAGAGGGAGGTGATTAATTTTCAACCAGAGTTGAATCAATTGACTGATCGCAAGGGTAGCGCCGGATGGTGGAGCGTAGCGAATGGGAAAAACTCCCGACAAGAAAGGATAATCACTGGCCCTGATGAAATTTCAGCCAAGGACGACAGGTAGTATGTGGAGCACTAGTGAAGTCAGACTGTAATCTGATACGATTCCACCCAGACTTGCATATGCACAACTGCCAAAGGGGTATCTCGGATTGACCTCGGATTGACCCCTAAGAAGTCAATCTGACACGCCCTGATCCGCCCTTTAACGTGAGTAAGCACAAAGCGCATGGCCATTCATGGTCGAGAATAAAGACATCAGCCCCTTTAAGCGCTGACATTGTTTTCGCAAATGACATTTTGGGAGGCAGCGTCACCCAGACGAATCAGACGGTCTTAGTCCCTTGATTCTGCACCCCGAGGGATAGACTCGTCGTACTCCGTACCTGCTCCTGTATCCTGCAAGTTTGCACTTCTCGCTGATGACGATGGTGGCAACCTACAGACGGTTGTTGGGTGTTCGTCATGGTATATTTTCTTTTTGTTGTCCTCTGTCGAGCTTGTGTCCCCCAACTGCATTTACCGCCAGAACTTGTATGGAGTCCACAGTACCGAGTACATCGTGGCTCGGAGAAGTGGAGTGTGATTGGTCATGAAACACGTCTGTTTTCGTGAAATGGCGGCGCAGCTGGATGCCGCAGACTCAGCATGAGAATGTTCGGACTCCGAGTGCCGGAAAAGCCCATGGGATCGTCATCGTATATGCAATAACTGATGCTCGTTGGCGAAGGGAAAAAACAAAGTTGGCTGTTCACATAGCAGCTGTATGATGTATTCGAGGCATTACTGAAATACGACGAAAAAAGACAATAGTAGTGTTGGATCGAAGCACTGATGCACTACTGGGGATGAGCCCAAAGGAATACATACCAGTAGAGACACGTGGCTAGGTTATGTTTCTCGTGTTATGTCCCCTCCGATCATTCTCGAAAGCATAATCTATGACCGTACTTCTCAATGGGGCTGCGGGAGAATTGGGGAGTAGGAGGGAAGAAAGAAAGAACGAGAGAGGGACAGTTCAGAGAAACAGTACCAGCATGATTCATGAACCCTGATCATCAGACAGCTTGGTTGGGCATTCTTGATGCAAGATTGTCCGCCAGAATACCCCAGAGTACTGTTGAATATTATTTGTATGCCCGAGATGGCATAAAGAGTAGAGCTGATGTCGATGGATTGCGAAATGCTGCAGTTAATGCACAAACAAAAGACCGATAATAGTTCCATTTTCGGCAGTGGATCGTGACAGTGGGCGGTAACCCCGATACCGACCCGGAAAGAACTAGTGGTAACTCGGTAACGGGATTACTTACAGCGACCCAGAGAGTCGGGAAGCGGTGAACTGTGATCAGTCAGTGAGCTACTTGGCGGTACTTGAACTAGTAAGTGTTATTATGAGGTGTTATTATGCAGTTGATCGTTTGACGAAATATGGCAGGTATGGAAAATACGGAGTACTCTGTAGTTGCACCCTGTATGTTCCATGATATGTAGCATGTATCGGCAGAATAAATGCTGATACCCCTGATGAACCGACGTAACCACGAGCCCCATCATGCGGGCCATTTCTTCGCTAAATTATGATTTTTTAATTTTTAATTTGGATTTTTCTGGTTACTCTCGGGCACTAGCCGGACTGAGGGCCGCTTCTGCCCGGATGGCTGGAACTCCTGACTGCAGATAGTCAACCTGTCATAGCGGAGGCTTGATATAGCAGCATGCAGTGTACTCTGTAGCAGAATACAATTCAAGTATTACCGAGTACATTAATCACAAGTCTCTTACACAATGCTTCGTATTTTCTCTACCTCATATAGCTGCTTGAGTCAGTCAGGCCCAGAGACTCGGGTAGAGACAAGAATGGGATTTAACAAGATGGCAGCATATCCAATCATTCTGGCGACCCAGACACTTTTCCGAAACTATCACCATATAGACAGGTAGTAGTGGTAGTAGTAGTCACACAGACAATCCCTCGTTTCGTCCCACCAATTCTTCTTTTTTTTTTTTTTTTTTTTTTTTTTTTTTTTTTAGTATTCGATCTGCCCCGCCCCGTGGAACCCGGGAGCGACAAGAAGACAGCCAGAAGACAGCAGTGTCAGTTAACCCCGAAGGAACAAGCTGATGGAAACAACCTTAAACCTTTCTCTTCCCCTCCTTTCATTTTGTTTTTCTCTTCTTTCCTTCTCTCTCCAATTCTCCAGTTACGTTCCTTGGCTGTGTTGCTTGTCTCTTCTCTCCTTCGATGCTTCTCCGCCGTCAATTGCCCTCTTAAAATTTCCTCTCCTGTTGATCGACGGTGCACGCTCGTGTTTTCTTCACAGTGAAATATAATTATTGCCCGCCTCTTTTTTTTAGCGCCATTACCTTTCTATTTCTATTGTGACACTTGTTATTTCTCGTTTTTTGAAGCGTCTCCGTCTTATATACTCTGTTCATTTTCGACCAACGGTTACGGGCCGGCATACCATTATATACTCTCCGTCGCCGACCACCACCCCTCCTGCTACACATAGTGTACCGCCAACATCGACACCGACACCAACGCTTCTCACCTTCTTCGATCCTACCATACTCGTCTGTCCTTCACTCTATCTTTCATTTTCTCTTTAATGCAACTCCAGCTGGCCAACTGTCCGTTCCTTAGCGCCATCCAGCCGAGGGTCTTTGTCTTTCTTCAGCCTCATCCATGCTGCGAGGGCCCGCGGCACACTGATAACCATCGATAACCATCATCATAAATTCGCTTCGTCGTGATTCAATCTGGTGTCTCTCCTTGAAAATAATCCTGCAGTCGGTCTCGCGATTTACCCATCGGAGAATTTTCCCGCAACATACCCGTCCATCCGTCGGCTGATCTACAGCTCTTTACCTCGTCCTCTCTGATCCTTGATCCTTCAAATGTTCGCCAACGGTTCTGCGGGAAAGCGTCCTCCCACCGTGGCTTCTCCGCCTAACCATCCTAGTTCCCAGTCCTCCAGTGATATGGGCAGATCCAGACATAATTCCGATGCCATGGACATCTATACTATCACCGATCGAGACCCTACTGAAAGAGAACATGCCAACGGGCGTTGGGGAAGCAATGCATCGCCCAGTGTGGCTTCTCCCAGTAACCACAGGTATCTCTCTTTTGTTTTCTTGCTCTTCTCGTCACACCCAAAGTTAACTGACTCACCGTTTCCTCTCTCTAGAAGCCCCGAGAAATCCCAGTTCCACGAGGAAAATGGACGGACGTACCATGGATACCGCAGGGGTGTCTACATGCTCCCATGCGACGAACAGGAACAAGATCGACTCGACATCTTCCACAAACTCTTTACTGTTGCGAGGGTGTCGGACGGATTGATCTATGCGCCCCATCCTCAAAATGGCCGTTTTCTCGACTTGGGCTGCGGAACCGGCATTTGGGCCATTGATGTGGCCGATAAGTACCCGCAGGCCTTCGTCCTAGGGGTGGATTTGGCTCCCATCCAGCCACCCAACATTGAGAGGAAGAACTGCGATTTCTACGCCCCGTTTGATTTTGAAAGCCCCTGGGCCTTGGGCGAGGATTATTGGGATTTCATCCATATGCAGATGGGCTGTGGCAGTATCGCTCACTGGCCCAGTCTTTACCAGAGGATCTTCGCCCATCTCCGTCCTGGTGCGTGGTTCGAGCAAGTCGAGATTGATTTCGAGCCCCGATGTGACGATCGTTCCCTTGACGACTCCGCACTGCGTCGCTGGTATCAGTCCTTGAAACAGGCAACGGAACAGTCAGCGCGGCCCATAGCGCACAGCGCGCGCGACACTATACGGAACCTACAGGAAGCCGGGTTTACCGACATTGATCACCAAATGGTCGGTCTACCTCTAAATCCTTGGCATCAGGACCAGCACGAGCGAAAAGTAGCCAAGTGGTACAATTTAGCCATCTCGGAAAGCATCGAGACGCTCAGCTTGGCTCCTTTCAGGCGTGTCTTTGGCTGGCCCATTGAGGACATCAAGCGAATCGCCGCGGAAGTCAAATCAGAAGCGTTTAACAAGGAGATCCATTCTTACAACATCTTGCATATATATCAAGCGCGCAAACCCGAGGCTAAATAAGCGCCTAACCCCTCTAATGTTACTAAAATTTACAGGCCCCATCCCGGGTGCCATTCTTTTTTGACGTTTTATGTTTTGAAGAGAGCGTTATTGTGATTGAGAAGACTATAGACCATTGGGTTCTTTTACGAAAAAGAATCCACGTCCTGGGAAATGGTGAGACAGGACAAGGATAAGGTGGGACCGGACACGGACAAGGCAAAAAAATGGGATCGTTATGACGGCTGGGAAAATGGGAATAAACGGGGATGGTGCATCACGGACGGTCAGGTCTCATGCGGAGTTTTTTTTTTTTTTTTT
>NW_024467298.1:752958-777075 GCF_000600275.1 Aspergillus ruber CBS 135680
TCTTTATTTTTATTTTTATTTTTTATTTCTGTTATATATATTCTTTTGCATATTGCTAGCTTGGCTTTGCAATTTACCTTTTTCTTTCTTTTTTTTTTTTTTTTGCTTTGCTTTCCTTTTCGGTGTTCGTGCTTTTGCTGTTCCAAGGATTGGGACCAATAGTCGTGGTCAATCCGATATAACCCTGTATGGAGTACCTCTTTTTCACAGCTGTGTGAGTTTGGTTTTATTCCTGACTAATCTATCATTTCTATATTACACGGGCGTCAAAGACAATAAAAAGCCATATTATCTTCAGGTAAAAAGCTAACAAAAACCCCACCCAGAAACGCCTTTTTCACATGCACAATACATAAAGGGTTGCCTTTTGCGGGACCCTGTCCACCCCCTTGTCTATAAATGATACAATTATAGCCATTCATCCCACTTGCTCCCGTCTTCACAAAGAATCTTCACCGCCGTCGCCCTCTTTGACCCCGTGAAGCGCCGGCGCCATTCTTCCCTGTCTCCCCGTCGCCATTGGTCATCCACTCACGGCCCGCGCCGGGACTACGTCTGCGCATCGTGCCGGGCCCCACTGCGATGATGTCTTCGCCGCTCTCGCTATCTGAGATATCTAGTAGCACGGGCATGTGGAAGGCGTCAACGGCATTGTTGCTGTTGCTGTTGTTATCGTCGTCGTCGTCGGCGCCGTTGTCCATGGGTTGTTCGATGGTAAGGACGTCGGGGATTTCGTCTTCTTGGTCGAGGCGGCGCTGGTGGATTTCTTCGGCGGGGTGGACGTCGAATTCGTCTTCTCGTTCGATGTATTCGACGTTTTCTTCGACTTCGCCGAAATCAGGGGCTAGGGCGGACCATTTCTGTGGTGAGACGATGGACCAGGTGTATATGCAGCCGGATTCGAGCCCGCAGGCGACGACCATGGGGCGGGTGGGGTGCCATTCTACCACGCCGAGTTCTTCGCGGGGGCCTTCGAGGATCTTGACGAGGGAGCCGTGGCTGCGTTCCCAGACGTAGATGTCGGGGTTCATGAATGTGGAGGCAGTGACGAATTCGCCGGTTGAGGAGAAGGCGACGTGGTTCCAGCTTAGGCGGTTGACAACGTCTTGGAATTTGTGTTCCACTTGGACTTTGATATTGGCGGCTTCGAGGTCGGTGCCTAGTTGGGAGAGGTCGGGCATGAGGATTGTTCGAATGACACGGTCTGAGCTGTTTACGAGGAGGTCTCGGCCATTGCTCGCGAGGCGGAGGAGGATGACCACTCCGTTGCAGAGGCGGGTGGAGTGGATGGTTGCGCAGGTTTCTGTTTCGATGATGTTGATCCAGCCCTTTGATGTGCCGGCTATGATATGATTTCCGAGCGCAGTGAAGATTGTAACGCAAGTCGAGTGTTTCGCATCTTGAGCGGCTTGTTTCGCGGCTACTGCTGGATCGACTTCTGGTGCACGAAGAGGAGCGGAGGGGAGGATTCGTTTAACTGGTTTTGGTGATGAGATATCGACGAGAGCTGGTTGTTCTTCAAAGAGAGATGCGACAAAAAGTAGACTAGGCAAGTAAGCTGTCAGTATGCAATGATGAGACGGTTCAGTAGGTTAACGAGGAGGAAGGGCCATACTGATTAAAAGGATGCAATTCCGCAATATACACAGGAGCTTCGAACCGGACAGTTCGCACCCGCGAACCATCTCTCATGTCCCAGAGAATACATTTCCAGTCCTGCGACGAACTGAGAAGGTACCGGCCATTTCTGGACCAACTGCACACCTGCCAGGTTAACCGTCTCAATTCTCTCAAATATTCCGGCGCCACACGAACCTTAACGATTGAATCTGCCTGGTATGACCCCTCAGTTTGCGTGCGACTCCGTTTGTCTCGACATCGAATATCACTACTGTGCCGTCCACCTAGTATTAAAGGTCAATTTCGCGTTTCGGTATTGGACCGCCTTGGGAAACGAACTCGTCCGGAGGCTAGATAATCGCCTTTGCGGTTAAAGCGTAAACAGGTTGCATGGCCGCTCCCTGTACCTGGTCAGTAAGTATCATTGATTACCGCCAAAGTAAATACATACTCAGCTTCTCCGTCAAGGTGTCCGGGTAGTCCTGAGCTAGGACAAAAGGATCAAGGAGAGACAAATTCATTTTGTGGTGAATATATCATTTCAAGCAGGAACACAAGAAGAGAGACAAATTCCCTAGCCTGGGAGAATAGGCCAGGAGAGCAGACTGTTAACTAGCATTGAGCACTGCTGGTGGAGATCGTTTGTATCATCGAGGGAATCGTAAATGTTACAGTAGAAACTGGCGGCCATTTGGGAATAGAGAAGGCGGTCAGAGCCCATTTAAAAGGGAGCACCTGTTGGTAGCAACGCCGAAACTAACTACTCCGATTGGCCATTAAGGCGGTGAAAGTGAACAATTGCCAAGAAATTGGCTTTAGTACCGGCATTTTTAGAGAGGTGACCAACTCACTCTTGAGGCTCGAGAAAACTCGTGCCCCATCGGCGAGAGGCAACCTCCAACCATCTCCCTTTCATCTCCCCGACACGCTGCTTGGCCATCGCCCAACTCCCCAAATTTATCGCATCTGGCATTGCGATATCGTTTAATGGACTAAAGAAGGCGCGGAATTTTATCGTGATCGCCATTTTCGCTCTTTCCCCCTTTCGATTTTCTTGACGTCGGTGAAATAAGGTCGTCGGCGCCCTCGTGGCAAGGGCTGCCAAAGGCCTCAGTTGGCCCAGCTGCTTACAACTGCTATCTTTCATTTCGCCTGCTTGTTTTTCGATTACTCGTCCGAGTCGATCGATTCATTTCGATCGGATACGTTTTTCGCGACCTCGTTCCTGCGTTTACGGACTCGTTTTATCTACACGTCAGCCCGAAGTTAGATTGATCCGACGCGACTATCCGTCATCATGTCGAACGTTTACTTCCCATACTCCAAGGCGCCACTGCGCACTATAAAGGAAATTCAGTTTGGTCTCTTCTCGCCTGAGGAGATCAAACGGATGAGTGTGGTCCATGTCGAATACCCGGAGACAATGGTTTGCAGCTTTTTTTCTTTTGTTTTTTTCCAGGTGTTTTGAGACTGCTGACACGTTGATAATAGGATGAGCAGCGGCAGCGACCGCGAGCAAAGGGGTTGAATGATCCTCGTTTGGGTACGATCGATCGTCAGTGGAATTGCGAGACTTGCGAAGAAGGTCAAAAGGAATGCCCGGGGCATTTCGGTCACATCGAACTCGCAACACCGGTTTATCATATTGGTATGTTCTGAGGAAAATCTTCGTTACTGTCAGTGACCAGGGCCTGTGCTAACATTCATGTTTAGGTTTCTTGACCAAGATCAAGAAACTGTTGGAAACTGTCTGCCACAACTGTGGAAAGATCAAAGCCAAAACGGTTAGTCATCCCTGTTGGGATGGCAAATCTTACCATGGCTCCTTTGCTGACATCGTTCAATCAGGATGACTCTAGATTTCTCCAAGCCTTGCGAACGAGAGACCCGAAGAGGCGTTTCGATCAGATCTGGCGACTTTCCAAGGACGTGTTGGTCTGTGAAGCCGATCCTCCCGAGGATGAGGAGGACCCATTTTCGAAAGAGGGCAAGGAAAAGGGCAGTGGTCATGGTGGTTGCGGTAATGCTCAACCTACGATTCGCAAGGAAGGGATATCGTTGGTCGGAACATGGAAGCCCAGCAAGAGCATGATGGAGGAGGACGATATGCCACAGCCCGAGAAGAAGACCATCACTCCGCAGATTGCTCTCAACGTCTTCCGCAATATCTCCTATGACTCTGTTCGCATCATGGGTCTGAGCAACGACTATGCTCGTCCCGAATGGATGGTCCTTACCGTCTTGCCAGTTCCGCCCCCTCCAGTTCGCCCAAGTGTTCTTGTTGGTGGTAGCACCAGTGGCCAGCGTGGTGAGGATGATTTAACCTACAAGTTGGCTGAAATTGTCCGAGCGAACCAGAACGTTCAACGTTGTGAGCAGGAAGGTGCTCCTGAGCACGTAGTGCGCGAGTTCGAGTCTTTGTTGCAATACCATGTTGCTACCTACATGGACAACGACATTGCTGGTCAACCTAAGGCCATGCAAAAATCGAACCGACCTGTTAAGGCTCTTCGCTCTCGGTTGAAGGGTAAAGAAGGTCGTCTGCGGCAAAACTTAATGGGCAAACGTGTGGATTTTTCCGCTCGTACTGTCATCACGGGTGATCCCAATCTGTCGCTTGATGAAGTCGGTGTGCCTAAGAGTATTGCCAGGACTTTGACTTATCCTGAAGTTGTTACGCCGTACAATATCGAGAAGTTGCAACATCTCGTTTCAAACGGCCCCAATGAGCACCCTGGTGCTCGTTATATAGTCAGAGACAATGGTGAACGTATCGACCTTCGCCATGCGAGAAGGGCCGGCGGTCAGCAGCTTCTTTATGGATGGAAAGTGGAACGCCATGTCATGGATGGCGATGTCATTCTGTTTAACCGACAGCCGTCTCTTCACAAGGAGTCTATGATGGGTCACCGTGTACGAGTGATGCCGTATTCGACTTTCCGAATGAACTTGTCTGTTACGAGTCCTTACAACGCTGATTTCGACGGTGACGAAATGAACTTGCACGTGCCGCAGAGCGAGGAGTCCCGCGCAGAACTCAGCGAGCTTGCGTTGGTTCCCCATAACATTGTATCGCCTCAGCGTAATGGTCCCCTCATGGGTATCGTCCAAGACACACTCTGTGGTATCTACAAGGTTTGTCGGCGGGACACCTTCTTGACCAAAGAGCAGGTTATGAACATTATGCTTTGGGTTCCTGACTGGGACGGAGTCATCCCACCACCGGCTATTATAAAGCCTAGACCCAGATGGACAGGGAAACAGATGATCAGTATGGCGCTTCCCTCTGGGTTGAACCTTCTTCGTGTGGACAAGGACAACTCTGCGCTCGCGGAGAAGTTTTCTCCATTAGCCGACGGCGGTCTTCTTATTCACGGAGGCCAGCTCATGTATGGATTGCTCTCCAAGAAGACTGTCGGTGCTAGCGGTGGTGGTGTTATACACACCATCTTCAATGAATATGGTACAGACGCTACAGTGGGCTTCTTCAACGGCGCTCAAGCCATCGTCAATTATTGGTTGCTGCACAACGGTTTCAGTATTGGTATCGGTGACACGATCCCAGACGCGCTTACAATTCAGAGAATTGAAAACTGTGTCCGCAATCGAAAGAAAGAGGTTGAAGAAATCACTGCCACTGCCACGGAGAACCAGCTTGAGCCACTGCCCGGTATGAACGTGCGAGAAACCTTTGAAAGTAAGGTCTCGCGCGCTCTTAACAATGCTCGTGATGAAGCCGGTAGCGAGACCGAAAAGAGTTTAAAGGACCTCAACCACGCCATTCAGATGGCTCGCTCTGGATCTAAGGGCTCGACTATCAACATTTCTCAGATGACTGCTGTCGTGGGACAACAATCCGTGGAAGGAAAGCGTATTCCCTTCGGTTTCAAATACCGAACATTACCGCACTTCACCAAGGACGACTATTCGCCAGAGTCCCGTGGCTTTGTTGAGAACTCGTACTTGCGTGGCTTGACTCCAACCGAATTCTTCTTCCATGCCATGGCTGGTCGTGAGGGTCTTATCGATACCGCTGTCAAAACTGCTGAAACTGGTTACATCCAGCGTAAGCTGGTTAAGGCATTGGAAGAGGTTACCGTCAAGTATGATGGCACTGTCCGCAACTCTTTGGGCGATATTATTCAATTTATCTACGGTGAAGATGGTCTCGATGGTGCTCACATTGAGAACCAGCGTGTCGACATCATTAGGTGCTCCGATGACAAGTTTAGAGACCGTTTCCGTGTTGATCTCATGGACCCAGAACGGAGTCTTGGACCTGACGTCTTGGAGCAGGCCAACGAAATCGCAGGTGATATGGAAGTCCAGCGGTACCTTGACGAGGAATGGGAAGCGCTTCTCAAAGACCGTGCATTCCTCCGTACCGTTGCAAAAGAAGACGAAGAAATGATGCAGCTTCCGATCAATGTGCAAAGAATCCTTGAAATGGCAAGAAACACATTTAGAATTCGCGACGGAACCATCAGTGACCTGCATCCTGCAGAGGTTGTTCCTCAGGTCCAGTCGCTGCTTGATCGCCTTCTGGTTGTTCGTGGCGATGACCCTATTTCCCACGAGGCCCAGGAGAACGCCACTTTGTTGTTCAAGGCGCAGCTCCGTAGTCGACTGGCGTTCCGGAGACTTGTCACCGAATATTCAATGAACAAGCTCGCATTCCAACACGTGATTGGTGCTATCGAAAGCCGTTTCGCAAGGGCCGCTGCCAGTCCTGGTGAGATGGTCGGTGTCCTCTCTGCGCAGTCCATTGGTGAGCCTGCTACGCAGATGACATTGAACACTTTCCACTTTGCTGGTGTTTCAGCCAAGAACGTTACTCTCGGTGTACCTCGTATCAAAGAAATTCTTAACGTCGCCACGAATATCAAGACTCCGTCGATGACTGTGTACCAGGAGCCTACAAAGTCACACGACAAAGAGGGTGCCAAGCAACTGCGTAGTGCTGTAGAGCACACCAGTCTGAGATCGGTTACCGAAGCTACCGAAATCTACTACGATCCCGACATCCAGACCACGGTGATTGAGAACGACAGGGATATGGTAGAGTCCTACTTCATTATCCCAGAAGATGTCACGGATGACTCTTCTCGGCAATCAAAATGGTTGTTACGTATCATCCTTAGTCGACCTTCGCTTCTTGACAAGGGTCTTACAGTGCAGGACGTTGCGTCGAGAATCAAGCAAGCTTACCCTAAGGATATCGCAGTTCTCTTCAGTGACAACAACGCTGATGAGCAGGTTATCCGTATCCGTCAAATTCAGGATAGCAAAGAAGATGAAGAGGATGATGACATTGAGTACGATGTTACACTCAAGAAATTGGAGCAGCATCTCTTGGATACTCTTACTCTTCGTGGTGTCCCGGGCGTTGACCGAGCATTCATCAACGAGAAGAACAACGTCCGAGTGCTCGAAGATGGCTCCCTCTTCACAAGCAGGACAGACCCACTCTGTAAACAATGGGTTCTCGAAACCAGCGGTTCTTCTTTGGGCGCAGTTCTGGCGATTCCTGGAGTCGACGCTTCGCGTACCTATTCGAACCAATTCATCGAAGTCTTCGAAGTCTTTGGTATCGAAGCTGCACGTTCAGCGGTCCTCCGTGAATTGACACAGGTGTTGGCCTTCGACGGTTCGTATGTCAACCACCGTCACCTGGCGTTGCTGGTCGATGTTATGACCGTTCGTGGATACTTGACCCCGGTTACTCGTCACGGTATCAACCGTGCGGACAATGGTGCGCTTATGCGTTGCTCTTTCGAAGAGACGGTTGAAATTCTCCTGGAGGCGGCCGCCTTTGGAGAGCTTGACGATTGCCGCGGTGTTTCCGAGAACCTAATTCTTGGCCAGATGGCACCAGCCGGTACGGGAGAGTTCGACGTTTACCTGGATCAGAACTTGCTAAATACTGTTGTCTCGAACAACGCACGGTATGGTGTTATGGGATCAATCGGTGCCAAGGATGCTATCATCTCTGATGGTGCTGCGACCCAATACGACACTGGTTCTCCCATGCAGGAGAGTGCGTACATCGGCACTCCCGACCCCGAATCGAACTTCTCCCCGATTCGCCAGGCCGGCGCCGAGACTCCTGGTGGCTTTACAGACTACCAGCCATCTGCTGGGTTCGGTGGGTTCAGCCCAGCGGCGACGAGTCCGGCTGGATACTCCCCCACAAGCCCATTCAACACAAGTCCAACGTCTCCTGGCTATTCTCCGACATCGAGTTACTCTCCTACGTCGCCTGGCATGTCTATCACTAGTCCTCGTTTCATGACATCGCCTGGTTTCTCTCCTGCTAGTCCATCGTTCGCCCCTACGTCGCCTGCTTACTCGCCTACGTCGCCAGCATATGGACAAGCGTCTCCGACGTCTCCGTCCTACTCTCCGACGTCGCCTGGGTTTTCTCCCACCTCGCCCAACTACAGCCCGACATCGCCAAGCTTTAGTCCGGCTTCTCCTGCCTTCAGCCCTACGTCACCTAGCTACAGTCCGACTAGTCCTGCTATTGGTGGTGCAGCCCGACACTTGTCTCCCACTTCACCTACCTCTCCCAAGTATACGCCCACATCTCCAGGCTGGTCACCTACCAGTCCTCAGCAGTATTCACCAACTTCGCCAAACTTTGCTGGCTCACCTACGTCTCCTGGCGGGCCGACGTCCCCCAGTTACAGCCCTACTTCACCAGCATACAGCCCTACGTAAGTTGTCTTGCCTGAAGAATTTTAAAAGTTCTCAGGTTGACTAACATTCATGATAGGTCTCCACGTCAGTAAAGCTAGTTGTGTCTTGCTTTGCTTTCCTATGGTCTTCGTTGTATTATTGTACCCATGTTGTCGAACGAAACATAAAAAGAATCATTTTGCATCATATTTCAGCTGCACGGAATTGGTTGGTTATTTTAGTTTCACCATCTGGGGGTCTGCGGCCTTTTGTCAAATGTATGTTTCTTTTCATGCTCCAGCCTGAAAACGGTGTTGTTTCTATTCTCTTGCGTTCCCCTTAATAGCTTTCTTTTTCTCTTGATTTCTCTTTTCGCAGCCGGCCTTCGGAGATTGTGAATGATTTGGTGGATTGGCTACAGACGTTTTCTTTAAGCTCATCGAAATACCAAAGTGTTCTAGATTTGAAAATCCCCTTCATGGAGCGTTTCTCGAGTTGGTGTTTTCTTTTTTTCAGCTTATCTATTGCTTTCCCCCTAATGAGTGGTGTCTGTTTTCATGAAGCATATTGTTATTGATTGAATGTATTACTCCCATCAGATCATGTATACAGAATAGTGAGAAAAATATAAAAAAAAAAAAATATACAGAGAAACTTCAGCCCTAGTAGAACAATAGTTCATGTCTTAACGTAGATCTGTATACTTGTAGTTTGAGTAGCTTGGCGTCGGCGAAATGAAGCTCCGCGGGACAGGTGGCTTGTTCCGATAGAGGAACTGTGATGTTATCTCCCCGACTATCAACAACGAGTATTCGACATAGGTATATTTGATTGAATGTCAGGTGTCGCAATGCGTCTAACACCCCAGATTACACCGAGTTGATATCAGTCACCATGAAGTGGTTATGGCGATTCGTTCTTCCCTTGGCGCTGCGTAAGTAGCTCTCCGCAGAGACCAAGATAACTTCGAAGGAAATGAAGACGCTGACCTTTGCCAAATTTTGTTCGCGCAGTTCTATTGCAGGCACTTGTGGTTGAGTCAAATGATGCGTCTGCATCTACAGCTATTGCTCGCGAATCCGCGGAGCCTCGAGCCGGCGGGGCTACCGACGCGCGCCCAGAGAATGGTGAGTTGGAGAATTGTTTGGGAATACATTTGAATAGCGATGGCTGAATTTTCTTGTTTTACTTTGTCTAGAGCATGTTACATCCGCGTTGAAGATCCTCCGTGACCCTAGACTTTCGACCGTTCAATCGGACAAGCCATACGGTATCGTTGGCTACACTCTACACTACACCAAAGGCGCCTTCCGAATCCTGTTCATGAATGGACCTTCCCAGGAAACGAATACACGAAAATTCAACCCCAATGTGGCCAAGGCCGTGAAGGAGCTGGAGATCGCGGCACAAGAGGACCAAGACCCCGACGCGATGTTCCTACTGGCGGAGATGAACTTCCACGGCAACTTCACGCACCCTCGCGATTTCAGGCAGGCGTTCCAATGGTACGATAACCTCGCGTACTCGACGGGAAACAGCACGGCGCAGTATATGCTGGGTTTCATGTATGCAACTGGAATTGGAGGCGGCGTTGAGCGCGACCAGGCGAAAGCATTGTTATATCATACGTTTGCGGCGGAGGGAGGCAATACGCGGTCTGAGATGACGCTGGCTTATCGCCATCATGCTGGCATTGGAGCTCCCCGGGACTGCGATGAGGCTACCTATTATTACAAGAGGGTGGCGGACAAGGCCATCCAGTACTATCGTTCTGGACCGCCTGGGGGCCATAATTTAATCCGCGAGGCATTTCGCTGGGCTGATGAAGAGGGGGGCGTCTATGGTGAAGGTGCCAGCATGTCGAGTTCAGGACCGAATGCATTGCGGGACTCGCAGTCTAGCACCGAGGCCAGCCTGGAAGATGTTTTGGAGTACTTAGATTTGATGTCGAGGAAAGGAGAGCTGAAAGCCACCTTTAGCCTGGGCAAGATGCACTATGATGGAGCACGAGGCATGCCCCGGAGCTTTTACAAGTCTCTGAAGTACTTCAAGCAGGTTGCGAGACGCTACTGGAATAAAGATGGCTCCATCAACCCCAATCATCCCATGGGAATTGATAAATTGGCTGCCAAGGCAGCTGGTCATATCGGGTTGATGTACCTTCGTGGTGAGGGCGTGGAGCAGAATTTCAGCACGGCTTTCACTTGGTTCAAACGCGGATTGGTTAACGGGGACCCGCTATGCCAACATGAAATTGGACTGATGTATCTTCATGGATACGGTGTCAACCAGGATGCATACAAAGCGTCTGCATACTTCAAGGCCGCGTCGGAGCAGAACTACCCAGGATCGGCAACAAGATTGGGTGCTCTATTCCTTGATCAAGGTGACGTCTCTACGGCCACGAAATACTTCGAGCTAGCCGCGCACTGGGGCTGGATGGAAGCATTTTACTATTTGGCTGAGATGTCCAACAACGGAGTGGGCAGACAGCGACACTGCGGGATGGCCGCATCGTACTATAAAATGGTCGCGGAACGGGCAGAAGCCATCCACTCATCCTTTCTTGAAGCAAATAATGCGTACAAAGACGGGGATAAAGAGCGCGCTCTGATCGCCTCAATGATGGCCGCAGAGCAAGGATACGAAAACGCTCAGGCCAATGTCGCGTTTCTCCTCGATGAGCAGCGTTCCCTGCTGCCAGTTGACTCCGTCCTTTCGTATGGTACAAACGCCGGTCGACCGCAACGCTCGTCATCCCTACTCAAGAATGCCGCGCTAGCTATGATATACTGGACTCGTTCGGCTAAGCAAGCGAATATTGACTCCTTGATCAAGATGGGCGACTATTACCTCACGGGGACCGGTATTTTAGCTGACGCTGAGAAGGCCTCAACCTGTTACCATACAGCTGCCGAGGCTCATCATAGTGCACAGGCTTATTGGAACCTTGGTTGGATGCATGAGAACGGAGTTGCAGTTGACCAGGACTTCCACATGGCCAAGCGGTACTATGACTTGGCGCTGGAAATTAACTCTGAGGCGTATCTGCCAGTGAAGCTTAGCTTGATTAAGCTCCGGCTGCGGAGTTACTGGAATATCATCACCAATGGCAATATTAAACCCATTCAGGAGGAAGAAGGTAAGTCCTTGCACATTGCATGTTACCGAAGCATACGCTGATCATGACTTCAGATTCGAAACCCCGTCGAACCTTCAAAGAATGGGTCACAGCATTCATCGAAAATGACGAGGAAGAAGAAGCCCGCTTTCGAGCCCAAATGTACAGACAACGAGCCGAAGAAGACGAAATGTTGGGAGCCAGCGGCGATGCACACGAGGAAGGCCATGATGACGGGTATTACGATGATATGGAGCTTGATATTGACGAGAGCCTCCTCGAAGGCCTTATCATATTCACCTTGGCTGCGACTCTGCTTGTGCTGATATACATCAGACAACAAAGAAATCGCCAGAGACCTAATGGAAATGGTGCCGATAACCAGGGGGCTCAAGGGAATGCGGATGATCGAGGGTTCTTCCCAAGACCTGGGGAGCCGGAGTTCAATCAATGGGTTGCGGGGGGGATAGGGCATTGATAATGATATAGGATTATCAGCGTATTCCTTATTTTGAATTCATCATATCCACTGTTTTTATTTGAAAATATCACTTGGCATAATCTAGTGTTACTCTTTTAAGTTGGCATGCATTGATGTCATCAGTCTTATCGATAAGCACCCTTCAGATTTCCGGCGCGTCTCGTCGCTCGTCTCGAGTCTCCACAACCATCTTGACTCTGTGCATCACCATTGGCTCTTACCATGTAACGAGCTGGTCGAGAATATTAAAGTCATAATGGTCAACATGTCCGGAAAGCGCCGTCGTCTCGAAAACGCGACATCCACGCTCACCAAACCGTTCAAATCACCTCTCCGCCGGCCAGTGCAAGCAAACAACCAGAAAGGAGACGACAAGTCATCCACAGCCGCAATTCCACGCAGTACAATCACCGAGAAAGACGAAATAAACACACCTGGCCGAACCTCAACTCCCACAGCAACCTCCAACCCAACCTCCCAAACCCGCAAACGAAAGACCACCACCACCAACACAATAACACCCACCAAAAAAAGCTCCATCCTCCTCGATCCCGAAATATCCGCTCTCCAAAAACACCACCGCAGCCTCCAATCCCGCCTCGCAACCCTCCACACCGACCTCGACACCGCTCAACAAGCCCTTCGCATCGAGTCCTCGAACCGCGAAACAGAACTTGAATCCCTAATTGCCAAATGGAAAGCTATTAGCCAGGACGCGGCGGAGGAAGTATTTACGGGGGCACAGGAAAGGGTTGCAAGGATGGGGGGTATGGGGGCTTGGAGGGGGCAGATGAGGAGTCAGCAAGAGAGGTGGGAGAGAGAGGAGATGGAGGATTGGTTTGGGAGTGCGGAGGCGGCCGGGGGTGAGGTTGATTATGGGGATGAAGATGGGATTGTGAGGAGGAAGGAGGAGGTGCTAGCGGAGTTAGGTGCTGCTAAGGAGAAAGAGGAGAGTAACAAGGAAGAGGAAGAGAGGGGCGATGAGAATGAGGTATGCTTCCCTATTTTACTTTCCGGGTGCGATTCTGGGGTTTTTTAAAAATGATACTGATTTGACAGGAATTTACCATGGACTTCATGCTCAGAACGCTAAACATCGACCCGCAAATGATCGGATTTGACGTTACTGGACAAAAATGGACCAAGAACTGAGACCTTGTGTGGGAATGTACGACTGAACTTATCAGAGCCATCTGATTGTATGTGTATGCGTTTCGCGTGTTTATGCTCCCTTTACTTCACGATGAACGATATAGACAGGCGTTTAAAGGTGTACTTAATCTAAGACAAAGCGGATCAACTTCGAATAACGATGCTTTGACTTATCTCCTCCGCATTTCAGTCTTTTGTATACAGGGCCCGATCACCATGCCGAGAGATAATGCCCATCCTTATCTACCTACAGATGATAACAAGCCAGACATAAGAACCTTACATATGCTTCTTTTGCTCTATTTTCGAGACATATTGTTAATCCTCAGATATATGTCAGCATGTCTGATATCAAAACTAAAACCGAAGCTATGGCATCAACGACCGAAACGGATAAAAAACACGATGACTACGCTACCGGAGTCATCCATGACATTGGCGCTGATCTATATGCAGAAGCTGCTCAATTTACAGCTGAAGAACTGGAAGAAGAAGGAGCTCGAGTGCGCAAGATACTGGATTGGCGGATTATGCCTATTGTGAGTTGCCTCAGCACATGATTACATGCATTTCCTGATAGCTCTTGATGGATAGCTCTATGTTACCTATGTCATACAATTCCTAGGTAAAAAAAAAAAACCTCCCCGTTGGAGAATATGGTATCAAAACTAACCTCATCAACGGCATTCAGACAAACTATCCCTAAACTACGCCTCCGCCTACACCCTAATCCCCGATCTCACCCTCCAAGGCCAGCGCTACTCGTGGGTCGCAGCAATATTCAACTTTGGCTACCTATTCTGGGCGATCCCAGCGAATCTATTGATTCAGCGTCTGCCAATTGCCAAGTACATGGGTGGGATGATCTTGATATGGGCTGTTATTCTCATTGCACATGTGGGAGCGAAGAATTATGCTGGGATACTGGTTCTGAGATTTTTACTTGGGATGGCTGAGGCGGGTGTAAGTCCTTGCAGTGAGTCCTTATCGAGTTACCAAAGTAGTAGGAGCCAGATATTGACACACTCAGTGATGACAATCACATCCATGTACTACAAACGCTCGGAACAACCCCTCCGTCTAGCCACCTGGCTCAGCGGAAATGGTGTAGCCACAATGCTCGGAGCTTTATTAGGCTTCGGTCTAGGACACTCCCACAACACACAACTACACAGCTGGCAACTAATTTTCCTCACATTCGGTCTCCTAAACTTCGTCTGCGGCTGCGTCTTCCTCTGCCTAATGCCCGACTCACCAAACACAGCCCACTTCCTCACTCACAAACAACGCATCGTCGCCGTCCAACGCGTAGCAGCAAACATGATCGGCGTTAAAACCAAAGAACTCAAACCTCGCCAAGCTCTCGAAATTGCCTACGACCCTAAAGTCCTCTCATGCATAGCTGTCGGCATCGCATGCGGCATAATTAACGGCGGCGTCTCCAATTTCGCCTCCGCCCTAATCAAAGGCTACGGCTTCAATGGCATCAATGCAACTCTTCTGCAACTCCCTACCGGCGCCTTCGAAGCCCTCATCGTACCCCTCTGCGGCCTAATTGCAACCTTTATCCCAAACTCCCGCTGCGCCGTCCTCGCGGGTGTCTGTCTCATCCCGTTTGGTGGACTATTGGGTATCCGCTTCACGAGGCTGGACCAGCGCTGGACACTGGTGGGGTGTACGTGGTTGCAGTATATCGTGGGGGCGCCGGTGATTATCTCATGGAATATACTGACGACGAATGTGGCCGGGCATACAAAGAGGTCTGTGGCTAATGGGTTGTGGTTTACGATGTATGCAGCTGGGAATGTGGCGGGGGCGAATATCTTCTTTGAGAGGGAGGCGCCGCGGTATTACTCGGCATTGGCGGGGTTGTTGGTTTGTTATGCGGGGATAGTGGTTTTCGCTGGGGTTATTTATGCATCGATGAGGGGGCAGAATTGGAGGAGGGACAGGGACGGATGTTCAGACTTATGGGGGAGTTCGGGGAATGGCGCAAATGCTCATGCACAGGCGGTTTTGGATGGGTTGAAGGATTTGACTGATATGGAGTCGAGGCATTTTCGATATGCGCTTTGATAGTAGGATGTGGAATAGAAACATGGACTTAATAGGTTACATCATTAGAAAATTTGATAAATCACAGAACAAACAAGAAAAAGTATCTTTGTTCTTTTCTAGGACTATACTGGTACTATATAATCCAGAATATTCCACTCCTTGCCCTTCCAGCACCTCTCCTGCTTCCAAAGCAACAAGTACTTTGCACCTGTGCGCTCAAGCCGTGCCGCATCCCACATTATGTGTCCCTAGCGGCGGATATCACCATTAGTTTCAGCTAGCCACGCAGTGGTTTAGGAATCCCGCCATGCTATTGTCTATGACAGCAGTGGATGCTTCTTATTTTCACCCTTAAAAGGTGGTGGGCCGCGCTAACCTTCACTTAATTCTTGTAACCCTTGCTGCCGCACATCATGTGTTGTATTACCCAGGCTTTCATCTTGAAAGTTGAGCGTTGGTCGTTCAATATGCTCCTAAATTTGTTGAGACCAGGACTGTGTATCCTTGATCTGAAAGACATATTGCAGGAGCTCAAGGCCACGGGAGAGTGTTCCCCCTAGGAGACATTCTCTATCCCCTATCGAGTGGTTGTCAGTTGTACTCTCAGATAAATGAAAGTTGCTAACCATGGCTATTTGCAATGCCGCGCTCTACTAACTTACTAATGAAGAAGTCACGTATGCCACGTAGAGTTCGAATGTTTCGGACGATAGATCATGAGGTATTTGCTGGCTTTTATGTGGTAGAATTCGGAACCTTAACACTCAAACATATGGCTAGGGCTGACCACAACAGTCGCTGACAATCAGTTGAGAGGGGAAAGAGAAAAACGCGCCAACTGAGCAACAATTGTTTTCGGCATCTTCTGATCTGGGAGGACTAAGCGAGGATAAAGAAGATGATATCTCCTTATTTTGTTTTGATTTTTGGTTATTCAAGCAGGAAGTGATTGCATTTGCACCTTGCATTCTTTGATAGTCCTTGTTACTTCGTAGCGTGGCATCCGAATAGTAGGCATCTAATCATTACGATTTCATGGGAACTCTTCGAACTGTTTAAATAAGCCCGTACCGATGCACCAAAATTCCCCAAAACAACTAGGTCATCCGCCCCGTTAAGCCTCAACGCCGAAATGCACCCATTACCCACGTGCTTCATCACGAAATCTCCATCCCCTCAAGATCCTCTCCATCGTAATCATCATCATCTATACCAGCATTACCAAGCGCCAGCTGCTGCCGCTTCAGATCCCGATTCAAACCAAGCCCATCCGCCCCCAAGACACCCACCATTTCCAGTTCGGATCCTGTGATAATTCGTCCCTCAGTATCAGCTACTTCACACAGCTCGATCATGCTCTGTTTGTTTAGAGATTTGAAGCCGTCTGTCCGCACGATGCGGCCCCAATGCGCGAGACAGAATTGCGCAGCACGGCGCATCAGCCATTCTTCGTTTGTTCGACCCGCTCGTTCCCAGACGATGGCTGCGTTCTCGACATCAAGTTCGCGACTTAGTCGATTTACGCACAAAAGGCGGAGTTTGGGCATGTCGTAGAGATTTGCCATTACGAGCATCCCTGCTGCATCGATTATATCGGAGCAATACTCTGGATGACCGGATATGCTATCTGTGTAAAGGTAGTACAGAAATGCTCGGACGACCGAGTAGGGCTCAGGGATATGCATCCTGTTTGCGTGATATTCTGCCATTCTGGAGGAGTAGAGCCGCTTGAAATGGGGCCACCTCAGTTGCAGGATAATGCGATGAACATGAATTGGAGGCGACGTATCCGCATTCGGTGATAAGAAAGTAGTCTCGGACTGTGACGAGGACGAGGCATCTACCATGGCATCTGGGTCTCCATCATCATCGCGGTTGGCGGTAATGATAAAGTCAGCGCCACTGCCAGATTCTGGAGCTTGATCGAAGACAGCAGCTAAGTCTGCCCCTAGGCCCGAAAGGGACGTGGGCCCGGATCCAGAAGCCAGTGTCTTTCGTTGATCCGGTGAAATTGCCCCCATCTCATTTCCCAGCAGCCCGTATCTCTCCAAGTCAATGCAAAGGATTTCACTCATGTGATTCTCATCACTGCCCCCCTGTCCAGCTCCGGAGTTCAGATCACATCCAAGCAACCAAACTCTTGTGCCGTCTGCATTGACGGTGCAGTAATGCCATCGATAACCGGGTTTGAAGATTTCATGTCCGTCTGCCAACCTTTGCCAGCGCAAGGTATCGAGTTCTAACAAAGATAAATTGCATTCATACGTTCGCACAGTCTCAGATGGAGTTATCAGATCGAGCAGCACGCCCGAGGCATACCCCTGGAAATGGGTCCCCGAAAACAGTGCAGGAACGTGAGGTCCTGACTGAAACCGAAGGGAAGATACGGCGCCTGGAGTAGCGGGCTTCCGCCGGTTTAAATTGCGAACTTGGACACTGCCTGAGTTTGGTGCGTAGCTACCGGACCGGCCGGGAAGCTGCTGCGACGGACTACTACTTAAAGTCGAGCCTGGGTCATAAGTCATTCTGTTGCTGAAAATGGCGGGGAGATCCACGGTACCTTGTGATGCCGCAATTCCAAGAGATGGAGAGTTTTTGAGATCAAGCCACCAGATATCGGTTGTCCGCTCCATGTCCGGACCAAGTCCTCCAAAAATCCAGAGACGACCACCCCAGACCCATGCCGTATGATCGAAGCGGGGAGTGAAGTTCCAGGTCCGAGACCAGGTCCAGGTCTTCAAATCCAGGTAAGTCAGACTGTCGAGAATGACACTGTGCTCTCCCGTCACTCCACCAATGATAAACAGATTATCCTCGTAAATCACGGCAGCATGACGATTTCTTCCTCGTGGGATCGGACCTCGAATCTCTGGTTGTGACCAAGTGGAGGTGGGGATATCAAAGATGACGACGTCGGACAGATATTCGCGATGTTCGTTTTCTCCTCCAAATACAATCAATTTGTCACCTTGGTAGAGGGTCGCAGTGTGACCTATATACAAGAAATAGACCAATTAACCCTGTACTCCGTAACGGGAAAAAGAATAGTTGCACGAACCCATGCGAACTCCGGGAATATCCCCATAGTTATCCACCAATTCCCAATGAAGGGTCTGTAGGTCCAGCTTCAGAACGTGGTTGTACACTATTCCATAGTACATTAGTACGAAATCCAATTACGTTCTCTTGAATTTAAGCAAACCTTCGTCGGTGTATTGATCAAATCCTCCAAAGGCGTAGATCTGATCGTTTCCAACATACGTCACGGAAGCATTGACCAAGCATGCGGGGACATGGCCCTGGGCCTTTTTAATGCTCGGGCGGTCGTCCGCACTGCTCCGACGGGTGGCGGCGGGACTGGAGGGCATGAGATATGGCTGCTGGCCGGACACAGAAGACTGGTTCATTGGATTTGGGCCTGGAGACACCATCCAGGACGATTGGCGCGGTGGTAGCGAGTATGGAGGATGGTGTAGGGGCCAGAGTGGGGAACGCTGATGGTTGCCGTGCCATCAGGGTAGACCCTAGGGACAGTTGGCTTAGGGGCCCGACGGAGACCAACCCTCACGAGAAAAAAGGTCAATAGAATGAAATAAAGAGTCTCGATTATTGAATGCTAGAGTGTTCACATTGTATTTCGTTTGCGATGGAGGTTCTGCCCACAAACAATGCTGCTGCTTTAGAGTAAAGCGGCTATAAAAAGTAACGTGATCTGCCAAGATGAGCCTTGCCCATTTGGGAAAGCAGCCCCATGTCAGGTGGATACCTGTCCAGATCCGGACTAGTGCAGCCGTACCTCAGGTAACGGTTGCCCCGGCGAAGAAGAACTATACTCTCTATTTATTCTCTTCCTCTTCCGGGCTCCTTTTTGCTCTCTTCTACATCCTTTTCCCTCCCATTCTCCTCCCTTTTCTCTTTTCCTAATTAACTGGTCTATATTGCCATTTATTCTTCACTAATTCTGCTTTTCGCTTTGCAGTTGTTCCATACTTGCATCCCTTTGTCCACATACGTTCTGACCATTCTACGCCGCAATGGCTACGCCAACGGTATCAACGCCAGTGAAGTCCCATCGAGGCATCTTTGCTTCCAAAACAGCTGGAGGTCGCATGCCTCTCACTCCGTCTCCTCGTCCTAGAGCTGAGAGCGTCACGTCAAACCACTCGTCCCCGTTCACCCCCTCCCGTGACCCAGCGGAGTTCAGCAAAGATGACAAGAAGTCTGTCTATGGAGGAAACCTCACACAATACTTCACCAAGTCAGTCTCGACGAGAGCTTCTCGGAGTTACCGTGAATCTCCCAAGTCCAACATCGCCCGTATCCGCAAGTCCCCGAAGCACCTGGAGCTGGGTGTTTCGGAGTGGACCTTGACTGGTACTGGTCCCTCATCCTCGCAGTCTCCTTCGGCCAACGAGCGTACACGTAAAGAGCCCTCCGCACGCAAAGAAATCTCGACCCGCACACGATCTGGCAAGACCACGGTTCGCGTTCCGCACAATGCTGGTGACCGATTTATTCCCAACCGCACCGCAAGTGAAGGGCTCGCAACTGCTGGTACTGCGAAGCCGGAGGAAAGCCAGCGCCCAAAGACCAGTGGCAATGGCAAAGAAGGTTCTTCTGTGCTTGCCAGCGCAGCTAGCGCTTTTGATATTGGTGGTCGTGGAAGCAGCGACGAGGAACTCACAGCGGCGCTTGACAACTTGGGCTTGGAAGATAACGAGGCCTCCACTTCTTCATACACACGACCAGCACCGGATGCGGTTGCGTACGAGTCATCACTGGCCGATGCCTGTGGTGTGAACCTGAACACCAAAATCCTTGCCTTCAAGCCTCCTCCGCCCGAGTCGTCCAAGCCCATTGACCTTCGGGCTCAGTACAACCGTCCTCTCAAGCCTAGCAAGTCACAGTCCGCCCAGTTCCGTCGGAGAATTCAGACGGCTCCAGAGCGTGTTCTCGACGCCCCCGGCCTACTCGACGACTACTATCTCAATCTCCTCGACTGGAGCTCTGGAAACCAGGTGGCTATTGGTCTCGAGCGCAATGTCTACGTGTGGTCCGCCGACAGCGGGTCTGTTGACTGCCTGATGGAGACCTCCCCTGATACGTATGTGAGTAGTGTCAAATGGAGCGGTGATGGTGCTTATGTAGGTGTTGGTCTGGGCACGGGTGAGGTTCAGATTTGGGACGTTGAAGAGGGGACCAAGCTTCGAAGCATGTACGGCCACGACTCCCGTGTCGGTGTTATGGGCTGGTCCAAGCATACTCTCTCCACTGGTGCACGCAGCGGTCTTGTCTACAACCACGACGTCCGTATTGCCCAGCACAAGGTGGCAGAGCTCGTTTCCCACACATCGGAAGTCTGCGGCTTGGAGTGGCGCTCTGACGGCGCACAGCTTGCGACGGGCGGTAACGACAACCTGGTTAATATCTGGGATGCCCGGTCCCTCAGCGCCCCTAAGTTTACCAAGACAAACCACCGCGCCGCCGTCAAGGCTCTCAGCTGGTGCCCCTGGCAATTGAACCTGTTGGCCACCGGAGGCGGTTCGTATGACCGTCATATCCACTTCTGGAACACCACCACCGGTGCCCGTACCAACAGCATCGACACCGGCTCGCAAGTGACCAGTCTGCGGTGGAGCAACCACTACCGGGAGATTGTCAGCTCGAGTGGATTCCCGGACAACTCGCTGAGCATCTGGAGTTACCCGACCCTGGTCCGCAACATCGAGATTCCTGCGCACGAAACTCGTGTTCTGCACAGCTCGCTGAGTCCGGACGGTCAGCTCCTGGCTACCGCTGCCGCGGACGAGAGCTTGAAGTTCTGGAAGGTGTTTGAACGCAAGGCTGGCACCAGTGCTTCGGCTTCTCGCGAAGGAGGTGTTGGTAGCAAGGCGAAGATGAACAAGTCGATGACCATCCGGTAGATTGCTTTTTGTTATTCATTTTCTTTTTCAAGGCGTTTTGGAAGGCTACAGTTCCTAGGTCATTGGGAGGAGTTGGATGCACATTGGATACTATTTTGGGGCGCTCTTCTCTTCTTGTATGGACATTAGGGACATTGGATATTCTTAGGGTTTCGGGATTAATGCACATACGGTACTCTTTTACTCATTTACTGCCTATACCATTATCAGGTGAATTTACAATAGATTCTACTACAGAGTACAATACACTTTGGGACGAGATCGATCGACGTGCTGACTAAGCACCGGGGCGGCTCTACTTTCGCCGGGGAAATCGCAACTTTCCCCTTCCATCACCCCAAATCCTCCCGTTGACGCCCAGCCCGTTCGCTGTTCCCCGTCTCCCTCCAGATCGAAAAGTGCATTGTTTAGGCCATCAAACGTGTTGTATCGTCCGTCGCAAATCCCTGCTCTAGGTTATTTTGGTGCTTGGGGAGTTGTTCGCTCTGTTCTGCTCGTTATTAGACGCCTGCTGTGGCAACCGACCGGAGTCTTAAGCCAGAGAAACAAAACCATCATCATCTCTTTTATTTGATAGGCTTTTTTTGTTTTAGTGAAAGAAAAGAAGAGGAAAATCAGAAGAAAAGAAAGAAAAGAGAAAATACTTGAACGGATACATTCCTGATCTCCCTCTCGCCCAGCGACCATGTCGAACCAGCTGGTGGTGAGTGGACGAGTCCTTTTCCTAGGGGAATTCACTGGGAGTTATAGCTGTTCCCGGTGTCTTTCCTTCTTTCATTCTGTTTAGTTATGATAGATCCTGGCCATCTCGTTGCTGTTGTTAGAATTTTGAAGCTGATACCACGGTGATCTCCCCACAGGGCACGGTGTTCGATCTCGTCATTCAGGAGGTCTGTGATTCCTCTCAGGTTGATTTCGAAGAGAGTGGTGTGGACCAGCAGACGTTGTTAGACCTGCGACAGGTATGTTCTTTTTTTTTTTTTTCCTTTTTTTTTCATCGTTCTTCGTCGTTCTCGTGAGTCATCTTGAGGAGGGTGCGGGAAGCTGTGTGAGGGGAAGCCACCGCCTTTTAGAGACCTCTTTTATAGGAGCCTCAGCGCCAAGCACGCCCCCGGTTGCCGGATTCGGACGGTTGCCTGAGCATGGGACTGTACATTTTTTATCTGCATTTTTCTTCATACCATCACACCTCTACCTTTATCAGGCTAACACTTTGATTACAGAGCTGGCAGAAAAAACTCTCGTCGCTTGCCGTTGCCCAATTCCCATGGGACCCGCCGCCGCCCCAAGCTGCCCCGGCTCAGTCGCAGAACCAGATCCTTCCTCCTACTGCGACCGTTCCATCAAATGCTCCCAGACCTAATCCCCCTCAAACCCAACAACAACATGTTCCTCACTCAACACCACAATCTGTCTCCGGATCAGTGCCTCCGCTCCAGGCGCCCACACCCGTTGGAGCAGCCCCCAATATGAACCAACAACCCTACATCAAGACTGAGCCTGGATTGAACGGTCAAGCAGGGTACCCTCCCATGAATAACATAATGTCAGCAAACCCAAACTCTCAGTTGGCTCGTGAACGTGCTGCCACCTTAATGCAACAACGATTCGGGGCTGCTGCCGCCAATTCCGTCAGCCAGCTTCAAGCTCAGTCACAGTCACCGTCACAGCCACCGCCGTTGACCATGCCAGGACAGCCGCGTCCACAGAACTCTCAGCCTCAGCAACAACAACAACAACAGCAGCAGCAGCAGCAGCAGCAGCAGCAGTACCAGGTGTCCAATGGCCAGGCCCCGCTGATCAAGCAGGAACCCGGTTACCCGCCCATGAACCAACAGTTCCTGGGTAATGCTCAAACCGATGGCGCCGGTGACGCACTGTCAGAATGGAAAGCAGAGGTTGCTCGACGGCGGGAAGCTGCCCAGCGTGAGCCGGGTCAGAACGACAGAATCCTCCGTGAGCACTTGAAACAGCGTATGCTCGACATGGAGGGTGGTGGTCTTCTCGCTCCATTGGAGGAGCGTCAACAAAAGCCATCATCTTCTACAACACGGAAACTTGCTGCTGATATCGCGGCCCCTGATGCAGAGCCAGCTTCGTCGATTTCGATTGCACAAGCACCCCGGGCACAAGCACAATTCGACGGTCCTGGCGGCGATGACGAGGGAGAGGAAGACGATGAAGATGCTATTAACTCCGACCTAGATGATCCTGAAGACCACGAGGCTGATGAGAATGAAGCTGAAGACGCCGTTGGACAGGTTATGCTCTGTACTTATGACAAGGTGCAGCGGGTGAAAAACAAGTGGAAGTGTACATTAAAGGACGGTATTCTGACCACTGGCGGTAAAGAGTAAGCTTCTTCCCTTTCCGGACTATGCATACATTATTTGAGGATGGTTATTAACTGTACTAGATACGTCTTCCGCAAGGGCCAAGGCGAATTTGAATGGTAGATCCCAAGCCCAAATTGTGGTATTCTTTGACTCTATTCTTGCTCTTGTACCTTTCTTAGTCATAGTAGCAACGCGGAAAAGTCTCGCTAGACTACGAGAAATAAAGGAAACACAAGAAGTAAAAACAAAAAAGGGATATAAGAAAGTGGTGAACGGAAAGAAATTGCAATACTTGGTTCCTACCCACAGAATGAATGAATTTCATATCTCCCATGATTTTACTCTTATGAAAACAGCATGTACTATCAGAGTGTCTCTGCTTCTCTTGCTTTCTGTCGCTACTGTTTTCCTTTTCCTTGTTTCTTTAGGATGTCCCACCTTTGGATTTCTCTGACGACTTCAATATCAATCATCTAGCGCTGACTCGTCACAACGGCTGTCTTTTTCAATCCTCTTTTTCTTTCGCTTCATGTGGTTTTATTAGATCAATTTCGGCCTAGGTAAATGAAATTGGCAACGGTGCTTGTTTTATCTCCATTATCTGTCTTGCGTAGATCCATTCAGGGTTATGAAATATGAAATGCGACTCGATGGAGTATGTCACGAAGTTACAATAGCTACAAGTTGAACCCAAATCCAGAACGTTTAAAGTAAAAGGTCATCGAGGAAAAATGAATTGAAAGAAAA
>NW_024467298.1:777315-820486 GCF_000600275.1 Aspergillus ruber CBS 135680
AAACTAAAGAAATGGAATCATGAACCATACATAGCCAGAAAGGCACTGGGATCAGGTCTGAAATATCTCCAGTTGCAAACCAGGCACTGTTCAAAACGTTCCAAGCAAGACGCTAACTCGTCTAGAAAGCAACTTTTCCTCCAACAAAAAGCCATAACCAAATGAGATATGCGTTGGAGCAAGACGACAAAACCACCCTTTAACAATAAAAAGAAAATTTTCGGACCCAATTTTTTTGTGCTCCCAAACGAATTCCAAGTGAAAAAAAAAAAGAAATATCTCCGTTCTCTTTCTGAAACTGATAAGAACAGCGGAAATTTGAAA
Organism: Aspergillus ruber CBS 135680; assembly: GCF_000600275.1. Lineage (NCBI taxonomy): Eukaryota > Fungi > Ascomycota > Eurotiomycetes > Eurotiales > Aspergillaceae > Aspergillus > Aspergillus ruber. Next base: position 777,640 of record NW_024467298.1, read on the forward strand.
AAGGAGTAATCATATGCGGTCTCCTCGACTGAAGTTAGAGCATAAGGACCTTTTGTCCATTCAATAGCGCTCGACATCCAGTGAAATATGAAGCGAACACCACATTGAACTCCAAGTCTCCGAACCGTTCATTAGATCGTATGTAAAAGCGACAAAGGCCATAAAAAAATCCGTCGAGTCGATAAGCGTTAGGGGGAATCACGAAAACAGAAAGAAACAAAGATAAAGGACAAAGCTGTCAAAGAAGGCAATTTATAGAAGACCTTCCTCGCCAATGCCAGGGAGGCCAGCCCCGGCAACATTGATATTCTGTCCCTGCATGACGCCTCCGCCAAAGTTGAGACTGCGACAGGCCATGAGCTGAAACTCGGGGTTGCACGGTGGTGAATGCGACTTGTGATATTTGAGGCCGTTCAAGTTCTTATACCGCTTGCCACACACTTCACACCGGTAGGGCTTCTCTTTCTCCATGCCAAGCGATCCGGGGTAAGGCGCCGATGTTTCAGGGTTAACAATCGAGAATGTACCGTCCGCATTGTCATGTAACTGTTGGTTGTTGTGACCATGCTAGGATAAGTTAGTATCGGGGATATATAGCTCTTATGGCATTAGGTATACTTACAGCTTTGTGGTATTTAAGGCCGTTCTGGTTCTTATAAGCCTTTTCGCAGCCAATGACGGGGCATCGGAATGGCTTCGGCTCCTCATTCGGAAGAAGAGCGGTGGTGTCCGGCACCCCGGCTAGCAACTGTTGCTCCCGGATTCGGCGTGCAATGTCACTGTTAGGACCGTACTGTGCTCCGCTGAGTTTGAAGTGCGCGTTAGGAGAGTTGAAACCACCACTGGGGCTGAACAACCGCTTCGCTGGTTCATCGATACAGAGGTCGACCATGTCATTGCTGCTTCCAAATCGCGAGAATTGTGACTGACCCTGGCCCTGGCTATTGGTACCGCCACCATGCATAGTCAAATCGCCAAATCCACCAACTACACTCTCATCGATTTCGGCCGGTGTGCCCGGGGCTGATGAGTCGGGAGTGCTTCGAAATTGTGCATTCTGCAGAGGATTCGCCATCAGAGTTGGCGTGTTGACGGAAGATACTGTGGGGTTATTTTGCAGCGAAAGAGGACGCGCAGAAGAAACCGGGGTACCCGGTTGGGAGCCCTTGAAACCTTGGTTGCCTGGAAGCATGGACAGGTTGAGCTGCGGTCTGTTTGAATCCCCAAATCCACTCTGGTTACCACTCTGTGGTGGAGGCGAAAATAGATTCGACGGCGAATCGCTATCACCCATAGGTTCATCCAGTTCCATGTCATCAATGGTGTCCAGGTCGGGGTGGTGGTGGGATGGTTGAGTATGGCTCAACTTGCGCTGCATATCCATAATCTTGTCAGGCTGCAGACCACGACTCTGGCCATTGTTCTGCTGGTTTTGCTGATGAGCAAGTGCAGCGGCCGCCAATGCAGCCCGGCTTTCACCTTGACTAGGACGGTGACCCTGGTGTGGCGATTTCGTGGCATGGGCTTCTTCGTAATGTTGCAATAAATCATGGAGTGTGGGAAGAGTCACGCCACAGCATGCGAAATCACGCATGAAATTAGCCTCCAATTTCGGCAGGTAAGAAGAAGAGTGAAAAGAAGGCGACTGGAAACCCGTAAAGGGAGAAGTGCCGGTCATAAGGATACTGTAGAGCTCGTTAGCGACATTTCTCTTCTGGAGCTCCTGGATGCGGCCCGCAACCCCGCCAGAAATACAAAGCCAGAGGTACTCACTCATCACGGATCCAGCTGCCAACAGACACTCCACCCCAACTCATACCACCTACTAAGCTTCCAGCCAGCGACTCCCGACGTTGCTTGTCGCGGTTAGACCCGGTAACAGAGATTGGCTTGGTTCCATTTCCCCATTGAGCCGCTGCGGTGTTAAAAGAATCTTTGCGAGGTTGCGGGGCTTTGAAGACGCTGAGACCAACACCGCTGGAATGCGATATGCTGCCCGTGCGTTCACCGTTATTCGCTTTCTGCAGAGCGGAAGTCAAGTTCGACGCCTGCTGCCCGGGCGGGGAGACGGAGGTCTGACGGGTGGCAATGTCAATAGGCGCGGCCGGTCCGGACATGGTGTTGTTGTTCGACGTAGGAGGCGAAAGAAACAAGGGAAAATCTTGGTCTGCGTCAAACTGCGACGAGGACGAGTGAGTCTGAGAGTCGAAGTATGATCGATGATTTGCGGTATCAACGGGTTTTCGAGACCAAAAGGGATCTAAGTAGTCCTTTTCCCTATCAGGTCTGTGGGAAGATGGAACTCCAAAGCCGAGGGGAGTGGTGACGGGAGTCGAGTCTCTAGTCGAAGCACGATCTTGGTCACCGACGGATGGAGAGTGATGAAGGGGAGGAGGGCTTTGCGATCCTGAGGACCCGAGCATCAGAATAATAAAAAAGAGGTAGAAATCAAGTCAAAAAGTAGTGTGTCGAATTTCCCTCGACGGTGGTTTAAAGGGAGTCCACCTTCGGATGTAGTCCCGCTTGGGCTGCGGAAAGCGTGACGGATTCGGGAAAAGTGGCGGAACACACGAACCCGATAGTGGTATGTGAATGAAGAATGTATAGAAACAAAATGAAGAAAGAGAGAGGGAGATATAGAAAGATAAGTGGTGAGAGGGAGAGATGCGATAGAGATGATCGAAGAAGCTCTCCTGGAGATCGATAGAAGTAAAATAATATACCAAGAAGTGACCAGGATTGGTTTCGATTGGGAAAGGCGTCGCGATCCCAGAATATTACCCGTATTATTACCGTACTGCCGATGGAGGCAACAGAGCCGGTTCCGTACTTTACGTTATCATTGATTCATATTGAACCTGAATGCATCCTAGGCCCATTATTATGGCGAACTGCTACTACTTTGCACACCATATAATCTGTTATTGTGAGCCCATTACTCTACAAGAGAGTACCCTTGTATACACATGAGGTCTAATGTCGATGGCAAGGTAAAGGTAGTAGCAGTCAATGATGCAGTTCCAACATGTAAACCGTATCGTACTAGCGGTCTTGTATTTCCATGTACCATTACATTACAGCTAGTCTGTAAAACCGTAATGACCTGCAGACAAGTCACTGACAACGCAGTGAATATCAAAGGATCTTCCTGACTACCTTCCATAGTGAATCCTAACTAAACTTGTTTCTATTCATTTTTCCCGATATTCCTCCTGATAGTGAAAGTACTCACTTCGTGAAGAGTACAATAGAAGGGAATGGCAATGGCCACTCGGGAAGGCATCAATGCCGGGCATCCCGCAAGAGGGGCTGACACATAACTGCTGGCGCACTGCTTTCGAGTCAGTCGTATCCATGGTTCACCATGCACTAGTCTCCATATGGTCGCCGAATCCGTCTCGAGTCTGTTGGGCTAGGGAAAGACTGTCGCTCTACGGAGCACAACCATGGTTGTTCTATGGATTCATCTTAAATATAGAGCCGGGTTTACCCCACAGGGCAGCCTTGCACTTTCAATCCCCCAACGATGCGCACCGCGAGTACGTACTCTGCATCGTTGACGGTTTCTTGATCTTCAGGGACTCCGGATTCACATAACGATGCTACGGTGTTTATAGGTACTCTGTATACTGAGTACACATCCATTGATAAGCACTTATCACTGTATATACAAACTGTGTCCAGCACTAACCATATTTACTTCCATAGCAATGACATCAGGTGGTCAGGCCTTAACACGTGGTTTAATCTTTTTCAAATTCAATTAATATCAACTACGCTGTATAGACAAAAAGTCTGTCCCCTCAGCGCAGAGTATACAGAAACATCTGAGCGGTCTAAACATTCCGTGTACAAACAACCGTCCACCGCTACTACTAGATACTGACCCCATATTGCCTAATTCGTCATGATGCGACTCCAACGACAATCCCCCCTCCTTCTCATCCTGCCCCATCTTCTAGTATCCCCTTTTTTACCTTTTTTACGTGTTCACTCACACGAGATTCGCCGAAACCAAGCGCCTGGTTTTGGGATCACCGATATTCTTGTCTTGGGGAAAAATAAAGTATGTTAGCCTCACCTGCAAGCGAGTGTAGCGATTTTAGCGCGGGCGCTAGAAACACGGCAGAAGCATCGCTTTTTTCCGCAGAAGTTCACCGCCGAACGTGGCTCGGCAGACTTTCTCAGAATACAACGGGTTTCAACAATGGTACCCAATGGACAGCAGAAGACAAAGAATATTGTTGAATAGTATTGATAATTGCCAAGGGAATTCTTTCACCGCCATGATTCTGTTATTTCGTACAGTTTAAAACGCATTCTTGGGAAATGCTGGATTACTGGAAACGGCATAGCATTGGTAAATTGTTACATTGGTCTCTTGGCACATTACCCCAACTATAAAAGCGACAGAAATGTGCTGGTTGTAGGACTATCCTGAATAATACTGCTCCCAGGGGTTAGTAGCTACTGAGAGTTTCAGATCACCTGGTAGTGTTGAATATCTTACAATGTACAGCAATTGCTAGGAATAATGGTCCAATACTCCGTGCCAGACTTGGAACATTTTTAACTGAAGTAGTTCATATCGCTAGCGCGGGAATTGTGAGATTATCCTTCTCACATTCAGATATGGCACTTGCACTTGCATATTGCTGCATATGGTGCCATGGTGAACGTCAGAGAATTCTCAGCATTCTATTCCAATCGGGGCATCCAAGACAACTTTACTCCGGAGAAGCGCCGTGGAATTGCCACAAGTTTAGACCCAAAGAACACGATGTTTTGTGACCTTCCCGGCGTCACCCCGAATTACTCTATATTCTGTTCCATCTAAATGATTGACTTATGACAAGCAATGCGGGTCATGCTCTTAATTTAGCTCATACGTTTAGATGATATTCCTAGTATTGCTACATACACATACAGTTAACGTACTCTCCACTCTTAACATGCCACATGTAGTAGAGTACGCGAGGCACTGCTTGTGAGCATGCGAGGCGAGACAAGCCTGTACTGAACGTTCTGTATGTCTTAGAAATCGGCAGCTCTCGACCGTGGCATCATCCGCTGGTATACGAGGATGTCGACTCCCAGAGTATGCAGCCTCATGCAGCGGCTTACTATGCATGGATCCCGAAGTAACGTACTTTGTATACTGCAATCTACAGGCCACTGCCTGCCGCCCATTTCAAGGTACTTGCATATGCTATGTATGGGGTACATGTCCAATCATGTCGCCCGAGATTCCGGAATTTAAACCTTCTACGTGATGCTTACAGTAGTTCTGGGCAGCCATGGGATCTCATTTACCAATCTCTCAGATGTAGGATGCAGACACGGGATACTCTAGGCTTACTCTGCATGTGCTCTGTATACCATATCAATGCTCCATGCTTCCTCCACTACATTTATCGCGTACGCCGTATGGACTCTGAGTAACTATACACAGATGGATACTGTAAGTACCAGTACTTACTGACAATACTTCGTACCGTACCGGTGGCTTCTAGAAAAGTGAAAAAGGTTCATTTTCGGTGGATTCACCGCTCCACTATTACCCCTCCTCGACTCGTTCGCCTGGGATATCCAGCCAATGATACCTGCCAAATTCTTACGTTACAATTAGTTGCGCCGCTTGTACAGCTCATACTGATTACCGCGTATGCCGCTACGTGCCACTAACGGTCCGGCTGAAGTAACCATGACCTCGTTTTCCACCGCCACAAGTTCATCCCGCCTTGCGCCACAATTAGCTCTTTCTCCATGCTGCAAACGCTGCAAACGCAATCTAATCAGCTGCAGTGGGATTTTTTTTCCCGCCATCTCGGTTTTCACGCAAAATCGGTATTTGATGAGCCATTGCGGTTGAAGCACTAAGAAACAAAACTTGAAATTAGTTTCTCAGCTGAAGGCACTCGTTTGCATTTCCCCAGACAATCAACGCCCTGCTGTTAAAATCAAATTCGTTACCGGGGATAACCATCCAGCGTCATGGCGGACTCCGCACCTGCGCCGACACAGCCGGAAGTAAATAACGATGTTTCCAATCTAGAGGCCACCGCCAAACACGGCCCATCGGATGACGCAGTTGCTTCTGATGCTGCTGAGGGACCGCCTTCGAAAAAAGCGAGGTTGGAAGATGATTCGGCACAGCCCGACGAGCGCGAGCTCGGTCGGAGAAGAGGCATTGCTCCTGTGAAGCCTGAGTATGCTTTGCGCCCGTCGCTTTTGTGAATTGCTGTCAATTAGCCACTCGTTATTCAGCATGAGAGATTAATTTGTGATTTTACGCCAGGTTCGTCGTCCAAACAATCGGAAGAGGTACCCATGCCGCCCAAGTCGCCTCACCGAGCCCTGACGACAACGCCGAAGCCGTGCATCACGATGATCGCGACAATGACAAGAAAGATAAAAAAAAGAAGGCTACCGGTCAGAACACTCATCGCAGCTTTGGGAGATCGACGGATGCAAAGGGTCTCTGCCCAACCCGTATCTTCAACCCCGAATTTGCGCCGCAAGAATGCAAGTTCGCCGACAAGTGCAGATTCGAGCATAACCTGCGGACATACCTGAAAGAACACAAGCGGGAGGATCTTGCGACTTTCAACGGCGTATGTCCGGTCTGGGATGCGAGAGGCAAATGTCAGGCTGGGTGGAAATGTCGCTTCGTTGGTTCGCATATGACTGAGCGGGAAACCGCTGATGGACGGAAAGAACTGGTTCTGGTCGAGGATGAAGAGCGCAAGCAAAAGGCGAGGCCGATTGTCCCGCATGCGACAGAAGATGGCTTCGTCAATGTTATCTCGAGTGAGGATAAGGTTGCGCTGGCGAGAAAGAGGGTCAAGACACCTCGCGCTGATGCGTACTCGAAATGGCTCGACAAGACTGGTCGGGATTTGGAGAAGCAGCTTCATAAGCGTCATCAGGAGGATGGAGAACAAGGAGCGGATGAACAGGCTAAGGAAGCAAAGGAAGAGAATCGGGCACAGTACGCCGAGCAGCCTTTCTTACCGTCGGAAAAGAGACGTCTTTATTTCGGGCCAGAGACTCCAGCTCTGGCTCCCCTGACGACACAGGGCAACCTTCCCTTCCGGAGACTTTGTTCGGAGCTTGGCGCGCAGTTTACCTACTCAGAGATGGCCATGAGCATGCCCTTAATTCAAGGGTCGAAGTCGGAGTGGGCTTTAATGAGGGCCCATGAGTCCGAAATGCTCCCACCAACCATTTCTCCCTCGCAAAGTGTTGTGCAGGGCTATGAACACTCCAAGGACGTCAAGCTCGGTGCCCAAATCGCAGCCAACAAGCCCTGGCAGGCACTGAAGGCTACCGAGGTCCTGGCCAAATACACACCCAACTTGCGTGTCATTGATTTGAACTGCGGTTGTCCCATAGATCTGGTATACCGCGAAGGCGCTGGCTCTGCCTTGCTTGACCACCCTTCAAAGCTGGAGAAGATCCTGCGAGGTATGAACGCAGTTTCTGAACAGATTCCTATTACTGTCAAGATCCGCACTGGAACCCGAGACAACGCCCCTAATGCACAGAAGCTCGTCGAGCGTCTCGTTCTGGGAGGTTACGAATCCAGCTTGCTCGATGTTGGACCTCCTGGTATCGCAGCCGTGACTCTTCACGGACGAAGCAGACAGCAGCGGTACACCAGACTAGCTGACTGGAGCTACATTGCTGAGTGCTCTGCTCTCATCAAGCGATTGAACGAAAGGACAGACGAAGTAACCGACACCATCCGCGAGCCAGATGCGCGGACGCAAGCCAACGGTGGCAAAGTATATTTCCTCGGAAACGGCGATTGCTACTCCCACTTCGACTATGACGACCACATCAACAATGCCGGAGTTGACTCGGTCATGGTTGGCCGCGGAGCTCTCATTAAGCCTTGGCTCTTTGAAGAAATTCAATCCGGCCAGTATCTCGACAAGTCCGCATCTGAACGTTTATCGTATGTGGAGAAGTTTGCGAAATACGGTCTCGAGGCTTGGGGATCGGATGAGTATGGCATTGGCATCACTCGCCGTTTTCTGCTTGAGTGGCTTAGCTTCACTTATCGTTACGTTCCTATCGGGTTGCTTGAGTATCTCCCTCCGAATATCCAGGACAGACCTCCGGTCTGGAGAGGTAGAAATGACCTGGAAACACTTATGGGCAGTGACCATTACATGGACTGGATCAAGATCACGTATGTTTTTTTTTTTTTTTCGAATGTCTAATTGAACAATATTCTAACGAAGACAATAGGGAAATGTTCCTCGGCCCAGCTCACAAGGACTTCAAGTTCGAGCCCAAGCACAAGTCCAATGCCTATGAGGTGGAGGGTTAAAGTGCTAGCAACTAAATGCCACACGAATGAATGCACATATACCATGAATGCACATATACCATAGATAGCATGAAGATCAAGCACAGCCCTGCACTGTAAATTCCAGTAGTTTCTCGGACTCGGTATCACGCGAATACATACTTTTTAGCCGCTGTTATGTCACGTGGCTTGGTAAGCTTAATGACGTCTTCCGCGTAGCAGAGACCAACTCAGCCCCGTCAACGCACAACGTCTCCTTCTCAGCTCCCCGCGTGTGTTTTTCCTTGATTTATTCCAAGGAATTCTTGCTTTAATTGCAGGCTTATTACTCTCGAACTTCTTTTTGTATCTCTTCCAGTGTTTCTCTGTCGTCTCAGTCACGTTCATTGAAATCTCCCCGCAACCGAGTTCAGGCTCCAACGTTCATTTCAAGCTCAGTTAATCGAACCAATTCTTCAAGATTTCCGGGATTTCGCTGCTGAGCACAATGACTCTCTACTACAGTCTCGTGAGTATCTCTATGATAAGCTTACGGCATGATGGTTGTTATGTCGCTGGTCGAGATTACTGCAGCCTCCACGAGGTTCTTTGTAGCGGGCAGATCTATGGCTCTCTTCTGTTCTCAATATCTGTATACTAACCATGGCTATTTGAATAACATAGGTCTTCTGCCTCCTGGTATTTGAGATGGCCGTCTTCATGGGCTTGATCGTCCCTCTTCCCTTCACCATCAAGCGGAAGTTGTTTACCTTCATCTCGGAAAGCCCGGTGGTAGCGAAATTACAATATGGATTAAAGGTGAGCGGGCTTCGACATCGGACTGGTATTTACTGGAGTCTAATAAATTGTGTTAGATAACGTTCATTTTCATCCTAATCCTCTTCATTGACAGCGTCAATCGTGTGTACCGCGTGCAGCTCGAATTGTCGTCTTTCAGCAAAGAGGGTGGTGCTATGGGGTTAGTTCCTTTCCCCCTTCTTCAGATGCGACACTTTTCCTCAATAAGTCTATTTACTGACAATTCACTTTCGTAATAGAGCCGCCGCTCTCGGAACGGACCGCATGGAAGTCCAGGCTCGCAAGTTCTACTCCCAGCGTAACATGTACCTCTGTGGCTTCACGCTTTTCCTCTCCCTGATCCTCAACCGCACCTACACCATGATTCTCGAACTCCTCCGTCTCGAGGACAGGGTCAAGCACCTCCAGGGCGACAAGCAGACTGGCGGCAAGGACTCCGCTCGTCTTGCTAGTGCCGGTGACCTTGGCGAGATTGGCCGTCTTAAGGAGGAGCTCGCTACCAAGGACCGTGACATTGAGACCCTCAAGAAGCAGGCTGATGGATTGGCTCGTGAGTACCACAACCTGGGCGACAAAGTCTCCGACAAGCCTGAGGGACCTAAGAAGGATCTGTAAATTTCAGCGAGTCACTGTTGAAAACTTGGTCATAGGTTGTGCTATGAAATTTACGACGTGACGGTTGGTATTTCAAATGCTTCGAAGAATGTGTGGATGTGTTTGCATTTAGCACTATGGTGAACATTTGTACAACGGATCTTCGGCTTTTCGGGCTGCGGGTTGACGGATGGGTGTTTTAAGGGATTATATTTGCCAGGGTATACGAACACAAATACTTCACTTGGCATATGGTATCACTGTGAGCCTTTATTTCGGTATGAAAAAATGTATTTATCCTGTTTTATTTCACTCAAATTTTACTACGCCAAATATGCAAAGCAATTCATCATTCGTAAACATAATCAAACAAGAAACGTCCAGAAACTAGGAAACACAAGTTCCTCCTCAAAAATCCGGCGCACCTGAGCAAGAACAAACCGCTCAACCTTGCCAACATTTTTCAGAACCTGTTTCCCATCTTCTTTGCGGCCGATTTCACTCTCAACCCGAATCTCCTGAAGCAAACCACCCTGCCGTTTCTGCGCGGAGGATGTAGTGTTATGGGTATCCAGGCCTAGGCCGGCACTGGTATTGCTGGCAGCAGAGTTACTGCTGTCCCCTTGTTTCTGCTGTTCTTCAGACCCAAGTAACGCATCCGCATCCTCAGCAGACAAGAAACAGAAATGCACGCGTTTGCGAATATACGCGATCACCGCAACGCCATCGAACGTTATGCCCGTAACGTTAAGTTTTAGCGGGAGCCCTACGAAGCTGGGCATGGGGTAGTCGAGGAGGATCTCAGCGGTTAGGGATAGACGAACGTCACCTGCGTATTTGGCGTGGCAGAGGACTTGGAAGTCTTCGGGTTTCCGCTCGCGCATACGCGGGGGTGGACGGAGGGGGATTTGAGGTGGTGGTTGTTGGTGGTTTTGTTGGTGGGTTGCAGAAGGGGGGTCGCCTAGGTGAGGGCTTGTACCGGGGCTGGGGATGATGGGGTCGTCTGGTCCGTTGTTGGGGTTATCCTTGTTCGCGGCGGTAGGATGAGAGGCTGTTGATAGTCGGGAAGCGGAGTCAAGATCGGCTTCTAGCTGTTGTTGCTGCTGTTGCTGCTGCTGTTGACGCTGCTGCTGCTGCTGGAGGAGCTGATGTTGCTGCATTGCTGCGTGAGGGTATGCCAGTACAGACGGTTTCTCCAGTCGCATTCTGCTCGCCGGCCCGATACCAGAGTCTGACCAGCCATTGGCAAATGGCGAACCGCCTGCCACCGCAGCTAGAGGAGTTTGTGTCCCAGACAACGCACCTAGTGACATGAGATGATAACCCAGTGTCGACGTCCCAACAGGTAAGCCCGGTGTGCCCGCGGCGCGAGGCAGGAAATGCGAATTGAGGTGCTCAATAGGCGACCGCAAAGCCGACGGATAATCATAATGATGCCCAGGTTCATCGAAGGGATCCCGCAATTGCTGGTTATTCATCGCCATCCCGTCATGGAACGAAGGAGGCCCCGTCCCGGGCCATTGACTCTCGTCATCGTGAGTGGTGTTGCTGCCATGCTCCGACACTAATTCCTCTGACACCTCTGATATCTCATCATCATCGTCCTCTTCGTAGAAGTCCGTAAACGGTTCACAGAAATCTTTTATCTCGAGGTCTGGAGGGATTGTCCCGAAATCGAAGGAATGGACGTGTACCGAACGGATGAAGCGTGGGAGGGCCACCTGCTGGAATTTGTCGTGGATAAAGGAGCGGATGCGCTCGGCCAGAGCCTCCCCGTCCGGTCCAGAGGTGGCTGTCTCCCAGTTGACGTCGATGGACATTACATGTGCCGCAGAATTCGTCGATTGTGAAGAAGTTGACTGTAATGGATGACGATCGGTGAGGGTTGGTGATCTACCGACAAATCAAAGGCCTATCACATGACTTGATCACGTGTATGAGAGCCATTGTTCGACGTCACTTCCTGGAGATAAATGGAGATAAGATGCGGTTATGTCACATGACCCTTTGAGCACGTTCCTGAAACGGATAAACGAATAAGGCGGTTAACTCCGAGTCGGGGAAGTCGGGGAGTCGATTATCCGGACTGCACGAGGCTATATATGAAGAGGAAATTTAGATTACACGGAGGGTGACATTGATATCCATAGACACCATAGATGGTAGAATGAGTGCTTGGCTACCTAAACGAGTGTGTACGTCCGTATATGAGAGATCTGTCGGCCTCGGTAATCGGACCAACTATTAATCCACCTCGACTTTCATCAGTACGGAAATCTATCAGGTCCGGGGCATTTACACTGATATTGGAGATCGTTATCGAATGATGCAGACCGTTTACCTGCTACGAACCCGCCGCTCAGCTCGACTGCGTTTCTCTTCGCTCCTTCCTCTTGTATATCAAAGTTCAAATCAATGCCCCTGAAATGACTACTCATCAACATGAGCTCCTCAAGTCGTCAAAGGTCTAGATCTAGCAAGCGTTTTCAATGCCCACTGTGTAGCAAATTCTACACCACGCTGGAACATCTTGCCGTGAGCCCCCTCTTTGATTTAACGAGGCCTTGTCACTAATTCAACATAGAGACACGAGAGAACCCGTGAGTATTCTGCTCATATACCAGGAATCGGTATCTACAAATACTAAGAGTGGTAGACGCCAATTTCAAACCTTTTCAATGCAAAGTGTGCGGTAAATGCTTTGGCCGTCAAGATGTCCTGGGAAGGCATACGAGACTGCATACGGCTGCTGTTCCTTCTCGGACAGAGTCATCTATGGCGGATATTACACGGTCCTCGATAGACAAAACTCGGCTACCTACGCCATTGAATCAGTCGATAGCCAGTGCTGAGTTGTTTGATCAGCCAGAAGTAGAAAATATGAATGCACTCCTAGACTCACCCGATGACCTTCTTGAATGGCTTATGCCTGATTTCGGCTCATCGTCAGCTCTTCCGCTGCCATTCATGGAGGATCATACTTATCAACCGTTTGCACAGACGTCCGATCTGTCTGATGAGACTGACGCCACCAAGCAAGCACAACGCACACCGGGAAAGATGGCTGTACACCAGATTTATACATTGATCGATGACCTGTCTAAAAGACTGAATTCTGATCTGCAAAACGCTGGTTTCACATCTGCCTTTCTTGATACTTGCTTACAGGAGTTCCTTAGTCGAACTTTGCCGTCTTTTCCAGTCATTCATGAGCCCACTTTCAACCCTCGCGAGATTATACCTCCCTTACTGCTGACCATGGCTGCACTTGGATCTCTGTTTGTCTGTCTACCGGGCTCCGTTGAAAAGGGAGAGATTCTTTGGAGATTGGGTCACACTGCAGTTGCGACATCTTGGAATACCCTGCTCGGCCTAAGAGGGCCTCGTGACAGTTGTGATGGGATCCAAGTCGTCCTCACAGCTCTTCTTGGTCAGAGTTACGCACTTTTGTCCGGGAATCCAAATATACGTACTACCGCCCTAGTTGTCCACGGCCTTGGCTTCTACTGGGCGAGGACCTGTGGTATGTATGTAGTAAAAGATACTCAAGTGGACGATGTCCCCGGACTGAATGCACCCCAGTCGGAAAAAGAATCTGCGTGGAAGATGTGGGTAGCTGCAGAGGTCCAACGGCGAGCCCTACTCGGCCATTACATTCTGGATGGGCTGATATCCCAGGCATCTGCATCACCCGCTAGTGCGCGCCATTTGATCAACCCCCTTGACACGACGTTTTCTGACACCGCATTTGCTGCCAGAACAGCTGACGAATGGATTCTGGAGATGGCACACTCAACCGCCGTTCAGATACCATTTTCATCAGTCTTTGCTTCTGTATTTTCAAATGACTACCCTTCCAAGCCCATATGTCTGTCAAAATTCTCAACAATCGTCGTCATAGAGGGCCTACAATCTCTCGTCTCTGATCTTTACGAAATCACAGGTCCTACATTCGGGACTATACCTGCCACGCAGATCATCCATGCCCTTCTCAGCCTCTATGAAAGCAACCCCACGAAGCTTCTAATACAAAATTATAACGACGACCACCTACAGCTCTCGATTCGCTGGCACACAGTCTGTCTCGAACTTGCAGTCTCATCTACCACCCTCTACCATCAACTGTGCGAAACCTACAAACTTCCTCGCGTATTCGGTGAGCGCACTAGTACCAACAGACCAGCCAACCATCGTAATTTTGATTTGACTCATTGGGCAATGAGCGCAGATGCGCTCCGCGCCGTCTTGCACGCAACAGCTATTATACGCCTCTTAAACGACATCCCTTTCTCACGATCCCATGCAATTCATATCCCCGCTGCTATATTTGCATCTACAATGGTTCTCGGAAGCGTGTATCTTGTGCACGGTGAAATCATCCATCTTCCCGAGAGCTTTCAGTGGCGGGATGTCTGGGCCGATATTCTGGCTGCTGGTTCTGGTAGTGGGGACATGCAATACCAGAGTCAATATCCCGGCTTGAAAATGGACTTCCAAAGCACTTTGCAGTACCTGCATGGAAAGGGAAATGGAAAGGTTTCGACACTTCGGGTACTCAATGAGATCAACTTCCTTCATACGGGCTTGGAAACTATTGTCTCTCCGTGGGGTGTGTCGAAGCAAATGAGGGAGGTTATTCAATGTCTTGCTGTTGTTTTACATGAGCGTTGATCTCGGTCATGCTTTTGTCTCTTGCTTTCGAGGGAGAAAAGGGTGAGTTATTTGATACGAAGAGTATTATTTTGGGAATTTGCATATATGTACATTTAGAATTAAATAATAATTTTATAGCCATTATCCACAGCATATTTTCCCATTCGAGAAATGCAAAGTCCCTTGTCTCGATCATTCTGCGCAGTCAGATCCCAATTCATGCCAGCATTTCCCTCCAACTACTGGAAAACCTGACTTTGTGGGACCTGACGCTGAACAATTGATCTCGAATTTTGAGCATGGACACCAAGAGCCCAGACCACTCTCAACCATCAGCCTGTAAGTCAAACACAAAAACACCCAAATCTCTTTCACAGAAAATTCTTCCCTTCAGCAGGCTGGGCCAAAAGAATCTTGGACACCACAATATCAGCTTTATCGTCTTCCCCAGAAGTCGGCTCAGCAGTTCTTTTTCGGAATTTCAAGGAGTCGTGCGAGTGAGATTCCCACCGTGCAGCCCGTCGTTGCTCCATTCTTGTAGCAAATCTGGCCACCTTGTGAGTCGCAGCAGCCCACAATCCCTTATGTTCCAGTGAAGTCCTGGGACAGACTTTCTGCTATAGTAGCGAACACTGCCAGAGATTCAAAGTTAATCCAGTCTCCATTTTAAGCAGTTCAGTCATCATTGAGGTGAATTAGAGTGAAGTCGCTTTGCTATCGATTTCTGTTTGAACCGATGTGGCCATGTTCAATCACCCCAAATGGATCCTCCCTCTTGGCTGGTGAACCATCAGAGGCTCCATTTTCAAGGGCTTTGAAATAATAGCTGCGAGCACCCAGGTCAGAGAATCAAGACTACTTGGTGTAATCACTTGTGACTCGTTCCTGTCCTTATACGGCAACTCATGGTATGTCATCAAGGCATACAGTTCATTTTCATTATCTGACGTTGCGAGGAAAATAGCAATTGATCCCTTGGGTCCATCATTCATCAGAGAGATCGATTGCCCGTGGGAAAATAATCCTCGCTCCTGGACCGTACGAGGGTTTTTGTTCATCTCCAGCCAGGCTTTCCGCTTACTGCTCTCAACAACATCAAGTCCCTATATAATGAGCTCAGTGGCTCTGGTCACATTGGTAATCGTATGCTTCAATCTGGCCCTTGTGATTACGACTGGTGTAGCCTGATCGTGGATGATGATCCAATGTTGGTAAATTGTCAGCATCGATGTAGAGGCAGGTCGCAGAAATGTACAGGTTTGGGCCAACCGAATTGGCGTCGCGTGTCGACAATTGCTCTCGCTATTCTTTTACCACATAGGGAATATAGGATATGATCGACGTTATGGTAAGGTTCTGTAAAGGCTTTTTTCCCTTCGGAGGGCAGGATCTTCAGCTCGGTAATGTTAGGACTATTGAGGGTCGAAACTTATAGTCGCGGTATCTGATAAATAGGGACAGCAGCTACCAAATCGCACAAGTTGCATACTCGCAACGCACCGGACTTTGTAACCTCTCAGGCCGTCGATCACTGTTATGGAGTCCCAGAGTCTAGGGCTAGGCATCGATGCATAATCCAGGAATACCTGAATACCCCATTCCAGCAGCATCTTCATTGTGCTAAAGTACAATCCAAGCAGGCTGCTAGAATAAGGTGTGTTGGAATACCCAGGCAACGCCTCGATTGCCAGTTCTGATTCCTGGACATCCATGGTGGTAATTGATGGTCCAGAAAGCAATAACGCCCGGTAACATACACTCTGTGAGTTCTGTTGAGAAACACTGATCAAGGCTCAACCATACTATGTGGTTATAACCCACCAGAAATCTAGCCTTCCAATTTATTACCCAAGAGGAAAAGTCTGTACAGAGCTTTCCGAGCAAAGTGGCCAAAGTCACAGAGTTTCTCTAGCGAGTAAGTGCAGCATGGGAAGCTGTAGCCATGCGATGTCGATTTGCTCGCCACAACCTTCAATCGCTGCTTATCATGGATTTCCATCATCACGGTGACACGTATTCTGACCTTACTTGGCAATGACGATCATCAGGGCTAGTGTCACGATAATGAATAAGGTTATCAAAGCTCGACAGTACCCTCACTATTATACTTCATGGTTTATGAAGACATCCTACAATTATACACCAACACGTATACGTGTAAACCCTGCTCATCATGTCACATAATAGTGGAAGCCCTATATTCACCTCCTCTTTTTCCAGGATTACACAATTGTACTTTTGTTTAACCATCACATTCGTGCGTCGTTTACCCGACGTTCTTTCGTAGCTGCATCGATCACTAACATAGCCGACGGGATTTTGGCGAAGAATATAAGCCAATTCCTGCCATCTAGAAGCAGACCCGCTTGTCCAACATCCCCACAAAACTAAGAGACAAAAAGGTCCGTTACTGTACTTCTTGTGCCATTATAATCAGCCACTGAGCAAGACCCCTATGCGCCACGAGCGCCTCCACTCTGGATCTGCTGTCCAAAGTCCCCTTAATCTGACCGTTGACGTGCATTTGAAGATTCTCCCAGTGTTTCTCGGAATCAAGGTTAACCCACCTCAGTTCGCTCTGAGGAAGACCTCCTGCAGCTACTAGTCTACTTTGACACCAATCTCCAGAAGTATGCGATGCTTGACTGCGTGCTGAGAGTGTACCTGGAATTCCCGGTGATTGGGTTCCTAGTACAAAAGGCAGAGTTGCCGTGAGTGTCACGGAGCGCGAGAGCTCACCAGCGGCGTGAGATGTTTTGACTACTTTGGCCTGCTTGAATATAGGGCAGGAACCTCCTTCGCACACACTAGATAGCGCAGCGCTAGCAGACCCAGCTTTTTCTTTTCCTTCTCCATGATAGTATTCCGCTAGATAATCTATTAATAGACCCATATTGTTCGAGGCCGTCACAATCAACCTAAAATCTTTGTGGCAACTACACAGTTGTGGAATGGGCATTGAACAACACGCAGTATGATGTCGCTACTGGCTCGCTAACCCTGATCAACATATCCCAACAAGACCGTTAGCTAATGCAGAAGAAAGAAAGAACAATAAAAAAAAGGAATGAAGAATTCGTTTCAGAATAATCAAACCACGCGAAGTCAAAATTTAAGGATTAGTATAGCAGGGTCAAAGACAGAGAAATGACCATGAGGCGGTAGCAGCATGCTCTGAAACCACGAGGCCGGCGATGGCCACCACGAGAACTATACATAATAGGTTTTCTTTGTTTTCGGGCACGCGGGGTTTTTTTTTTTTTTCTCTTTTTTTTCTCTTTTTTTTCTCTTTTTTCTTTTTTGAGCATCCTCCGTTTCTATATTCCAACCCGCGGAAACGTTAATTGAGGCATTTATTGGGGAGCTTGCAGCTGAGCTGCAGGGGTTGCATTAGTTAGCGTCGTGGCATGCCGTGGGTAAACAAAGAAACACGTTGTGATGGAAGCGTAGACTGTGTAGTAGTAAACGCTTGATGTTTTGAGAACATTGGGTGGTGTTTAGCTGATAAGAAATTGGGCTGACATATTCGTTCCCTGGAGCTGAAACGTTTCGTTGGATTCTGTCAATCCTTTTGTTCTAGAATGTGGCTAGTTAGTACGCAAGCTTCCAGAACTGGGCCAGTGTGGCGTTTGGTCTTCGACTATTGTTCGTGTTCGTGTTTGAGAAATATGGCTATGGAAATGTTGGAGATGGGGTATATGTCGCGATATCAAATTTCGTAATAATGCTAAGTACACATAAACACGATTCTACATAACTTCCTCTAAATCATGGTATGGAAAGAAATAAAAAGCACAGTAATTTCATTGGTAATGTAACACAAAGGCACAAACTAGGGCACAATAAAAGCATGCAACAATGACATAACATAACAAAAAAGCGCATATAGTGTTGAAATGACGCTTGAGAAACAATGGAAATAATGGCAATGTAAGCTTCCTTAGACACCATATAGATGCATCCTCAACAATCAAATCCCATGATATCAATATCGCAGTTCAAGCCGCAAAACCAGATGTGAGAATCGAGAAGTCATTTCGTGTAGGATCTTCGCAGGCTCGCACGTCGTGATCGACACGATATCCATAGTAGTTTAACCTTGTACACTGGATCGCCCGCCAATTCTCCTAGAATCTATATATCCGTTAGTACTCGGCTTTACCACCCCGGAGATATGCTATAACCCACCCTGTACACTCATTGTACTGGAAATGTTTAGCCCCCGTGCTTAGGGCAGTTGTAGCCCTCCCGGCGGCGGGGTTGTTGCCGAATGCCGGGGCATGTTGATGTGCCCCGGTGTGCGCAGTGGACCACGCCGACTTCCTGAATGGCACAACCACAGTCGTATTTGATAACGTAGACCGAACACATTTTGGATATTTTCGAAGAAGGATCGGAGAGGAAGGTTCGTTTTATTTTAAGAAAAAAAAAATTTTTTTTGAGAGTTTTTGAAATGGATTGGTCGAGACGGCGATCCTCGCGAACAAAGGATTTAGTCAAGGATGCCAGAAAGGGTGAAGCAACGGACTCGAGCGCTTTTCTTTGGATGAAAGAAGAGGTAGAGACCAGAGAGAAGAATTGATGATGATGGAGAGAGGATGAGTGCAAGAGGGATCTGGAACGTTTATATAACTTTTGCCTCTGTGGTTAACTGACTGCGGTCAAAGAACTGTGCCGCAACGGCGCCGCTATACTGGGCAACAACATCAATCACACTCCATGATGATGCATCTCCCACCCCTCCCAATTTCCCTCCTTTATTCTTTCTTTCTTTCTTTCTTTTTCGTTCGCTTCTCTCCGAAGGGGCGGCGTAGTAGTTGGTGCCTGTTTGGTTCTACATCTCGCCTCGCCGTGTCCCCAACATAATGGGGGAACTACCAACAAAGGCTTACTTTTTCCGAGGGATAAAAAAAAAATTTACTGCACCTGATCTTTCCAACACCGAGCAGGTTTTGCGGATCACAATGGAAAAGCATGCGGCCAGGGATGTTAAGGGACCCCCGAGTCAGGCCAATAAGGGCGTATGTTTTATCTAAACCGTTGATATAAGGCAGGCAACAGTGGCAGTTATGGCAAGGCATTAACAACCTTGGTAAGTAAGGGGGAGAGGGGAACTTTGACATCATGTTGGTGACATCCACGGCCCATCTATGTGCATGCAAGTGTAGTCACACTGGGCCAGTAAGGGAAACCAACAGCCGCATTTATCAAATCAGTGATTGCCGCAAACCAACATTGTCCATCCTTCTCTGCGGGTGATTCCGCAGTCGAGAACCGCACTCTCCGAATGCGTCATGCAACAGTAGGAAGTGACCAGTGGCAGTAGAGATTAGACCCTGTCCAGCGTCCTAGCCCCTATGATGTGTGCCATGTTGCCTTGACGGCATCTAGCCATCAATCCGATAGCGTTTTGTTATATCAACGCCGCAAGAACGTGCCAATCTCGTTCCTCGATATAGCAACGACCGGAGAAAGCCGTGTAGTATGTGACGGATGAGCCATCATCTGCTGTGATGAAAGGTTGCATACACTGCGCCTTTTCCATCCTTCTGTTGGTATTTGTCCCACATCAACATCCTCAGCGGACTCTTGGTGGTCAGCAAGATACGGGAGACGGGAGGATTCGGGACGGGAAGATCAATCCATTGCGCATGTTTACGCCTGAGTAAACTCTCTTGCTCTGTTCTCGCCCTTTGCAAATTGTCAGGAATGAGCCTGACTCATGGCGCGGTTTGATATCTGCAAATTGAATGAACTGCAGAGACGACAAACTTGTGGGCGCAGAATGACTTGTGTAGGTAACTCGCACTAAAATTCACAGCGTTCATTCACACTTGACAGGACACATGAACGCCAAATCCACAGCAGGAATGAACTAAGGCAGTGACCACCTCCAGCGCCGCAAAACAAAGCACCCTCCACCTATGAACTGTCTGCAGCGACAGCGACCAAACCAGCTGCAGCTGAAAAGGCAGACTGCCAGGCACACTTTTTGCGGCAACTGTGCCAATCAGAGTGCAAGGAGGAAGCCTATTCTGGCGTCTGAGAATTGGCACATCACTTCGCGCTGGCACTTTGAATCGAGTGCGACGGGATTGGCGCGGAGGGCTGTAAATCGGGCGTAGGCGCCAAGTCAGCGACAATCGACTGGTTGCGCCAGTGTGCAGCTGAAGGGTTTGCCGCTGCTAGTCTGCATAGATACAAGGCAGAAAAGAGCTGAAATGGAGCTGGAGGTGGAGTAATAAGAGGAGATGAGGTTCCTGTCGTTCTGTTAGTGTTGCGCTTTCTCGCAGGAAGGTCAGAACACGTGACTGTCTCGGATTTATTGCTGGTACAAAGTACGATGAACCGCCTCTCTGGCAGTGCTGCGCCTGTCATGCAGTCCTCTCTACTACGGAGTACGACCAAGACATCTTATCTCCCTGCTTCCCTCACATGACTTCCTCTGAAACCTGAGAATGTGCCAAGTCGCTGCCAAGTGGCCCAGACCAGATAGCGTCAGGCGATTGTGCATAGCTATCGATCTTAAAAAGCACTGACGACTTCTTGGCTGTGGCTGATCAGGGTGCAGATTCCAGTCTTCATGAATACCAGAATTTGAGTACGGAGTACGGAGTACGGTACTCGAAGATGGAGGGTTTTATGGAGCACTTCGAAATCTTCGTACATCGACAAACAGCCTACAGCCTACCGCGCCCCCCACGGGTATACACAGATTGCAGTGATTGTACAAGCAATGATGCGGATGATCGCCAGCCAAGACTTGCCTAGAAAGGGGGCATCCGGGGGGTCCACTGCTCGGTAACTCTTCTGGGGGGAAAGGACCCCACGTCTGTATTCATTTCACATCCATACACGCTTTTTAATACGGATTTCTGCTCAGTGAGGTGATCAGTCTTGGCCAGACCGCAAAGATATAAAGAGGGTCTCATTCCCAGGAGCTTTCTCGTTCTGTTCTTCATCAAGCATCTCTCTTCTCTCAGAACTACAAGTCCAAACCAACACAAAGCCTTCTCGGTCTTACTCTATCAAACCCAACCCTCAAAATGTACTCCAACACCCCCGGCACCAACTTCCTCGTCCTCTCTCCCATCCAAACCGCCTCCCACGGGTCCCCCGCTCCTCGCGCCCGCTCCGACAGCTGCTCCTCCACCGACAGCGCCTCTTCCAACTTCCTCGTTCTCTCTCCCACCCAAGCAGGTCCTCACGACGCTGAGTACCGTGGCCGCTCGGACAGCTCTGCCTCCATGGATAGCTCTGCCTCTGCTTCCAGGTTCCTTGTTCTCTCGCCCGGCCAGGCTGGTCCTCACCACGCTTCTGGCTCCGAGAACCGCGTCCGCTCTCCGGCCGTGCTCTCGCCCTCTCCGCTGCCTGCTGGCTTCCTTTTCTTGGGCTACGACGCTCCTGTCCAGACTGCTTCGAGTGAATAAACTTGTTGCTTTCCCTTTTTTTCTTCAACAACTACCATCCGGTATGATCGCATCATCCGATGCAACAACAACACAACACACCACGACACGAACCACACGACACCCATCATCTCCAGATGAGTCCAGAGTCTAGACAAAAACGGCTCGTCCGGGGAGATTTCTTTACAGCATAGCATGCACAGATGCGCGGATGCACGGACAGATGCGTACAGTTATCGTCAGGTTGGACAGTGACAGTGATAGTGGGCAGTGAACATCTTGGTTTTTGTCTTGTACATAGCATAGCGTAGCCCATGGGTTCTTCATAACAGCACCGAATGAGCAAATCAAGCAGGCCAAATCAGCGGAATTGCGCAATGATCATCGTAGTCAGGTCAGCCACTTGTACGGAAAATTACTGTACTACAAATCTAAAATAGTGAATACCCCCGCATCGGTGAGATTTCAGGAAAGTAATCCACCCAGGATCAACCTTCCTAAGTATCTTAGAGTAAAACAAACTACATAATCCCATTACTGGCATTGTTTACCCCCCTTCTCCATTGATAAGATTAAAGCAATTTACTTAGACACACCTACAGAAGGATTGCATATACATAACAATGACCACCAGTCCCTATTCCCCGGCCAGACATACATACATAATTCCACATATGTCTGTCTCCGTACAGAGCACAGAGCGTAGAGTTCCGGTCTGTACAGGTAAGCCTCCGCTCCGTCCGTATTCCTGAAATCCGTATCGCCAGATCACCATCCTACGTATGTACCCTACCCTCCACCCTCAACCAATCACATCACCAGACGATGATCACGTTGAACGAACGCTTGTGGGATCTGCTTGTCTTGGCTTTTTTCTTTTTTTTCTTTCACTTGAGCCCCTGTTGCCTGTCTGAATACTTCAAGCCAAGAGAGATAAGGATGGCCAAGACGTTAGGTTAAACTAGGTAGGGATGTTATGCTTATGCTTAAATAAGACAAGTCAGTCGATAGTAACTATAACTAGATGCTGACAAGTACTGTTACCCATTCCGTGTTTATTTCCGACTCAAATACCCTGTACTCTGTACCATGACGCAAGATCTACAGACAAGTGTTTGGCTTGTACCTCGGGCCCAAGGTCCCCCACATTTCTCGTCTCTTAACGAGGGACAAGTCATTACTTTCCTGTTTGAGTTTCTCTGTCCTGTGTTATTCCGCGAACCTCGGGCTGGAGCTGTCACATGATATCTATCTTTTATTTGCTGACTCGGAAGGAATACCGTTCTAAACTCAATTAAATCGAATATCAATGTAATTACGCATAGGATGTGAGGACCTGTGAGAATGATGCCGAAAATGACTACTTCTGAGGCCGTTCACGGCCGCATTTCCACCTGTAATGCCCAGCAGCAAGCCGCTGCTCTAACATCCCGCCATATGTTTCACACCACTATTCTGTAAGTTACCCGCCAAATAATTGCTTAATCATCGCCCTGCGGTGATGCTCACGCTCAACCTTGTGTACACAAACCTCAGCGAGCCTTCTCTCCTATCCAAAATGACGACCAATGCGACACCAAAAATGGCCTCATCTACAGCCAGATATAGTCCCCCTCCAAT
Source organism: Aspergillus ruber CBS 135680 (assembly GCF_000600275.1). Lineage (NCBI taxonomy): Eukaryota > Fungi > Ascomycota > Eurotiomycetes > Eurotiales > Aspergillaceae > Aspergillus > Aspergillus ruber. Next base: position 801,031 of record NW_024467298.1, read on the forward strand.
TCCGACCAGTCTGGTCAGACAGCGTACAAAATGCCACCTGCCCTCCCTCTGTCCTTCTTTCTCTCCTACCTTCCGATCCTTCACTTAACAACACGACCCTCTCCAATCCCTGGGTCGATCGTGGCGTGAATCAAAACGCAGTCCCCTCTTCCTGATCTGATCTGGCTATCTTGATAGCACCTCCTCCCATGCCCCCTGCTCAACCTGGCGAGCACCAGTACTGGACTGATCCCATTCTCTGCGTGGAGACTCGAGCCAGATTGGAACATTTCCGCAACCTTGGATGAATTGCAGTCTTTGTTGTGCTAATCGATTGGCCCTTTGGCCAAGTGGGTTGTTAGCAAATTCCATGTTTCCTCAACAAGTTTTATTCCGTGAATACTCTTATATGTCCATTGAGGGCTGCAAACCCTTTTGGTGACTTCCTGCAGAGTCTGTTCGTACTCTCTGGTCTGTCCCTAACCCACAATCCGTCCCTACTCCCCGGTCCGTTCCCCTCCAGTCTTTTCCTACCTTTCAGTCCGTCCCTACTCTCCTACCGGTGGATTAGAGCGATGGAACACAAGGGATAAGTTCTCATTTTTTCTGCCGCTTACAAAGCGCCATGATGAAATTTAATTATCTTCAAACTCGGCTGCCAAACCGGACGCTCAAGGGAAGTGCATCAAAATAATGTTGTTTTAGGCTCCATCCCCCTCCTGGTGTTGCTAGATATGGGAATTCATCCTTACAAATTGTCAACACTTTTGTATGATAGAGGATCAACCACTCAAATATCCGTCCATTACGGTGTTAGATAGTCAATATCACCCTTATTCGATAATCAAATTCTCCTCCATACGGCCTCAAGCAAGATCTCATGTAAATTCATTTTTCAGTAAAAGATAGGGGAGCAAATAATATGAACCAATTCACTGTATTAAAAAAAAAGAGGGAGATAGAATCAGCTCAAAACGCCGGTCAACGTAAACGAGGTAAAGGAAACCGGAAGTTGAGGCGAGAGAGCCGCAATTTCCGAAAGAAAAAAGAAAAAAAGGGGGAGTTGGCGGAATTCAAATGGTCAGTAATATAGGTGAGTACAGAATATGGGAGGGAGTTTGGGAAGAGAAAAAGATTTGGGAGGGGACGAAGTCAGAACAATGAGGGAAAGCTCTTGTATATTGGGAGGCCAGGCGGGCGGCGTTCACAATACGGCGTATCGCGAGGCTATACCAGAAACGGCAAAGCTAGCCGGAACAGGAAATTCACAAGGTCCTGGTTTTATATTATAAATAGTAATATCTACTCTGTAAATCAGTACCATACATGTATCAACGATTCAATCAGACAACCGACAACGAAACGACAGTAGTGGTATACTTCGAAACTCCAATGCAAGTATAATCACCAGTAAGCAATGGAAATTAGATTATCCTCAAGGAACTCGAAACTGGGATATAAGAGAGAAAGAGAAAAAGAAATGTAAAAAAAGGAAAGCATCCTCCCATGAAGAAAATGCTAAGAGAATAACAGAATAGGGCTTGAGAAGAAAAGAAAACAAGCACAAACAAGACCACTTTACAACCAGTATAATGACAGTAAACACACAGTATTTGAACAGACGAACAAGAAATGAGAATTTATTGTCCACAAAGGAAATGAAAAGATAACATGCTAGATAAATCAATATGTATGCGGGATCAAACGGTCGCAGGGTACAATAGCAGGACAAACCGATCGCTGCAAGCAGGGGAGGACGTATGCTGTTGGGGTATCACGAGGTATCACGAGAGAGAAGGGTATCCAATTATCCTCTTTGCTCTTTTCCTTCCATACTGAAAATGAGCCACTTAATCCTCCTTCAACGCCAACGCGTTCGAGGTGTATTTGCTCGATTCATCCTGTCCTCACAAAGGAGCTGCCAAAGTGGGACGCCGCCGGGGTACTCAACCCGAAGAGAGCAAGAATTCGAAGCAATGCAAAAGAGCATGTATTATTAATCGAATCTACCGATCATCGCCAACTCGGGACTTAGCTCGCCGACGGAAAAAGTCCATGACTTTCCTCGCTGCCCCTGAGCTGCCAGGATGATGCTCGTACTCGTAGGCATCGGCAAACTTGCGGTTTTTCTGGAGGATACCAGTTCCTCGTCGGTTGCCTTGCATCGACTGTTGGTGAGCATTTTCATTATGGCCATCCAAGTAACTGGGCGCCGAATTATTAGCATGCGCATGCTGCGCGTATTGCTGATCAGGATACATTTGCTCGGCCGACGCGCCGCTGTAGGACGTTGGCTGATAACCGACAGATTGTGTCCCATGCAAGGCCGCAAACTGCTGGTCGATGCGAGCCTGGTAGTTGACTGGTGGATCATTGGTGAAGACCTCATCCGACGGTCCCTCTGTAATCGAATTGATCGCATCCTGGGTCCCAGAACTGGCCGCGCGAGAGCGAAATCCTTGAGCACCAATTGACGTTTGTTGCTGGACGCGATTGACATTTATGCGACTGCCTTGTGAATCATTATCTGGGGTTTGCGATCTGCTCGACGAACCAAAGCCTTTCAGTGAGAAAGACGCAGGTAAAAGCGAGAATCGACGAGACCTGCTCTCTCCACTCGACTCGCCATACTTGCGGTTCGACCCAAGAGTGCCTGAGCGTCGAGAATCCACCGAGACTCTCGTGTTGTTATCTCCTGGGAATGGTTCTTTCATGCTGGTAGGCGGGTAGCGCCTGCTATTCCTTTGGCGAGCACCACCCGGCTGTGTACCGCGGCCACCGAAAATAGACCCAGATCGACCGAAAAGTCTTTCTCCAATCCCCGAAATCGTGTTCGACCGTTTGTGGCCCTTTGGTGTCTCTTGGCGAGGGGTGGTATTGAATCTGGATGGATATTCCTGAGCGCTGGGCCGCCCGATGGACATAGTAGCGGCGTGCGTTGGATCTTGAGGGATAGGTGCGGAGATCACATATTGCTTGTTTGTAGGTTGTGCGAGACGACCCTGGGCATTGGTTGCCGCAACCGTAGGAGCCACAGGTTGACCATAAGAACCTCGCGACGGCAGGCGGCCAGCGTTGAACGAGGTCATCGAACCACCGGTAGTCGGCCGCGCGTATTGTGGCATTGGAGGCTGGGGTGGCCCCGTAACCGCTGTGCTGCCCCCAGCTTCCGATACGTTCGATTCGCCAGCCCCGGCGCTCTGCCCTGCGGGCACCTCCTCTTGGGGCGCCGCGGCTCCAGCCGCAGTGTGAGTAGCCTCTGTTGGGGTCATGTTCGAAGCGATGGAATTTCGTGCAGTAGGAGTCTCCCCTCGGGCGGTCTGAGACTGAGGGGCAACGTATTCGACCTGGACCGTTCTCCGCTTGGCATCCCGCGAGGTCTTGGACTTGTCGGACTGCTGGTCGTGCGAGATGTCCCCAGAGTGGTGGGTGAGTCCGCCCACGGTAGAAACGGGACTGTGATAAGATTTCGGAGGTTCTCTGACCGACGCGCTGCGCGCCAGCGATGGTTCTTTTTGTTCTTCTGAACCGGTTGTCAGCAAAATGAGCATTGAAGAACAAGAGCAAGCTCTGCATACCTTGCGGAATGGTAGTGTTGGCAATCTCGGCGACCTGGGTGGTACTGCTGGTGATGTGCGATACGATGTGGGAAAATTCGCTGAGCCAGCTGTGACGGGCGACTTCGAACAGGTCTGCTCGTTTCCGTGGATCAGGTACCAATATCCGCCGCAACAAGTCGCGCGCATGTGGGGTCACATATTCGGGGAACGTCAAGGGAGTTGTGACGATGTATTTATACAATAGATTGATGTTGTCACCATCCGGATTTGCCGGGTCGTCGTCAAAGGGGAGATATCCTGCAAGCATCGCGTACTACTCACGCCATATGTTAGCAAAGTCGAAGGTCAATTCTCTTTGTCTTGATGCGTACCAGAATAACACCACAGCTCCAGACGTCAACCTTGCGCCCCGTGTATAAAGAATCGCTCACGACGAGTTCTGGAGCAGCATAGCAGGGACTTCCGCAGCTCGTCTGCATGAGATCGCCTCTCCGCATTCCCTTGGCATTGGTCTTGTCCAGTTGCATCCTCTTCACAAAATTCTTGTTTGTCAGATTGTACTCGATCTCCTCACTGAGTTCATCCACCGCGTCGAACGTGTTAGCGAACCCAAAGTCTGTAATGATGATATTGCGATTGCGGTCGAGCAGCAGGTTCTCGAGTTTCAGGTCACGATGCACGATACCTTTCTTGTGCAAATAACCAACACCGGAGACGAGTTGCGCAAACAAACGGCGCGCGGAATTGTCCTTCAGATACCGGTTGTTCAGGATGTGATCAAACAGTTCTCCTCCGGATGCGTACTCCATGATTATTCCAATATGACGGTCGGTTTCCACCATTTCATGAAGGCGGACGATGTTTGGATGTGAGAGGTCGCGGAGAATTGAAATCTCCCGGTAGATCTTAGGAAGTCTGGTAGGATTCGAGCCGAGCACCTCTCTTCGAATAAGCTTGATGGCCACCTGGATGGTGCCGTCTCTCTTCCAGCCCAGCTTGACCTTGCCGAATTCACCTTCACCCAGCGTCTGCCCGAGAACATACTGGCCAAAGGTGATTTCTTTCCGCTTGGTCGAGTTGCTGTTGTAGTCATGTCGACTGCGCAGCCCACCACGGCCACCATCGTCTACACCTTCACTCCCGACCAAACCCAGGCCGCCACCGGACGGGGCACCCTTGCTGGGCGACGATTCCTCGGATTTGCCCGATTGTCGCACCTGCTCCCGCTCAATATCCACTGACGGATCACTGACGAGGACTTGATTGATCACGGTACTCGACTCCTTGACTAGAGTCCCCTGGGAAGGAATAGTCTCCATGATGGACGCGTTGGTCGGGGTCACTGGAGAGACGGGAGACCCTGGTGTCCAACTGGCTCTCTTCGACGGATCCGACGAAGAAGCGGCGGTAGCATGATGCCGCCCAGAGTCGGAGCGATGCTTTGAATGCCGGGATCCCGAACCTCTGTCTGAGGGCGGAGAACTGCGGTGGCTGCGATGAGACGACGTTCTAGGAGGCGGAACCGGGGGGCCGCCTAGCAGATCGGGATAAATTGGGCGTTGCACGCTGCTCTCGCCGGGCGCAGGCGCCGCGGAGGACGAGGCTGAGGCTGCATGTGTCGACGGCGGCAAAGACTGCGGACGAGGGTTTTCGTTCATAGCCGATAAGAGAGATGAAGCCGTTTCTGGACCGGAACGGACGAAGGCTGGTGAAGATTTAGCACCGAAATTTCAAGATAGAGGTAAATGGACCAATGGAGCGCCGCGACAGCTGCGAAGACTCGTGCAGTACAGCGCATGATGAAACGGTGGAAACCAAAATGGCAAGCGAAGATGTAGAAGGTGCAGCCAAGGGAGCCGTTGGCATCAGGGAGCAGATCAGGACATACCTTCGTGTTATTGAAGCGCGCGAGCGAGTTACCAAAGGAAATCCTGCGTGACGGTCCGAAACAACACCTCGTGAAGGTATAAATGGATAGGCGATCGTTATTTCGGTTCGTTTGGGCAATCGCAATGAGCGGGTCAAGTTATGACACGACAAAGGAAACAGTAAACAAAAATAACCCTCCTGAGGGTTATTGTCTGTTGACTTTTTTTTTTCTTTTGAAAGTTGACGATTTTTTTATTGGGGGGGGTGATATTGCGATCGCAATCGTTCGTTCTCTGCTGCCAGAGCTGTATTGCAAATCAAAGTTAGTTCGTGGATTGCGATCGGAATGCAAGAGCATGCTTCCAAATACTCGAAAAAAGCAAAACCGATTGACGCAAAAGACATTTATATAAAAATACTGTAATAAACAGGAACACTAGGTTGCAAAAAACAAACGCGTGGGCTTCGCAAGTCGAAGACGCACCTTTATTATGAAAATTCTTTCTTTCTTTTTTCTTCTTTTTTTTTTCAAATCAAGAAATAAAGAGAAGACAAGTCCCAAGATAGCTGCACTGCAGTGACTACCGCGACTCGTCGTTCACAACCTCTTTTTCTTGACTCTTCTTGACGAGGGAGACCGGGGGGTAAATAGCCTCGGGACGCGATTATAGATCGTATTGAACTATTCAGACGGTAGACTGTTTCTGGGACTATTTCTTTCGAATAGCTGTCGTCGAGACCAGCGTTTAGCACTGCTGCAGGAATTGAGGCCGAGAGTGTACCGCGTATAGGATCATGATCGACGGGCAGCGATAAAGGGGGAAGAGGTGGGAGGCGCACGGAGGAACGAAACTCGAATTGAACTCGATCGTTTGTTTGTTCTGTTGGAGAGAATCCCTCGAGTGAGAAACAGAGACCTGCGTATTAGAAACAGAATAAAAGCGACCCGGTCGGCGAGGGAGAGTAGAGTCGACTACTACTCCGTAGAGAGAAGAGGAAGAGGGAGAGGAGCGGGCGGCGGAGGACCCGAAGAGGGAAGAGAAGGAAAATTAAAGGGAAAAAGAAAGAGAATAACAACAACAAAAAAAGGAAAACAAAAGGAAGAGAGAAAATAGAACAGTTTTGAAACTGACTGAAGAAAAGAGGAGGAAGAAAGAGAAGAGAGAAGAGAGGAAAATAGGAAATGAAGAGAGGACGCGGAAGAGAGGGGAGACGAAAACGGGAGACCCTCTAGTATTGCTGTAGTCTAGCTTAGCTCTTACTCTAACTAACTAACTGCTAGTAATACTGCTGCTGCTTCTGCTACTGCTGCTACGACGATGATAATTCCAAGCGTCCACTGCCACCATATCACTCGTTTCCACTCCTCGACTCGCCCTTACTGTTTCTTTTTAAAATTTTTATCCTTTTATCCTTTTGTCCTTTTTTCCTTTTTTTTGTTTTGTTCACTTTCCATGCAGTTTGAACGTGTAGACAAAAATAACCAAATCAACAGGGGAACTGACTGTTTCGAACCGACTCGCTTTGAGCCTCTGGGGTTGTGCACCGCGGCGATCCTCATTTCCGTATAAGAGTAGTACTACAAAGTACAACCATCATACAGAGCAATATTAGTATGTACTATGCACACTGTAGACTCTAACCGATCATCCTCGAACATGTCCACTGTTCCATGGTTACTCGTCCTCTCCTTCCCCAGACAAGGGACGTATCAATTTGGTCCCTGGAGCAATTATTCAATTGATAATCAACACTATCCCGTACCAGTCTCCAATTCTCCGAGTCTATTCTTCAAGTCCATATTCATCTATCTATCCCTACAATATATTCACTCCGTAATCATCCATCTTCCATACAGAATCCTCAAAAAAAAATAATCCAGGGGTTGCACCTAATAGTACCACCGCGCAACCATGGTTCTTGCGGCGGCAATGGGTCTGCGGGTATATATATTTAGTCATCGGTTCTTCCGTTCGTCTTCCAATGATTCTCCATGACAGGAGCAGGTGGGGTTTATAGTTAGCATTCTATCCACGTCAAGTGTCAACCAATGCTGTTTCCCGAGTTCCCTCGCGGCAACGGCAATTATATATTTCGGGGTCACCCCATTATCGGCAGCATGGTCACAGGTTGGGGATCTTCATCTCTAATGAAACAAGACCAAATAGGCTGAGTGCAAGGCCGGCCCTGAGGATGATTTAGCAGCTCAGGTGGCCCCCAAAAAAATTGATACACTATGAGTTCATGTCGTTTTCGCCATGTCCTGATCTGGATGCGTTGCTTTTGATAACTCGGGTATTGGACGAGGATATGAACTAGATAAGAAATACAAGAATTGGTGACGATGATGTGACGAGGAGGGTTTGTGGAATGTTGTGAGCCCTGGACGGAGGCCGCTGGCATTATATATTGTCAATTAAGGTAGTAGGTGATATCTCCATTACTTACAGTAGACTTGCTTGATAAAAAATCCGGCTAGATCACTCCAAACTATCCATCTAGAACTCATAACTCATCCATAACTCCATGTACTCCATCTTGTCATTTTTGAACATCTTCTCCAAACGATATCAACAGCGAAATCAAGACACTACCCATCATCACCGGTGACTGGTCGGTAACTCATGAACCTGATGCTCGGAATTACCCTCGAGCTCCTGCAACGGCGCTGGCGGCTGCGGCTGCTTGGCATCCTCCAACTCCTGTATCCTTTGCTGCGGAGCCTGTGCCCAGGGAATATATCCCATGTCTCCGGCCATATGCGGCCCAGGCGCCGTTTGTGATGCTGCCGCTGCCTTCCGACGACGATGGATGAAAAACCATAGCAAGGCGAGTATCAGTGCAGCTCCAACCACACCTCCAACGACACCGCCAGCGATGGCGCCGGTATTGGTAGAAGAAGAGGACGAAGATGATGAGTCTGCGTCAGACGTAGCAGTGGCCGTGGCCATGGCCGTGGATGCTGACATTGATGAAATCGTGGCACTCGTGCTAGCTGGACCGAGAATTAGATTTGAACGCACTGACAGAAAAGAAAGAATACGCACTCGAAGCAGGTGCACTAATAGACAACGCCGCTGTATATGAATCATTCGCGTTAAATGACTCCCACGAATCCGCACATCCTACCCAAGTCCGATCATCCTGAAACGCCTTAGTGCCATCAACACAGCAGAAATAACCCGATGCCGGACTGTCGTCTTCGCTACCCTTGGCCCGATAGAGCGTGGCCGTGTCGTTGGCACAATGGGGGTCTTGTCCGAGTCGTTGCCCGCAGTCTACGCCATCCGGGCAACAATTATCTTCGCAGGAGGTACCTGAGGGACAGCATCGGTACCAGGGGTCCCAGGTTTTGCCGCAGTTCTTCTCGGTGCTGAGACAGGAGCCGTTACGGCGGAGAGGGTAGCCGTAGGGAGGGTCAAAATCTGACATGATAGGGAGGGGGAGGACAAGTAGGCTGAGGTAAAATGATCAAGTGTTGAGTTCTGTCACTGTCACTGAAAAAAATACCGAAGCCGGCGAGAGGAAAACCCAGCTTCGCAGCGGGGAAAATGAAGTATTTAATGCAGCGTTTAGATACGAGGCTGAGCCGTAATACGGTGCCTGATAATTCAGGTGGCTGCAGGATTCTGTGGCCTTGCTAAAGGGGTAGTCCGGGATTCGCCAAACGCAGGAACGGTGAGGTGAATCCATGGTTTCAATTCTGCAAACCAGCAAACGGTCTTACATGACCTTCTTCATGCTTTGTACATTCTAGCTGATACCTCACATTCAAGTACCTCTGAGATATCATCATAGAGTGTCTGTACTTGTCCGTACTCCGTACTTTCCTGCCATCCTGGATGCACGGTCAGCGGGAGCTAATCCTGCTGCGGCGCCCGATTGGCAGAGCTTTAATGGCAGTGCTCTTCATGATTGGTCGACTGATGTCGCTCATTAATTACCCTTTTTAATGCTACAGTCACGTGGCTTCCCCTGCAAATTAACCATACAGAATACTTACAGAGTATGGAGTGAGTCTATACCATTCTGGTGCAGTATAATCTATGATTAGATACCTCCATAAGTCGTTGGTACAGTGCGAATGGACAACATACCACGAACAGAAAGCTCTCCGGACTCCAAATTAAACTATTATCGACCCACTGAAACGCGGCACGTCCCATTTCCTGTCATGTGGGTCTTTTGGCTAATAAACGAAATTTATTGACTCTAGAATGCTGGAGGCAAGAAGAAGGCCTGAGGCGAAATCGCGGTATGCTCTGAGTCACATACAAACTACAGATTGGCCTTGCATACTGTAGACAATTGGCCAACATGGCTAAATCTGCAAGTAACCCAGCTCCACTTCAACCCTACTACGTGCCATGTCTCTAACCATGCACAGAGCACCATGCAGATAAATGAACTCCTAGACGGTTGAACTCAGATGGGTGATGCCATTAGTGAGATTATAGCTCCCACGGGTTTGAATAATATTCTCGATGCCTTGGGGGAGGGCTCGGAGGGGTGAAAACTAGAAAACGCTGGTGACGGTGAGTGCGGCTTGACAGGTTAGCAGAGGAATGAGTCTTCAGTGTACCGGGGGCATGATACTGTGTACGCTTTTTTTCTTGCTTATGGCTGTGAATTAAGCAAGCTCTAGATGGGCGATCGATAAGTTGAATACGAAAACTATTTTTGCTTTGAAACTGGGTCGAACAAACCAGAAGCCCCTCAATCCTGTCCGATATCAAATATGTTCTTTCCGCCAGGTGCTCGGAGGATCTTGGAAGAGGTACTCCAGGGGCACTGACGCAAACAGTTTGGTATCATCTGGGGAAGTGCAGCAGAGGATCTTTCTGTCCATAATATGGGAGGAGTTATTGCAGTTTGTGAAAATTGTATACGCTCGCTGAAAAACTTAGAAACAGCAAAGTACTTGCTGAGCACAATCGTTGCCGTGACAGTCCTTTTCCTATCTAGTGGCAATCCCCAAGAGGTGCCCAGATTCGACGGGGTGTGAAAAATATTAGATGAGTTTAAGTCGATGTCGAACAGCGTGTTCTAGTCGCACTCCTCGTTGGTGCTTCAAGCGCACATGACATAGTGCTCTTGAAGGATTGGCCTTTTGCAAGAAAGCAAGGGGATATTGAAGCTGAGAACCAACCTGCAAGGAAGCTTGAAATTGCTTACCAATGCATGCTGAATGAGGCTGACTGGATGTTGAGGAAACTAGTCGTTTTCTTTTGGGTCATTGGCCTGATTTTGTTATCTATAATCTGTGTATTTAATGTTTTGTGCAATTGAGTAATCGTAGAATATCTCGAAGCAGTCATCAATGACCGTCAGTTGATCAAGTGTTCCTTGCTGCACCAGACAACCTTGAGCCACCTCTCTAGACTTTCGTGCAGAAGTCATGCAAATCCGTCCCTTTGCTTACCGTTGCTATTTTCATACAAAATAGGCCAATTTTTATCAATGGCATTGGCATAATCAACGAGTGCTTTCGCTAGGCTGCCTTTTCGCGACGTACAGAAGACGTGTACCAGCTAGCCAGCAGAGTGAGATCAGGCTGGATTGCAATAGTATTCCACAATGGAAACGTAACGGACGGTGCCTAAGATAGCGGCAGCTAGACCAGACGACTGTACTGCATAGCTATATGTTTCCGGGACTGGCTGGCTTGCAAGGATGAGATCTGTAGGAGCGATCGGACGGGCTTCTGCTGGCTTTCAGATCATGGTGGAAGGACTGGTAAGGACAGCAAAAGTGAGGTCTGAGGTAAATGGAAGAGTGATATGGGAAATTTCTTTTCTATCTCCACCGCGGTTCAATCATCACCTGCATACATATATTGGGGCATTTTACAAATGAAATAAGCAATAGACACACTTCTCGAGAACGAAGACAAGTTCACTCTATAGGAAGTACATCGGGCATTCGCGTTATTGGGGATAACCTGCCTCATGGCACAAGATTTGCCGACCCCAAACCAGAACACTGCATCTACCACGGATCGAAGTAACATGGATGCAGGCATTGTATTTCCAAGACACTCAAGTGCAAATGATAAAATATCAAGAGAGCTCCAGACCATCCGAGTCCATGACTTGAGATTAGCATGTATCATGGAGCCCAAGACGCAGAAAACTTGGCTAATATAATAACATAGTAAGCTACATGGCATAGGAGTTTTAAGTCCCAAACCACAACAGGAAATCAGCGGATTGTTGCATCCACCTTGGGCATCAGGAGAGCTTGTGAAGATAGTATCGAAATTAAAAGCTAACAGGAAATTTTACGGCGGCATCCCATACTGGGCCCCTTTCGATTTGTTGAGACACTTTAAGCTCACCCTTGGGCCTACGCCCCTTAGGGTTGAGAAGCGCAACTTCTTGTCATTGGGACAAATTTCGGGAACCGGTGTCGCACTATTAACAGGGGCGTTAAGACCACATGGATGTATAGCTGCTGTTTGTTGGAAGGAGGACAGTGCGTCTATATTTCTTCCTTGATGCGTCCTTCGGTGGTATAGAAAATACCATGCTCGACGTGCTTGGACCATAGATATTCGAAATTCTCGCTATCTACTTGCTGAGGGTAAGACTCCCGACTTACTGAGCTATTCCTCAAACGAGTCATGCAGGACAGGGTCCTGAACGGCCAGCCCTTTCGCAACTGTGCCAAAACATACCTATTCTTATGGCTCATGAGGCATGCTTAATGTCTGTTGGACCATTGACCTCCAACCGACTGCTAATCAAGCTACATCTTAAGAAGAATAGCTTTCATATGACAGACCCAGCGCCTAGGTTGCCGAACTATGCAAAAATACATTGTTCGCTATGTCCATTTTTGAAAAATTGGGCTTGGCAATCTCGAAAGGCAAGACAGCCCATCCCACATTTACATGGAGGGAGAGCTTTCAGACCGTGGAAGTTGTTACTAAAAGTATACGCTGTCGGGAACCTCCACGCTACACTATGATCGTGTATTTAGACAACTTTTCTGGAGACAACGACTACGTTTCCCAATAGAATTTCTCGCCTGATAATCAACCAACCCTTCGATACAGACGTTGGACGAAATCCAGTTTCGATGAGAGCACTGCCGCCCTTTAAATTACAGGGGAACAGGCCGTTCTCATTCCACCAGAATACATCTCAATGAGATGGAAATAGAGGTGTTATGATAGAATTCTTGATTCCCCCAAAGAAATGGGACTTCAAGCTCCTGCAAGACGGCCTGGAGCTGAACGGATTTGGAATGAGAGACAAAAAGGACAATATTTTGGCAATTGTGTCGAAACGTATCCCTTCTTATCTCATGAAGTGCGCTTCCTCTCCTTGTGACGGTTAGCCAATCAATCTAATAAATGCCTCATGGGATATAAGGGCCAAAGCCAGAATGTCAGAGGAATCGCTGTGCACTGGAAGGGGGTTCGTAGCCCAAAGTACGACGGCTCCCTTAGTGAAAAAGGTTGGGAATGGGTCGCAGACCCATGCATCAACTGCCAGGAGCTAATCGAGATCCATGGGAGTAACCTCGAAAATCTCTAGAAGTACGCAGAGTCAGCTGTGATGATTTGAAATACTCACCGATCCTATAGGTATCTTAGGATATACCGGGGGAGGGGCGCCAAAAGGTCAAGGATATCGAGTGAGTACGAAGATTCCGTCAGCGGAAAAGTCTGGCAATGGGTGATGGATCCATCTGCAAACGGCCAGGAATTGATCGAGATACATGGGGCCAATCCGAACAATTTGGAGGTATGCGGAATCAGCTTGGGATTCCCATATAGCTGTCACTGTCAAAGCAAGACCATTTGGACATTGCTTACTGCGATAACAATCACCATGCAAATTGCGCTTTAGCTAATGCTTCAAGGGATAACGGGCAAATTGACGTTTGTTAGGTATGTGCTGGGGATTGCATGCAAATTATATACATCCAAGAAATAATAATTTTATGCTCTGGTGTAATTGTACAAGGTATCAAGAGTCATCGACAAAGGAATGATAATCTATTAATCAACCTTATCACTCTTTATCCGATTGTGCAGATGTTTATACATCGGAAAGTCTTCCGCGCTCCGTAATTCCTACGTCGAAGAGGAAATAGCTCCACAGCCGTTGATTAACACCGCACGGAGCATTGTTTTATTTTTATTTATCTACCTTAACTCCTGGATACTCCCTCCAATTCATCCTTCAATTACCAGGGTACAGTCAGAAATGTCCTTCAAAGGCATCTGCAACTGCGGAAACATCCAGGTCTCGCTGGACCAGCAGCCAGAGGTTACTTTAATTTGCCATTGGTACATACATACCACTGCCCGAGGTTGCGTGAATGCATGAGCTCATTTACTTTGTTTGATTGAATAGCCGCAATTGTACCAAGGCTGGTGGTGGTCGTGAGTTTACTGTCTTCATATGGGCATGAAAAGATGTAGGGATTGACTGGGACATAGCCTTCTCGATAAACTATGCCGTCGAAGACTCCACCGCCAACATCAATGATCCGCACGCAAGTTTAAAGATCTACGAGGATGCAAACACGGATAGTGGGAATCGCATTCAGGTACCTCCTCACTTGGACCCTGCGTTATATCTTATGTCCGAAGTATGCTAACAAGGGTAATGTGAAGCGCCAATTCTGCGGAAACTGCGGTAGCCCTATCCTAAGCAAAAGCCCCAAGTATCCCAGGATGTCGATTTTCAAGGCCATGTTGTTTGAGGAACTGTCGCCGCCTAGTATGGAGGTTTTTACGGGGTCGAGAGTTGGTTTTTTGGAGCCAATTGAAGGGGCGGAGCAGGGTTGAGTGTTTGATTTGGTGTTATTGGGGTTGTGGCATTGGAGTTGTAGTGCAGTGGATACGGGGCGTTTGTTGCACGTATAGATGTAGATTATGAAGGGGTACCGTGAATTAGGAGTTTGATGAGTGTATGTATGGGTGGTAGATCGAGTAGATATCATTTTATATCAAGCGACTTCCAACACCGCGCGCCTAAAGTAAACAAAAGCATCATAACATTTCAATTCGAAACAATATAGGTTAACGCTTCCCCCCACCCATAGCCGATCCTCCCAGCGACCTAGTGTCTGATGCACCGTACGCAGGAGGCGGAGTGGGATTTGGCGAAGGACGTCTGGCAACAGGATTGGGACCAGTCCCAGAGCCCTGAGGCCGGGTGCCCGAAGGACCAGCCGCGCTCGCTTCAGGCGGAACGTCACCACCATCACCAGAACCAACGACGACCTGCTGACCGTCCTTCATGCGTCCAACGACCATACCCTTAGCCACAGACTTGAGAAGCGCCTTTCGACTCACACCAGATGCATCGATATACACCAACCCGACGTTCCTGACGCCACCAGTTAAGCTGGCGGCTACGGAGCCTGCTTCCTCGCCGTAGCGATGCGCGACCATGGTGCTGGCAGCCGTGGAGCCCGAAGTCATGAGGTTCCGCGCGCCCTGCTCGATACCATCCGCCAGTGTGGAGAAGGCGATCATAGACTTGTTGAGCATTCCGGGCTTGTAGTCGGCACCCCGCTCTCCCTTTTCCCGTTTCCGGCTCAGTGATGCACCAAGGTTCTGCGCGTACTTGCCCACCTGGCCGACTGTCTTGGCTGATAAATCTGCCGCGCCGTGGGAGAAATTTCCAATCTTTCGAATGCGCGCGTGTGTTGTGTCTGAGAAGGTCATGGGCTGCTGGTTCGGCTTGACCTTTTTAGTGAAGCCCTCTGCACCGCTAGTCAAGACATTGGAGATGTACGAAGAGCCGGTGACAACAAGACGAGACGCTGTCGCCGATGACTGGACAATCGTAGAGCTTTTATAGGCCGGATGGCGCGCCATTCGGAGGTATTCTTCAGAGGCATTGTCGACGCTGATCTGATTACCTTCGCCTTCTTGGGGGAGTTGGACTTCAACGGGTCCTTTTGGATCGTTAGCTACTGTTCCCAGCTTGTACCCAGAGGTGAGAGAGTGACTTACTCTTCGACCCCGGCTGAACACCAGGCCTCTCCACGACATCATACCCCTCCATCTCTCCGACAACACTACCATCCTCCTCATCTATAAGTACAATTTGCCCATGCGCATTCTTAGTAGGCTTAGTCCCAGGCGAGACATATCCTTCGCCCGGGGCAAAGTTCGCGGGGTTATACGGCGCATGCTCCTTGGACACAGGCGCCGGCGCCCTCTCAAGGAACGCAGTGCACTGCGCCAAAATCGTCTCAAAGGTATCCACATCATCCTGCGACACCTTCCCCGGCCCAGTTCCGACTCCAGGAAACTGTATGCGGATGAACGCGCCCGCATCCGGACCAAGATCCCAGCGGGGAATCAAGTAGCTGGTCGGCGGTTGGTGGTAGATTTGAGTCGTCGCGGGAAGAGCGAGGTCGAGCTCCGGAGGAAGGTGCAGATGGAGGTAGAAATCCTCTTCTGCTGGCCCATTTCCTAGAGGAGTGGTGCTCGTTGGGACCATTAGGAGGGAGAGGTTCTGGGGTCCTGAGGGAGTGAGCTCGGTTTCTTCGCCATTTTGGATATGGTATGCGGTGATGTTGCTGATGCTGTAGAGCAACCGAGGGTCGTGTTCGGGTGCGGCCATTTTGGATCGAGCGTATGTATTGAGTGTGAGTCTTAGGGGACAATTTGAACAATTACTCTGTAGAGATATGTTCCGCCGCGGGGAAATAATGACGTCGTTCGGCGGGTATCAAGCGGCAGAAAAATATAGCCACCACACAAACAGATAGAGACAAAGAGACTAGAGAGTAGACAGTAGTAAAGCCCAGAGCAACGAGCCTCCTTTATATATCTTGCTACATCTCTGAGACGTTGGCGACTTTTCTTGGCGCTTGCGTAGAATTCAACAACATGGCTTATGTAAATCACAGGCTACTCCATTTTAGAGCGCTGCGCCACATTATATGCACCGCCACGTACTCAACGCCACAGTTATTCACCATTCAAAATCATGAGTGTGGCTTCAAAAACTGGTTGGATACAGAATCGTAGAGAATGTTGGGGTGGATTTCGACTGTTATGGTGCCAAGTGATGGCACATGTACACAGTCAGCGTCACCAAGGCAGCCATCCGTGGATGAGTGATTTCCAGCACAACAGAGCTAGAGATTGGTTTTTCCCATCGCTAAATATAGGGCGAGATGGCCATCCAAATCCTATCCGACCTCCATTTGGAGACACCGGCGGCTTACGATCTATTCGAAATACCCCCTAAGGCACCTTATCTCGCTCTCCTTGGAGATATCGGTAACGTCAGAGACGACGGCCTCTTCGCCTTCCTCGAAGCACAACTGCGCAAATTCCAGGTCGTCTTTTTCCTACTGGGCAACCATGAACCGTATCACTCCAACTGGCCGACCGTGCGGACCAAAGTACAAGAATTTTCAGACGCGATCACCAAGCGAAGACAATCCGAAAATTTCGGAGAATTTGTCTTTCTAGACCAGACGCGGTACGATCTCTCACCCGATGTCACCGTTCTCGGCTGCACACTCTATTCCCAAATCACCAAAGCCCAAGAACAACGCGTGAGCTTCGGCCTCAACGACTTCTACCAGATCGAAGACTGGACTGTTGAGGACCACTCTGCCGCCCATCAAACGGACCTAGCATGGCTCAACCAGCAGGTCTCTGAGATTGTCCGAACAGAACCCCACCGCAAAACTGTGGTGTTCACCCATCATAGTCCAATTGCTCGCGATTCGCGTGCCGCTGATCCTGCCCATGAGAACAGTCCCATCTCGTCTGCCTTTGCGACTGATTTGACCGACGCAGAGTGTTGGAAGGCTGAGCAGGTGTGTGTCTGGGCATTTGGCCACACGCACTATAACTGCGATTTTGTGGAGGAGCGGACAGGGACGAGGGTGGTTGCGAATCAGCGGGGTTACTATTTTTCGCAGGCGAAGGAGTTCAATCTGGGTAAGGTGATTAGCATGTGAGATAGAATCTCTGGTACAATCCTTTCACCCGTTCCTCTGAGTGTGTTGTAGACAAACGGTTACCTCGTGTGTTGTGCGGATTTACTGAGGATCCCCGCGGGCCCGCGGTTAGCCGAGGCTGTCTGCGCTTCCCCGTGATCTCCTCCAATACCGACAACGACATCTTGCCTCGTTTCTTTTTCTTTCCCTCCTTCTTTCTCTTCAGTTTCAAGAACTCGTGACTGTTTATTTCTTGAATTTAAGATCTACTTCCCTGCCCCTCCGCTATTATGGCTTCCATTTCCCGTGCATTGCGGCCCTTGTCCCGCGCTACTTCTTCGAGACTCGCAGTTAGAAGACCAGCTTCTTTCCGGCCAGTTCAGAGGTATGTAAATGTGCTTAAGGACACTATTTGTCTCAGTCCTGCTTTTTAGGAGGCAAACTAACCAGTCCAGCTATGCATTCTCTACCACCCCTCGCCGGCGGGACGCTGACCTCTCCCACCTGACGCCTACCCCGATCTCCCACCTCTCCGAGACCGAATCCCTCATGCAAGACACAGTATCCAAGTTTGCTCAAGAACAAATTGGCCCCAAGGTCCGCGATATGGACGAAGCAGAGTCCATGGACCACGCCATCGTCGAGCAGCTCTTCGAACAGGGAGTGATGGCTATTGAAGTCCCCGAAGAATTCGGCGGAGCTGGCATGAACTTCACCGCTGCGATTGTGGCTATTGAGGAGCTGGCCCGGGTTGATCCCAGTGTCAGTGTGTTGGCCGACGTGCACAACACGCTCGTCAACACCGCTATCATGAGATACGGTAGCAGTCAATTGCAGAAGGAGTTCCTGCCCAAGTTGGCCACAGGGTCTGTGGGCTCGTTCTGTCTTTCAGAACCTAGCTCCGGATCCGATGCGTTCGCGTTGCAGACCAAGGCCGAGAAGACGGCGGATGGGTACAAGTTGAACGGCTCGAAGATGTGGATTACCAACGCTCAGGAAGCTGGTGTGTTTATTGTCTTTGCCAACTTGGATCCTAGCAAGGGCTACAAGGGTATCACTTCTTTCATTGTTGAGAAGGGGACTCCCGGGTTCTCGATTGCTAAGAAGGAGAAGAAGCTTGGTATTCGGGCCTCGAGCACCTGTGTGCTCAACTTCGATGACGTCGTCATCCCTAAGAGCAACCTGCTCGGTGAAGAGGGTCAGGGTTACAAGTATGCCATTGGCGTCCTCAACGAGGGCCGTATTGGTATCGCCGCTCAGATGACTGGTCTTGCTCTCGGTGCCTGGGAGAATGCCGCCAAGTAAGACAACCCAATCCAGCCAAGCAATCCTCTTGCTAATATAGTGCTTACAGCTACGTCTGGAACGATCGCCGTCAGTTCGGCCAGCTCATTGGTGATTTCCAAGGCATGCAGCACCAGCTCGCCCAGGCCTACACCGAGATCACCGCTGCCCGCGCCCTGGTCTATAACGCCGCCCGCAAGAAGGAAGCCGGCCAAGACTTCGTCCAGGACGCCGCCATGGCCAAGCTGTACGCTTCTCAGGTTGCCGGCCGTGTCTCCGGCTCTGCCGTCGAGTGGATGGGCGGCATGGGCTTCGTCCGTGAGGGTATTGCTGAAAAGATGTTCCGGGACAGTAAGATTGGTGCTATCTACGAGGGTACGAGTAACATTCAGCTGCAGACCATTGCGAAGCTCTTGCAGAAGCAATATACGCAATGATTGAGATGATCTGTTCATCGATGATTTTCCGGTTTATCACTATCTTTTTTTTCCTTTATTTTCTTGGGTATACATGGCGTATCATGAGGGGTGGACTGTTCACTTTTCATTTTTCATTTTTTTTTTTTTTTCCTTTTTTGTTATGTATATCTTTTAGCTTTGTGGAGCATCATTTATGATAATCATTGTATGATAGATCATATCAACAATCGTGCATACCTTGGATCTCGGGCAATTTTTCTTTCCCTCCTTTTTTCGAGCACAATTACAAAGGAAAAAAAAAAAAAAAAAAAAAAAAAAAAAAAAAAAGCGATGACAAAAAAATTCCGGGGCGTGATTACCTGCATTCGCATTGCTGTATTCCCATAATATCGTCCCATCTTTATAAACAGATAC
>NW_024467298.1:820586-848592 GCF_000600275.1 Aspergillus ruber CBS 135680
AGAAAAAGCCCCAAAAAAAAAAAAAAAAAAAAAAAAGCAAAAACCGAGAACAAAAAAAATCTATAAGGCCCTTCAGGCCAATCTCTATCTTTACTGCAGTGTAGATCAACATACAGCCATGCAACCATGAATATGAATAACCTCGTGACACATAAGAATGCAACAAAAGAAATGATAAAAAGAAAAAGGAAATAAGCAAAATCAAAGGCTGGCGGACTAGATCTCGTTCCCATTCCATTTTATCCCTCCTATTCAGCGGAGTACGAGTGTATTCCATATCACACCTGAGAGATAGATAGATTATTCCAGAGAATGCATACTCAGTATGCTATATCGGTAAGAGCGAGGAACCCGGTTCCAGACCAAATCCCAGTCAAATGAATCGCTGGTCAAACAAGATGCAAATATGCGTGTGGCCCGCGGGTATAACCTCTTGTGCGCGACGAGGTTGGTCATCGGATTTTTGGAGGATTTATTTCAGTAGGATTATCATTATCCCTCGTCCCTCGAGACGAGATAGCCATGCTCTGTTTGGGTTTTAATGCAGAAAACGCCGCAATGATTCAGGTATCGAAAAACGTCGTCTTGTAGAAAGGTTCTTGGAAATGTAGGTTCGTCGAGATGAAACAAAAGGAGTCCTGTAAAATATCGAAACGAGAGTCAGTTATGGATGGATTATTTGCGTATTAAACTGCTTTTTACACCACACTCACGCTTCTGTGATCCAGCACGATAGCAAAATAGGCCCTTTTCTTAGCTTCAAGACGCGTCTTCACCCCCATGACCACGACGGGATGTAAAACCACCCGGCTCTCTGTCTCTCTGTAATGATCATAGAGTCCACTCTTTCAAAGGTAAACGAATTTTCAACGGCCTAGCCTCGCAGCTCGCGTCGTTGCCCAACAGACGGAAATCGGAACCTATGCAAAAATTTCTTTTGTGACCCTGACTCGCGTCAACCGTCTCTCAAGACTGCTGGTACCAAGGGTAAGTGTACTGCGAATGGTTCCCCTGTGGTCGGCCCAGGGCATTCTGAAACTGCGACTGCTGCTGTGGAAAAACTGGATACTCGCCAGGTCCCTTGTCCGGTGGTGGGATAGACGCATCAGGCATCGACCGCGGCGCAGCACCGTACGCCATCGCACCCGGCTGAGGGCTGTGCTGCGGCAAGTCATCCCCGTGGCTCGGGTGCGGATTGCTAGTTGGGTAATACTGCGGGTAGGACGGGGTCGTTGGATCTGGTAGACGAGTGCCACCAGAGGCACTGAAGCCGGGAATCTGCGGCGGTGCAACGGACATCGAAGCTGGTGCTTGGGATGGGATTTGGGGGGCTTGGAGTTGCCCTCCCAGCATGTATGACTCAACCCGGTTCGGATATTCTGTCTCTGATGTTTCGCAGAGGGATGAAGGCGACCGGGCTGAGTTGTAGTGTTGCCAGTCTGGGGCGAGAGATACTTGACTTGGCGTCGATAGGACGGATGGAGCTCGAGATGCTGGGTGTAGGCCTAGCGGCCCGGGTAGTTGTGGAGGAAGCGAAGGTGCTGGTGGGCTGTTGTAGGATGCTTTTGTTGTTGCCCAACTTGTCAGCAATGATGGCCACGCGACTGAACCATTACGATAAGATCATGGGGAGAAAGGAAGAGAAAAAAATCCTAGCAAGGAAAGAACTCACTATGAGGATCTGAGTACCCTGGCCTGCCACCCACTATCGCCAGTTGATTCCGTAGTCGATTAATTTCGTCCTCCAGGATAGCATTGCGCCTTACAACTTCATCAAACTGTTGGCCTTTTGCCTTGAGTTCCGCGACCTGCAGCTCCAAGTTCTCAATGTGCTCCTTTGTCCGCTGCCGGATGGTCCTTTGAGCCTCTCGATCATTCGCCCGTTTTCTCTCCAACTGTTCGGCAGACAAAGAGGTCACTTTGCGAGTCCCCGCGCGCGACTCTCGTTTTTTCGGCGTAGGTGTATCTCTGTTAGGGCTCATGGTGTGCCCTTTCGGATGTTGTCACGAGGACTGGAGGGTGGTGGTGGTCAGGCAGTTGTCTTGCTTTTATCAGAGCAGTGAGCGAGGCAGCGGGCTTTTGTTGTTATCGAGGTACATATGCGACGTCGAAAGTGTAAGGCGAGAACGGTAGTTCCAGAACGGGCAGCGTGGGGTACTAAAAGGTTCCAGGCTGTCTCTTCAAATCTCAATTCGTGACTGTAGTTGTTCCATCTGCGTGGGTCACCCTAACCTTGTTGCTATGTTTGTCTAACTCCGTAAGGAGGTGGGAAAAAACAAGCCGTTTGAGAATATCTGGAAAGACAATGGGCAGATAACCTTTTTTAGTGTGCTTTGGGGAGGAGCCTCGATCGGAGGAAGAGGAGTTGGCTGTGGCTCCTCTCCTAGGCTAGTAAATTCCTTTTTCGTCCCCCTCGGGCTAGAGTTCCTAAGAAATTAGGTATACGCTCTTAAGGATCGCTCCCTTCTCCAGATCGTCATTTAGGCACTCAACTAAATCCGCTTATACTATCTAGTTAATGTCCGAAGTCCCGAGAATACCGTCATGGGCATTTTTAGAAGCCGATAGATTGACTGATGCCATGAATATCATCTCGCCAATCCGTTGGGATTAGTACTGGTTAGGCCACAAGAGGCCGTGGCAGCAGATATGCCAGGCGTGTATGGGTCGGCTCTAGACGCGCCTCCTGACTTTCCCGACCTTATGCCGTGAGCATAGTTAATCCCTCTTCTAATTTCATAGGGGACAGTCGGTCTGGCGCGATTGGTTGGTTTCCATGTAGCAGCAAAGATCATGATACTGTATGTGCGTGTTGAGACCGGTGACGTTCCTCTGTTGAGAGAGCATCACCGAACTAGGCCCGGAACCTGTTTTATTTGTTATTTTATTTCTTTTTATTTTATTTTATTTTTCCCTCTCCTGTGACACCCGCCCCCCGTATACAAGTCAATTGTGTATTATTGTTGCTTTGGCGGGAATCCGTATATGGCACCGTGTCTGTAACTGTATTCATTAGGTGTTGTGGATCCCTGAGGACATTCAACGCCACATGGGCATGTTGCAATCCACCATTCAGCAGTTTATATGGGCCCCATTTCTCTACTACCCAACCCAATCGGCGTCAGGGGCCGCCAAAATGGAAAACCCGGGAAACCCTAGAGACACTGGATCGTACTCACTAGCGTACTCGGTAGCCAGCCGACCAGGAAAATGCATGGGGAAACAACTTATTGACTTATGCAGCCATTGATCTAACAGGAAGGAGGATTGCTGAACCAAACAAGTGGACAGGACGGCTAATACCGATCTTCGGCCTCTTATTTGAAATTCCAGTGGGTGATTTCCCAGGATCGACCTTTCTTGGCGGTCACTGAACCTAGAGGCTCCCCCTCTTAGCTTATTCCGGATCGAGTAAAAAGTACTCTACTCTGGAAGTGAAGCAATTCTCGTGTTCGTTGGCCGCCGGTGAGTTTTGCCGAACCACAGGTGTGAGTCCTTGACCGACACGGGCGAAGATCAGATATCGCGGTTATTACACGCAGCATCAAATCGCGTTGCTTACCTTACCAAGGCTAGCGGCATTGATTTTTGAAAGCCAGACGCCTCGAGTGTAGACAGGAAGCGCAAGAAACTGCTCCTTCTCCTTTTGCTTTTTTGGGACTTCTTCCGGCTCAAGAAAAATCGGGGTTTCAGAGTCCCCAGTTTCAAGACCCAGGCCAAACTCGGACTCGGGAGGAAAAGGTGGATTTCGTTGAGGAAATCTCTACGCCGCCAGGAGCAGGAAAAAAAAAAAAAAAAAAAAAAAAAAAAAAAAAAAAAAAAAAAAAAAAAAAAAAAAAAAAAAAACAAAGAAAGGGCAGTGTTCTTCGTATGACGCACATCGATCAGTTCTTTGCCTACCAGGCCAAGTTAGCGGATCTTTTAGCATAATTAGTTGAGAATGGAACCAAGGTTTGCTTCTAGAAACCATCCGGGACCCATAAACATACTCAAACTCTAGGATATTTCGGGGGGGTTAATCTCACTTCTGCTGCACTATTTTTTCCTCAGGATGATTAAATTCCTTCATTCCTTCATTCTTCCCACGGCTTCCCGTCCGAAGAGGTTGATTGTCCGTTGCGTCGGGAGATATGTGGGCCTGGCTGCTGCAAAACATAGATAGAGAGCCTGGAAGTCGCACCATGGAGAGAAGCCGTGTATATCCCTACTCCGTACAGGGGTATTCTTCTGGAAGACACTCCGATCGCCTCACTTGATCGACGCGGCTAATCGCAATAATTCCTAATTAAGTTATGTTGGAAAGCGTACTAAACCGCGGCTCTGTAGGCAAATGCCGACCAAGTGGCTTTTTGCTTCGTCCGACTAAACCCGTGTCAAGAACCCTGAAAGAACCCTTGTCGATATTAACACAGAGCACGTTTCTCTCGTTCCCATCTTGAAACAGAACGCAATATCGGAGTATCATGGTGCGGCCGGACGCTCCGTATAGGATACGAAATAAGCTAGCACAGGCGCCAGAAAGACCCGTGCTCCTTCTAGAAGTTCGGTTCTCTGGCGTTTTTTTCTCAATGATGCTGACATTTGCCGTCTCTACACCGCTGATATGACTATGATTCAAATTTTTGAATATCTTTGCCATATTCGAGGCAACAGACCGATGTCTGACTGACAATTTGGATGGTTAACGGGCGACTAACCCATCCTGGTCAACGATATGCCGTGTCCTTCGTCTCTGAGATCCGATTCTGCAACGGATACCCGCACCGTTCTATTATTCTTTGCTGATCAGAGCAAGGGCCTTTCCGGACCATTTGCCGGCAAACGAACACTAGATCTTAGACCCTCGAGACGAGGTTCCGGCAAGACGGAGGACCTTCTTGTCGGCAGTAGGCCGTAGATTCTTCTCACGGATAAATCTTCCGTACTCTGCGTAGCATACGAGAAAAAGATCGCCCACCTATCTGTCATCGTCTTTGCGGGTCTTGGGCATTCAAGACTGTTCTAGCTCAGATCTTGCTGATCGTACGGCAAACTGCATATGTCACAGGCTCCCTGCAGGTTTAGGAGAAAGTAAAAGACTGAGTATTTGATGACTCTAACGAGTCAGTGTGTTCCCACCAGAAGACGCCGGACGTTGGAGGAGAAAGCAAGCAAGTAGGCGGCTTGCGCACACTAATCCGTATTGGGAAGTCGTCCCACGTCACCTCTACAGTAGAGAGCTCATTCCCTCAATGGGACTTAAGAATAGACTACAATATCGCAAAGACAGAGATTGGATTTCCTGTCTGAGAAGCCTTGGGTCGTAATTCAAAGCGATCCAAGCCTCGGACCCAGCCTTGTTGACTCGTATCCTCAGGCAATACAATGAGCTTATCCAAAACCTCTGAGCGACTTGTAGACAACAAGTGTATGGTAACTTGAATGAGACCCCTCGATATGCCGTAGTCTGGGCAACAGTGACGGATAACAAGAGATCTTAGCTGAATTCTCAAGGGACAAGGTGTCTCACGATGCCTAAAAATTGACCGTTAAGAGTGCTGTGACACATCGCGTCCGGAGGATAGTATGGGGTACTCCACGCCTAACGACGGCTGGGGATCTTGAGGCTGTATCAGAGAATGTCTCTTCAATCCGCCAGCATGTGACGATGAAGCGCCATCACTCTCAAGCAGTTTTCGCAAAGGATGGATGGTCACAGTGTGTTCGACACATGAGAGGTTTGATGCATGTTTGTCTTGTGCTTGAGGTATGTCTATTCTCATACTATTCCAACGTCTGTCTCATCGCACAGTTTCAATATCATAATTTTTTAGCCTATACAATGCCTGAGGAATGATACCCTGCTGGCACGTTTCAAGAGTTCCGTGTCTTAAGACGTAACTTATATAGAAAATGTTTTCAATATCAAGCACTTTATGCATGTTTGGATTCGGTATCAGCTATTCTCGTCTAGATATTCATCAGATGCGTATCTCAGTCTTGGGAGAATTTTCTACCAGAACGCTATGGAGTTGGGAAATGATGGTGGAGGATAGAAACTAAGTAGGCGGAGTCGGCGGTCAGAATACCGTACGGCAGAATGAACTCTTTTGTGAACACATCACCGAAAAGAAGCCAGACTACACTACCCATTCCTTGAGCAAGGCTATGTGATCCAACAGTCCGCATATTCCCATAAACTGTCAGGATGGACCCAAACTACAAAGCCCGGAAAGAGGCCTTCGTGTCGGACCTCTCCGGAGGAAGTATACTGGAAATCAACGCAGTCACTTTGGTCGCACCGGTACGTGGATCTCAATTGCTTCTTTGATTGTTGTCTGTTGACTGACGATGTGCGATTAGGTCGCTTTTTTTCTGTGGTCTGTCCTTCAATCCCGCCTGTCGTTCTTCGCGCCGTACAGTGCTGCCGCATTTGTCGTCGACTTCCTACTGAACGTAACGGCCATCTTATTCGCAACGACATTATATTCTTCTGCTCCTCTGCTCTTAAACCTCCTCATCGCATCTCCTGCCTTCCTCCTGCTCCGCAATAGCCCTCGTTCGCACGCTCAAAAAGCCAAACCCCCACAAAGAGAAGCCTCGAGCAAATCACACGATGCTACAAATCAGCTCGAGTCCCTACCAATCCACCCGTTTCTCACAATCTACCGCGCCGCCATGATGATCATCACCTGCGTTGCTATACTGGCGGTCGACTTTCGCGTCTTTCCCCGCCGCTTCGCCAAGGCTGAGAACTGGGGAACATCGCTGATGGATTTGGGCGTGGGCTCGTTTGTGTTCTCCGGAGGAGTAGTATCTGCTCGCTTGCTTCTCAAGGGCAGGAGCAATCAGGCTAAGAGGATACCGTTGTTGCAGAGGTTTATAGCGTCAACCCGCCATTCCATTCCACTGCTGGTTCTGGGTTTGATACGGTTGTACAGTGTCAAGGGTCTCGACTACGCGGAACATGTGACAGAATACGGCGTGCACTGGAACTTCTTCTTTACCATCGGGCTTCTGGCCCCGTTCGTGGAGATCTTCGATACCTTGGCTGCCTTTATCCCGTCATATGAGGTCCTTGCTCTGGGAATTGCTGTTCTGTACCAGGTCGCTTTGGAATCAACTGACCTGAAATGGTACATTATGGTTGCAGACCGTGGGCTAGATCTACTGTCCAAGAACCGGGAGGGTGTCTTCTCCTTCTTGGGTTATCTGGCCATTTTCCTAGCTGGTCGGGCGATTGGCGCCCGTATCATGTCCCGGGGCACGGCAAAGACACTGCAGCAAGCAAGAAAGAGCGTTCTTGTCCACTTGGGAGTTCAGGCGTTGGCGTGGACGGCCCTTTTCGTACTCAACTCCACCTACGCGGGAGGCTATGGGGCCAATATTCCAGTCTCGCGACGCCTCGCAAACATGCCATACGTTCTCTGGGTTTGTGCGTTTAATAATGCGCAGCTCTTCCTCTTCTGCCTCATCGAGACCATGTTCTTCCCGGTACCTCGGACACCGTCTAAGGAGGGCGAAGCGGAGCGCACTTCATCCGCGACCAGCCCGATCATGGCGGCGTTCAATAAGAATGGCCTCGCGATCTTCCTTCTTGCGAATCTCCTCACAGGAGCAGTAAATCTAAGCATTCCTACCCTCGACGTCAGTACGGTTCAAGCCATGGTGGTCTTGGCGGGATATGCGGCAATTCTGACAGGAGTTGCGGTGGGATTGGACAAAGCCAACATCAAGTTGACGATTTGAAATATTCCTGTGTATTCTAGACTAGTTGTATATTATTGAATGCGCACAGCATATTGCTTTATTTGTACTACTTTGCAAACATGTGATCATCGGGCCCACTCGGCTATCACTGTTATTTCACCAGTACTCATCCTCCCATAACCACTTCGACACTTCCAATTTAACTTCAGTATGACTTCCAACCAAAACAACCAATTCGTCAACTATCCAGAGCCTCGCGAAGGCCCTCTAGCGCCTTACCAAAATGAAACCCAGTCGATCCCCGTCTTCCGGGGCATTCCACTGGTAATTGGAGCTACATTGTGAGCAAACAAACACCCTAAACCACACATTCCAGCAAACCGAACCTAATACGTGGAATTCTTCTAGGATCCATAACATCGGGTTCATCCAGAGCCATTTCTGGAAGAATGCCGGCTTCGACGTTATCCACGATATCCCCCAGCTCAAGCAATACTCCGCCCGCTACGATCCCACCGTGATCCCGGTGCGCCGCGATCACACCGAGACTGTGACGGACCCTCCTGCGCCAGAAACGAAAAGGCAAGGCAAGAATGGATACTATACGTCGGCGGATTATCATGCGTTTTACAAGGCTGCGGAGTTGTCTCCCGTTGATGTCGTCGAGACGCTGTTGTCTCTGATCCGGCGCGATGCGCAGCCGCCCGGTAAGCACTCGGTCGCGTTCCTTGAGTCGAAGGTGGATGCAATCCGGGCTGCAGCGGAGGCTTCTGCGGGACGGTATAAGAATGGGAAACCACTGGGTCCATTGGATGGAGTTCCTGTTGTCGTGAAGGATGAGGTGCATGTGAAAGGGTATGACCGGACGCTGGGAACGAAGATGGACTTTAAAAATGGGCTGGAGGGGACGTCTTGGTGTGTGAGGAAGTGGGAGGAAGTTGGGGCTATTGTTATTGGGAAGACTACAATGCATGAGCTAGGATTGGGTGAGTGCACATATAGCCAGGTGCATGGGCAGGATGCTAATTCAGACAGATACAAACAACAACAACCCCAACTACGGCACCCCGCGCAACCCTCACAACCGTGACTATTACTGCGGTGGTTCTTCAGGAGGTTCAGCCTACGCCGTCGGGACAGGACTGGTCCCCATTGCCCTGGGCGCAGACGGCGGAGGCTCGATCCGAATCCCTTCCTCTTTCTGCGGTCTTTGGGGACTCAAGCCCTCGCATAGCCGTGTCTCTGCAGCACCTACCCTAGGCCTCGCACCTACAGTCGGTGTCTACGGACCCATGGCAACAAGCATCGACGACCTCGCCCACTCATACCGTATCATGGCCGCACCACCCCCAGCATCCGAAGACTCAAATTCCTCCGCTTTCCCTCCCCAAAACACACCCATAGACACCAACAAAACCAAGAAAATCGGCCTCGTCCGTGACTGGATCGACCGTGCCGAACCCCCCGTCCGCGCCGCTTTCGACAACGCCCTCGCCTACTACAAGAAACAAGGTTACGAAACCATCGATATCCACATCCCCTACCTCCCCGAAGGCCAGCGTGCACACGTCCTCACTATCATGTCCGAAATTGCTTCTGGCTTAGAACCCAAGCGGCAAATCAAACACCTCACTGCGCCAAACAAGGTCCTCATGTCCGTTGCGGCATGGCAGATTCTGTCTGCGGATTTCCTCGCTGCGCAGCGTCTGCGGAGTCTCCTCATGTCACACCTCGCGCATCTCTTCCAGACACATCCTGGTCTACTCATCTTCACGCCCACCACCCCGATCCCGGGGTGGAGGATTGACGGCGGGGAGTCAGATCTCGCACATGGCCTGTCAGACGGAAAGTCTTCCGTCAGGAACATGGAGTACGTTTGGTTGGCGAACTACACAGGTTGTCCTGCTATTTCTTGTCCCGGCGGTTACTCTGATGATGGCGTGCCAATGGGCATCATGGCGATGGGTGAATGGGGTGCTGAGGAGGAGTTGATTGCGTTTGCGAGAGATGGGGAGAGCCTTTTGGAGTCTCTTCCTGAGAGCTTGGCTCCTGCTAGTGCGAAGGACGGGGACAAGGAGGGTAAGGGGTTGAGGGTTCCGGGTGGGGAGAATGGGTTTTGGGAGGATGTAATTGCTAGGGCTGGGGAGAAAGCTTAGGTTTGGATACTGTATATAGATGTTTGCTTAAGGCGGTTAGTTAATCGATAATGTATGAAGGGAGTTTTAGTCGGACAAAGAACTAACTAGAAATACAAAAGACTTTTCTCAAATCCAATCTCTCAACCCCCCAAAATCAAACAGCAACAGCATGTCCCTCCAACCCCATCCCGGGGTACGACTTGACCGAAATCAAATCATCACTGGCCTCCGCTTTCCCAGACCCGAAATTCTTCAAATTCCACTTATCAACCCCCTCAATCCCCTTCAAATCACCCCCAAATACACTAAACAGCTCCGAACTCAATCTCTCATACTCAGAGTATTCCTTGGGCCAGTTCCCTAACCGCTCCACAGCAAGTTTAAGCAGATGCAAATGCTTCCGGACATACTTTCCCGTCCGCTCTTCGGCCCCTTCTTCGGGACTGGCCGGTTCAGACTCAGAGCCCGATGAGGCGGCTTCGACCATTTCGGTGGCGCTGGGGTCGATGAAGACCCGGAGGGCGTTCTCATGCAAGCCCGCAGCTTTACGGTAGTATCTGTATGCGAGGTCACGACGGTCCTTTTGGTTCTGGTACCCCTGCGCGACGCTGGTGTACATCTGGGAAAGCAGGATGGTCATTTCAATGGAGCTTGGATGACGTGGCCCGTGTACGCGAGCGCTGTTGTACATCATATCCTCGGCCAGCCGGATAGCAGCCATGTAATCGCCGACCAGGTAGCGGGTGATAACAAGCATGCGACCGAGAGCGAGGGTGTAGGATGATTGTTGTTGCCAGGGGGCGTGCCGCTCGCGACTGTTCCACAGCGAGGTGAGGACCCATTCCAGTGTGCTGTAGTCCTTCTGCTCGTCTAGGAGGCCGATTAGGTTATTTAGGTTGAGGAGGTCGAGCTGGGAGAGATCGATCTTCTTGAGTTTGCAGTAGCTCAGGATATCGGTCATGATGATTGCGGAAGTGTTGAGCATGTTCTTTCTAGTTGAGGGATCGGGACGGGGTTGGATGTCACGGCCGGAAACGGTGAGGCCGAGCTTGAAGCCTAGTTTTATGATTGACATGGAAGAGGAGAAGCCGTCGTGGGCGCGGATGAATTTGAATGAGGTCAAAGCTAGGTCGCAGGCGGATTGGTAGTCTTTTGAGGAGAGGTGCTGTTCGACACGGTTGTAGCTGGCGATGGCAACGGAACGGAGGAAGTCGTGCGATGAGTGTGTACTGAAGTATTCCAGGAGTG
Organism: Aspergillus ruber CBS 135680; assembly: GCF_000600275.1. Classification (NCBI taxonomy): domain Eukaryota; kingdom Fungi; phylum Ascomycota; class Eurotiomycetes; order Eurotiales; family Aspergillaceae; genus Aspergillus; species Aspergillus ruber. Next base: position 831,662 of record NW_024467298.1, read on the forward strand.
TGCTGATGAAGACCTTTGCCTGGCTGGCGCTCACTTGGACCTTCTCGTTCTGCGTTGAGACGAAGTAGTTGGTGATTTGGTCCACAAGTCTCGCGGCGGGGGACCAACGGCCTCTAGAACGGAGGAATCCATGTAGACGAGACACAGTCCCGATGACACTCTGGAAACTGCTCGCCTTCGCGGAACTGATTTCCGCCCTGAACTGCTCAAAGTATAGATACTCAGCTGTCAACGAGGAGTATATCTCGTTCACTGTCAGTGATGACTCCTCTCGCTCGCGGATGCTGTACTCGAATTGAGCCAGGAAGGCCAGAGTCTGGCGATGCTTGACAGTCAAGTCAAACTTGGCAGTGCTGATGTTCACGGTATCCTTGGCGACGATCTGGCGATAGATCTCCTGCGAGAGTTCCTTAGCACGGTGGACTTGACCTGCTTCTATGAAGCTGGAGCCGATGTGTTTGGCGGCAGCGGTCAGCTTCATGGTTGAGGTCTCTGTCACCAGCACCTGGATGGCTGCTTCTTGGAGAAACGAGACAGCAGTGTGTGTTTCGCCTCGCTTGGCATATAGGGAAACCAGCTCGTCCATCTGCGAGAGCGAATCTTGGTGTGCCCAGCCATTGGTTGACCGGGTAGTTGCTAGACGTCGACTTCGGACCGAAATTACCTTCTTCATCTGCTCTTTGGAGACGGACTCTGTGGATGAGGAGACAGAAGCACACTGGTCTTCGTAGATTGCATCCAGTGTTGCCCGGATGTCCTCGTAATCGATCTCTACTTCGTTCGACTGTGCCTTGAGCAGTTCTTCGTAGAGTTGCACTGCCTCGGACTCGTACTTCGTAGATTCGCGACAGATGTTGGCCAGCGTCTGCGTGGCCTGGATCGTGATTGAAGCCGTTGCTCCAAAAACAGTCGTGCACGTCTTCCGATACTGAGCTGCCACGTCGTGAATAACATGGACGTCTCTCTGGACCAACCGCAGGCACTGCACGTAGTTATCAAAGACCGACTTCACGAATGTCTGATCCCGAAGCTTAGGGTTGACGTTCGTGTGCGGTAGGGTATTGAACAACACCGTAAGCGGCTGCAGCGCGTCAGAGAATCGTCCCTGGTTGAACAACTCCGTGACAACAGCAATCAGCGGCTCAAACGCATCCCGATGACAAGTACTCGAATCTTTATTCAAAGCCTTAAAAATGCGCGAATAATAGTCAACCGACTCCGCTCGCGAATGCGTCATCTCAGCCAGGACCCGCAACTCCCGAAGCACAGTCGGATGTCCCTCTCCAAACCGCTTGCTATAGTCATTAAGAATATCCTGGTGGATGGGGATCAGTTTTTCTGTCTGCGTTGTGCGCTCGTACACGCGGAGGAGATCCTTGGTCACCCGGTCGAGCAGCTTGTCACCGGCGGGTCGAGAACGGCGCACGGCGTGGTAGAGACGGAGACAGACGTCTTCTTCTTTGGCCGAGCGGTGGCGGTAGCGGTAGCAGTTTTTGAGGTTTTCTGCGAGGTCGACGCAGTGCTCGACGTTCTCGGACGGAAGGACGACGTCGTGGACGGAGGGGACGAATAGCACGGGCCAGATTACTAGCAGGATCTTCTTCAGGGTCTTGGTGGCGTCGCGCCAGCGGTGCTGGGAGATGTACATCTGGACGAGGGTTGTTGTGGCCGTCGAAGAAAATTGATCCTTCTTGGACGCGGACGCAGATGTACTGCCAAAGACCATCTCCTGCAAACTCGACTCTGTCATTGTTGACGTCGATGTTCCCGCGCTCTGCATGACTTCTTTGGAAGTAGACTGGGCAAGATTCTGGAGCTCTTTATGTAGAGAACTCTGTGAACTGATATTCTGGGCGCACTTCTTGAACACATTGAGAGCCGTGCACGATAATCCAACGGACTTCATGACTTTGGCGACTTCCATCAACTGCGAGGCTACCGCTTCGGAGCTGGACATGGTGTGCTCGTACTCCTCCCAGAAGCCCGAGAGAACCGAAGACGCTTCGTTTTCTCTCTTCTGAGATTGCAAGAATTTAGAGTACAGCAGGGTCGCCTTGATATTCTGTAACTCCAATTGTGAAGATCGTTGCAAGCGGAAGTCTCTGCTAGTTCGCTGCCAGATCTCGACATATGTGCGCTCTGCAGCCCTAGTATTGCCCTCGGCAGTAAACTTCTCAGCCCGCTTGATCATGGCGTCGAAGCTGTAGGACCAAGAAAGGAGATCATCTTCTTCCTTCTCGTTTAGCGCGAGAACAGTGCCCTCCTGGATCGACTCCCGGCGGCCATTGAGCTGCACCAGCAACGACTCATCGGTTGACAGGGACTTTGACCGGGTATGGCTCTCTGTAGAGGTTCCCTGAATTGAATTCAAAACTTCCTGCGCCTTGTGATCTTCCTTAATTGATTTGTAATGCTCCGACAGCTGCGTCGATGCCGAAACAACCGCCTCGCTCGTGGCGCCGTAGTGGATCTTGTAGCATTCCACCAGCAGCTGGAGCATCTCAGTCCGCTTCGTCATGACATCGGTCTTAGAAGCCGTGACCCGACTAGCGGTGATATCCAAGAATTCCTTGGTGACTTGCATGGTGATGACATGCTGCACGGAGAGAACATTCTGGCAGGTCTTCACGGCGTGGTAGAAAACCTGGGTTGCCTGTATCTGTGACACGTCCCAGAGTGGCCGGTAAGCAAGAGCCTGGCAGAGGACTGCCTGTAGAGTGGCTGCGTGGTTGCTGGTGAGGACTTGCTCGTAGATGCTAGTCTCTAGTGTACGCAGGCTGACCAGCGCCGGGGTTGGCTTGTTCTTCCACACGGTCGTTTCAAGCAGCGGCACTGCTGGGGTTGTTGGCATGACGGGGCGGAGTTCTTTGCTTGCAGTATTGATTTCCTGGTCTGTGGTGCAGCCAAATGCAGTCTTCACATGATTCACCCAGTACCGGAGAGCAAAGTCCAGGAGTGGGCACTTTTCCAATTGGGTCGTTGTGGATGATTCATCCGAGAATGTCAAGGATGGCTCGCTGCCGTTGGCTACGCTCCTCTTGACGTAGAGAAGCAATCGCTGAGCCAAATCCGCGTGTCTATTCTTGATGGCGGGCAAGAGGGAGCCCTTCGTGGATGCATCAGTGATAGCTGCACGGATCTGGCCATGGCGCAGATAGAGCATGTTACCCTGGTAGAACACCAGCGACGTCACCGGCTTCAGAAGAGTCAGCGGGTTACTGTCCTGGTCCACAATGGTGCCCTTGTCCAACTGCACGGAGAGAAGAGCAGATAACTCCCGTAGTGTCATCGGGCGGGACGCAGTCGCGAGCCAAGACAGAATCTTCTTCCCGTCTTCATGTAAGTCTGACCCTAGGCGATGAGAGACGAGGTCTGAGACGGAGAGGTTTGCTTTCAACAAGCTGTCAATGGCCTTAGTCACACTCTCCGCGTTAGGATGATTCTCATCACGAATCTTCTTCATCGCGAGCTTCCCCCATAGGAACGAGCCATTAGCAGCCTCTGTGATACGGGTAACGTTTAACTCCCGCTGCTCCTCGGGCATCTGGTCAAATGCCGGAAAGTCCTGAAAGGCTCTCTGGACAACAGCAGCCACGTCGTCGAAGATTAATTCCGGAGTGATGTGCACTGCAGTCTGTGCCTTGGAAACTGTAGCTGCCGACTCCTTCTCAGAAGCTAGCACGATTAGTTTAAGCTTAGATGTGTTAGCAGCTGCATCCCGGAGTCGAGTTAGCAGTGCGGACTGGCCACAGCTTGCTTCGTCGACGCCATCGACGACGAGGACGAGTTCCTTAGCGCCTTGAAGGCTAGCTTGGAGGGCATTTCCGAGGGCAGTCCAGAGGGTATTGTCGTATGTTTCGTTGTCGATTGTCTTTTGGGACTGGGAACAAGCGCCTGAGAGGATTTGATAGAGGTCTACGTTGCCAATGCGGCCGGCGAAGAGTTGGGAGAGGATAGATTTTGCAACTGCGCGAGGAGTTGTGTTGGCTGGAACTCGACTATTGATTGGTACAAAAATCGGCTTGTAGTTCACGCCCCCAATTGGGTATTGCAGATGGTCATTAATGACTGTTGCCAGGATGGACTTTCCTGATCCAGGCTGACCTGTGATGGCCATTGTGTGCTGATCACCTTTCAAAAAACGGTTGAGGTACGGCATCAACCAGAGACAGGTCGATTCCTCGCGCTCCTGGGCGAAGTGTGCGGTGTTCTCGGTAAAATTTGCTAACACTGGATCTTCGGGCTCAAGCCATTGCCTGATAGTTTCGAGCTTTGCCACTAGAAAAATATAAGTTAGAAAGCTATCGCCAGAAGATGGAGAAACGACTTACCTTTAGTATCCACGCCTTCCTGCGCCAGCTGATGACTCCACATCAACTCAGCAACACAGTCGCACCTGGCACGGAAGCTCTCAATAGGTGCCGCAAAGGTGCTATAGATGTCAATTGACACAGATCCAGATGTCAACTGTCCCAGCGAGTCGAGGAAGTGAGTAGACACCCCGACAACGAGGGTGACCAGATCCGCCAAAGCCAAGATCAGCTGGTCTCTAATATTCTGAGAGACGATGAATAATTCAACGCAATCTAGTAAGTTACCTAGGCCCATAGAACAGCGGTAGAAGAAGCCGAAAAGGTCGAGCAGAGCGCTGGAGTTTTCTTCTCCGAGCTAGATGTTTTCAGTGTCGGTCTCGCCCGAAAATTAATGGAAGGAGGCATACGCCGAGTAAACTCGCGCAATGAACATAGGCCAACTGCGCCGCCATGTGGTTATCCCCCGCGAAGCTCTCAACAGCCAAATCAAACGAATGCAAGCGCTCAACAAATAACCTTGCCCACACCAGCGCCTTATCATAACTGCTCCCCTCCGCTGGCAACTTTCTCATTCGCTCAGAACTGACCCATTCTAAAATGGTCTCGTAATCTGCTCCGATGAGCCGTGAGGGGAGGATGTCACTGCTGCTGCGGTTTGCAAGTGAGTAGACTAACTCAGTTAAGGCGGAGTTATCCGTGCTGGACTTGCGGGAGTTGCGGCGGGTAATTGAAGTGTCTCCATCTCGAAGGATATCTGATACTCGGCGTCCGCCGAAGAGGAGGTCTGAGGTAGGAGGTTCGAAGTTGTGGTGGACGTGTGACTGGAATGTTGCCATTTTGGTAGTTGTATGTGTTGTGTCAATATGTCTATTTGTGTCTGGGGCAAGAACATACTTGCCTTTTATATCATTTACTAAAATCGGTCATGTCAGAATGATTTCAGAGGTTATGTCTTCCATAGAATAGTGTTATGGGATGACACCATGTACCAGAAGTTCAAAATAATACCCGAGCGCATACGCAAACCATATTATCATAGACAAGCAATTGAATAGCAGTCTGGAGAAGTGTCTGACTGAACTGTATACATAAAGGGAAAAGGTCATAATGCTATAGTATCAACAAACACTATGCTGGGGTTACATTCAAACTTGCTTTTTTGCCATGCCTCGAAGGCGTGGTAGAACCATGGCTGTTGACGGCCGGTCCAACATCAAGATTTGTGGGGAATCCGCATGCGGAAGTGACAGAACGAGATCCCCTTTGTATGTATCAGCTTGGAATTGTCTAGTGTGTGTTGTTTCTTTGTTGTTGTTGTTGTGGGAGCAATTGTATCTCTTCAAGAATATTCAGGAACTGGCATATGTGCAGTCATAGCGATGCACTGGCTGTCAAGTTAGGGTTCATATTGTCAGTACTGGTCAGCTGACTACCCAATAAAATGGTTGCTTGCCATCGCCATCGCCCCCAAAGGTAAATTGGTTGGTTCTGATTATATTGAGCCAAATCGCCTCTACATCATCGGATATCACTCCGGATTTGAGGCATTTGTTACACTCGTGATTTCATCCATCGGACTCGTATCCGCTGGGTATTTCTTTCTACAGCATGTTTTCTACTTGGTGCAGAATCGGAAAGACCGATCCTTTTCGAGCGAGTGCGTATTGTGTATATCCTATGTTTAGAAGCTCGCTCTATTATCGCTTGAGAGATATACAGATTTACGTCATGCATAGTCAGAATCATACTCTACTATATATGAATCGGGTCTTCTGATTATTGACCGGGCAATCGAATATTCTTGAGTCACGAACAACACTAGAATGAATTTTCGAATAGCCCGTTTAACCGCCGCCAGTAACACCGAAGCAAGATGTTTGTTGCTTTTTCGTCGCAGGCCTGTCAGAGCAAAATGATTGCTTGTCAGCCTCCGGTCCCTGGTGAAAAAGAAATGGCGATCTTCAACACCACCGAATCACTGCGTCCTTTCACGCATGGCCATCCTTTACTGTGGCAGTGCATTGACCGGGATAAGGCTGGGATGTTCTCCAGGCGCTGGATGATTATTCCTTTTTTTTTTTTCCTCTTCTGCTTATTCACAAGAGACATCTAAACAAAAGGATTTCCCGCTGGTTCGAGATATCCCGGGCTTAGAAATACTCCGCAAAGCGGGGTCGTATTAATATTGTTGATATTTGATTGCCTAACCCTAGTGTTTTAGCTTGTTTTCTACCGGCATGGTATGTACAAATTGTGATGTCAAGTCTGATACAGAATGTCCAATCACCTGCCAGCCAGTCACTAACCAAACTGTACAACTTACAAAGTCATGGCGAACTGTAATTCCTCGGCGACTGGTTAATGAGATACCCGGTCCTTGTACCTATGATACAACCAGGTGAGACGGGCAAAGGGAGTACTGCAGCACTCACGATTCATGTGACTCTTTCTTTGTTAGTTGCATGAAGACAAACGGGTTGGAAAAATGGGTGATGGTGACCCCTCACCTGCAATAATGTACATATGCCATATATCCATATCAGCCACATATCCCATGCTTTACTCGTTACATCAATCCTTCTGCAGTGCTCTCCCATGAGAAGCACACAGCTGAATATCGGACAAGTTCTATCCGGGCAGAAAGTGATAGCACGTACTCAATAGTCTATACTTCGAGCGATCAAGGGACTGCCTGTGTACCATGTACCTGTACACCCATCGCCGTCCAGTATATTTGAATTATTATGAGTATTATTATTTTGCCATGCTCACCAAAAGAGCCTCTACAGAGTTATTTCCAGCGTCAAATCCCTGTCAACATGATCACTGGACTAAAAGCCATGCCATGCTGACACCTGCCATTGCACAGCGCAGCGCAAACCTCGGCGTGACGATAATTAAAAAAAATGTATGTCACCCTGTCCCTCGCTGCCCAAACGACCGGGGTCTTTTTGTCATTTGTCGTCCTGTCTTGTCTGTCTTTGTCCCGCCCATTTGCTATCGGTTCGGACCGTTTGACGGCAAATCCTCCTCTGCTTCAATTCGTGTCAGCAGCCCTAGAGCGAAGCAGAGGATCGTGGGGCAGCAACCATGTACAGTATTTGCATTTTTGTTTGCGGGGCAAATTTTTTTTTCCCCTGTAACTGCGGTGTAGTAGTAAATATGCCCATGTATCTATGTACCTGTCACAGCCGCCAGAGCTTTTCCACGTCACTCGCTGGCGAGTATCTATCCCGCAATATATGACAATTAGACAGACAGATAGACACGGCTATAAGGATCTGCTTATGCGGGGCTTGCAGCTTTCTTTTTTTTTTTTTTTCTCGGTATTTGGCACGAAAAGAGTGTGATATCAGTCCGAGCCGCCTTGTTGTACTTTTATAAAAGCCCCTCCCCCACCTGCTCGTCAAAGTACTTCAGCCTCTGTTTTCTTCAAATTTTTTGGTGACTTGCTGTCAATTCACTTGCGCAAACTGAGTCAGTCCCGTATCTTGAAAGTTCTTCTTTATTACCTTTTCTCAGTTGTTACTCCTCCGCGGCAGCGGCTATAACAGAAGTACCGATGCCCCGACAACCAAAGCTCCGTCCCAAGACGAATATCCCCGGTCTACCAGTGAATCTATATAATCTCACTGCGGTAGCGCAACTCTCTGAGCTTGAATGCCAACAAGAAATGGAGGAAAAACCACAGCGCGTGTTCCGGGTCAAGCGCAAGCATGTCCTGAAGGCTTGTGACCGGTGCAGGATCAAGAAGACCAAGGTTAGTACTTTGTCTTCTCTTTGCTCTCCCTCTGGCAGAAACTGACTGGCTCAAGTGTGATGGAAAGCAACCCTGCAACCGCTGCGCCGCGTATAATCATCCGTGTCTGTTCCGGGAGAGAAAGGCTACTCAGACGAGGGTGTACTCCAAGGGGTAAGTCTCCCCAAGAAACTATGAAATCAGAAAGACATTAATTATTTAGCAATAGCTACGTTGAACTTCTCGAATCCAACTTATCCATGGCCGTCAAAGGCCTCCAAGGCCTCTACAGAATCTGCGCTGACAATCACTGCTTCCCCGGCGACCCCCTACAAATGACCACCGACGGCCACCCCCTAACCCACGACATTCTCGATCGAATGGGCATCATCAGGCAAGCCGAAGAGATCCCTGAAGACTCGAATGAAGAGCTCGAAGACCTGCAGTATCTACGGTACCTCTCGAGCAACTCGACCGACAGTGCAACGACCGATCCGTCTCCGGAGCCTGCTACGCCCTCCCAGCCGACCTCCAGCATCTGCAGCCCTGTCGAGTCTCTGCACAAGCCATTCAAGTGGGAGGTTGACATGCTTCCAACCCAGGCGGAACCACAGCAGCAGCAGCAGCGGCAACAGAACTACCAATACTCCGGCTACTCGGGTGCAAGTTACCATACTCCCCAACAACACCAGCAAGGCCTGATAATGCCCCGGCTCTCCCTCGACACAACCGTCAGCTTGGAAAATGACATCCCTTCATGCACCAGCACCTGCACGAGCGCCACCCTTCCCTCTGCGGCGGCCAGTCACCACGACACCCCGCTCGCGTCTCCGTATACGTACTACGCGGGAGACCCAAACACCCGCATTCATCCCCCAATGATGCTGCCCACGGGAATAGACACGAATCCTCATACTCAGTCTCAGCCTCACGCTCAGACGGCGGCAGCTGGTCTGCCCCTTGATATTTTGAATGCGTATCAGCAGCATCTTTCTACTTTGCAAGAGCAGCAGCAACAGCAGCAGCCGATGTATGCTGCTGTTGCGACGGGCTGGACTTTTTCGTTAGATAGATAGTTGTATATGTCTTTATCTATCTTGTTTATTTTGTTTTTTGTTTCTTTTTTCATGTTATGTCATAGACATGACTTACGAGTTACGCATAACGATTTGTTTCGCCTGACTTTTTTTTTTTTTTTTACCTTTTCGATTCTTGATCTTGATTCAATTTCGTTGAGATACCACCATCGCACATCAATCATTTGCATGGCATGGCCGGGTTTGATACCCTTTGCTTTTCTGATATTGATTTCAGGAGTTTATCCTTTATGTTTTCGGGAGTTCTGTCTGCATTATGTTCATTCGTTAGATATCACACCACCATACCCCTGGTTAGGATATGAGATATGAGAAAATGAAAGAAAACTTGGACGTTGTCCAATATCTGCGGTTTTGTTTTATGCCCTAAAGATCATTTTCTTGGCATGTATTTATATATTATGTACTTTCTAGATATGCAACTGATCTTGTGCAGATTATGTGGATTCCTTAGTCTATATAAGATAGTTTATATTTTGATGTCTATTTGCTTCTCATTATACATCATTGCTCCCAATTCAGTCATCCAAACCAGACTACTGCTCCCTCATTATCCATAAAACAAACACGTTACACAACCAACCCAACGCCCCACCCACTCTCTCGGACAAAAAGACCTCCCCATTTTCTTCCCATGTCAAACAAACCTAAAGCGGATAAACAAACCTCAAATTCTCCCGATCCGTCATATCCCCCAAAAACCCTCCCCTAGCGTCCTCCTCACTCTCACTCCCCTGCTCCTGCCCACCATCCTGTTCCTGTTCCCCTAGTCCAAGGGTCTTTTCTCGAAGTTTATTTTGATGGTTCAGATAGAGCCGGATTATTAGACACATCATGGGCGATATGAACCAGAAGGCTGTCATGAAGGACCATGGGAGGACGTAGCGGGGGCTGTATTTTGATTGCCAGAACCTGCCATGCACCTGGTTAGAGACATAGTTTGGTTATGTTATTATCAACTAGGTTTGGATATACTCGGGTGAAATCATATTCGCAACTGCCGCCGCAACAATGCACGACGACATAAGAGTGACTTTCTTCGTATGCCCCGTCGTCGTCGTCCCCGCCCAATTCAAACCCAGCAAATACGACGGTTTAAACGATGAGATCTGCGTCCCCACCACCAGTGCTACTTTATTCGACCAAGGGGAGCTAAGCTCGATAATACCCCCGATTAAGCATGGGACGTAGGATAGGGCGCAGGTGTATCCTGTGCCTAGGTTTGTGGCGTAGAGGAGGGTTGCGGAGATTAGGATTAGAACCATGCCCCATAGTGGTTTTGCGATGTTGAAGAGGGCGCTCTGGGCGGGAGTGAAGCCGAAACCGACGAGGATCAGGGGTGTTTGGGCGGAGGTGTTGTTGGGAAGTTCGTTGAAGAACATGTGGAAGCTGTCATCATTCCCTGTGAGCAGTGTGTCTGGGTAGGTGTAAGGGGTTCCGAACATGAATAGCCAACTTTTAACATCCAGAAAGCATTCCTTGACGTGTTTCCATTTCCATGTCGAGTTCACAATTCCAGCTCTTGTTCTTCGAATCATCTCAATAGTATGCACCTTCTCCTCTGTCGACAACCACTTCGCTTCAACGGGCGTATTCGGCAGGAAAAACACCAATGGAAGGAATATGGCGAATGTCACAATCGCGCAGGTGATATGCAGCCATTTCCACGATGCAATACCCCCAATCAATGTTCCCGCATTGTCATCTTTAATGAGCTTGTAAGCGACCATAGTCAACATGACATTAGCAAGAGATCCAGCCGTCCACCATAGCAACTGAACCCAGGGCGATTTCTTCGGAGGGAAAAACGCTTGATGCAGAATTGCCGTCGACGGCACGATCTGCGATTCCGTCTATCATATCTCAGTATCATATCTCAGACCCAAAAAATGAACTGGGGAAATGCGCACCAATCCCAGCAAAAACCGCACAGCCATCATCTCCCTCCCCGTCCTAACTGCCGGATGAACTCCAACCAATACTGCCCAGCAAAACAACGACCCTGTAATAAACCTCTTATGCCCGACCCTCTGCGACACCCATGCCCCAGGCCACAACGCCACCAAATACCCGACATAAAACACAATAAACAGCTGATTATACTCGTTCTTTGTCATTTTAACATCCTTGAAAATGCCCATCGTACTCGCAGACGAGAGCGTCGCGCGGTCGAGGTGGATGAGAAACGATATCCACCATGTTTGGCCGAGGAGGTAGAGCAGGTTTTTCCGGATGAGGTCGGATTCCTGTGCGGGTGAGAGGGGGTTTGTGAGGGGTTTGTGGGTGTTGTAGAAGGTGGTTGTATCATCGGCGTCCTTTTGATTGACAGGGGTTGTTGTTATGGTTGGGGTTCGTTCGGCTGTAGTATCCTTGGAGGTATCTGTTTCGGCGATGGCCGGGGATGTAGTATCTTCGGCGGATTTGGACATTGTCAATCATCCATAGTTGGTTGGAATTGAATCAATTGTAGAGAAAGCCATGTTTTATACCCCTCACAACAGATTGCCGACAAAGTTCGCCGTGGATTAAAAAAAGTCTGCTGCTAAGCATTATATCACTTCCAGTTATGCCGGCGGGGGAATGCAGAATCACACACGGTCCTCGTCACAGTGAAGATGCTTTCCATGTCTAGACTAGTCGGCAGCAGTCATCCCACTCTGACAGGGCACGAGCAAAGATTTTCATGCTCAATAGTGCTCGCACCTGCAGAGTCGGAGTCTGAGCGCCAGTGACAGGGCTGTAGGCCGGCGGTAGGAGCCGAGCTATAGAAGTGAAGCAATTCAAACTCCCTAAATGCATAGTTAAAGTAGCTAGCATACAGTATAACCCGGTCCCAAATACAGAGAAAGAAAAGAGAAAAAAAAAAAAAAAGAAGATTGAATCACGCATATCCATACCCTGGGGTATATATAAACCTTTACCCCTCTACATGCACGAGGTAGAAAAAACATCATACAACAAAATTGGTGAAAATTGAATAAAGTATCCCTCCTATGGCAATCAATCATCCACATCAGTCTCGGTGTTGGTATCACTGGTATCACCCGCATCCCCGTCGGTATCACTCTCATCCTCGTCGCTAGAGTCAGAAGGCTTCTTCGCCTTCTTCTTCGGCGGTTGGCCAGTCTTCAAAGCCTGCATTTGTCCGGCAATCGAATCTAATAAACTAGTTAGCTTTCATTCATCTTATTGTGTAAAGGCCAGGTACTTACCCTCATCCGGTTCACTAATGTCATCCTCCTCCCCAAGAGCAGCGGCCTTAGCCGGGTCCTCAACGTGCAGTGTAATCTCCTGCTTCATGTCAAGGCCAATATAGCTGTCACAGTTCATGTGCATCACAAAAGTGAACGCTCCAACCCCAGGGGGTGCCTGGAACTGCATCTTCAGAGTCTGCATGTCGAAAGTCGGGTTGCCGGCCTCATCAACGATCGGCTTATCAAAAGTCGTAAAGGTGAAAGGAGGCACGGCCATCTTGCCTTGCTTGGAATCGGCCAGGAAGATGTGCCACCGAGGCGAGTGGTCGCGGGCGAAATACGGTGCGTGAGCCAGGGGGGGTTGGACGGGCTCGAGCTTGTCGGTCTTTCCTCCGTTGGCCTTGTTCTTGGCGGGTTTCCGGCCCATAAGAGCGTCGAGGTCATCCTCATCCGGATCAACGTCCTCGAGGTCTTCGGGTTTGACTTCGGGAATGTTCTCGTGGCCAGGGGGGACAAATCGTCCCTTAACAACCAACTGCACCAAACTGCTGGGAGTGATAACTTTCTCGCCCATGACCTTGAAGAAGGCCCTAGAGACTTCAAGAACAGGAAGTTGCTTGGCAACCTTAATCGCGGTTTCATATTGCTGTTGTGACAAAAGACCAGCACCGACTGTGAGACTGTGCCGCTTCTCCTCGTTGATATCCATGAACTTCTGAACAGTGAGATGGTCTTTGGCGTCACTTCCTTCAACAGAATTCACAACCTTGTCGGTAAAGTGAGGGAGTTGCAAAAGCGGCGATGCGCCCGGAGCAATGGCCTGGATCAGATGTTGCGAGATACGGAAAGCGTTCAACATAGGACGAAGGTTGCCGAAAGCGAGTGCGATGGCCTTGAATGCTTCGTTCAGAGACAGAGCAATCGGGGCGACTTCGTATTTTTCTATGGAGAATTAGAATCAAAAAATTGCAATGGCGATTTTCGAACTTACCACCGTTAAGAGAGGCATCTTCCAAATCGACACGGCCTAAGTACGCCCATAACAAAGCGAGCGCCTTTCTCCGACTAGACTCTTCCATCTGCTTAATAGCTTCCCGGTCCTCAGAGGAGAGGAACGTAGAACCCTCAGCCAAAACCAATTTCTCAAGCTTCCCAAGACCAGCATCTGCCCGAGATCCCTTGAGCGTCTCAGTGAACTCTGCTCCCGAAGACAACGCGTTAACAATGCCACCATCGGTGATATCATCTTTGTATTCCCGGAACATGTTGCCCGCACTCGCGACGAGAACACGCTCCTTTGTGTACCGCTGAGAACCATACCACCATTTTCCGACGATATAAGGCAGAAGCACCCCGAGAAGACCTCCGTAGACCAACAGAACATACTTTCCGAATCCCTCGGTGACAATGAGTTTCGGAAGAGCAATACCGATGCTGAAGCTCTGCTTGCCGTCCGGGTGACCGTACTGGACGTAGTTGTTACGGATCTCCTCATCGGTCAGCGCTTTGTAAGCCTTGGTCAACTCAACAAATCGATCGTTGAGTGTCTCGATGGTCTCGTTCTTTGAGGGGTCAGGTCGGATCTTGTCAGGGTGGTAGATGAGAGAAAGGCGCTTGTAGTGTCTCGAAATCGCTTTTTCGTTGGCGCTCTATCAACAAAACAAACGGTCAGCATATTCCCGCGCAATAGATCCACAAATTCGAATGGAGGGACGAAGCCACGCACCCTTGAAATACCCAAAATATCATATGGATCCCAGATCTTAGGGGTCGATCTGGCAGTAACAGTGATCAAGTAAATCATCCACGCCATCACCGCATACCCAATGATCACGGTGATGATACGCTTCACTCGATATTCCTTGCGCAGGCGTTTGCGCTTCTGGGCTTCGATGAGGTCGACATGTTCGGGCGTGAAATCGGAATTTATCCGTGGTGCGGTGTTTTCGAGGTCTAGACAGTATAACAGTTAATTGGGTTATCGGTATTGAAATTCAAAAGACACGTACTCTTGGTGGGTTTGAGGAGGTTATATGTGAGAGGGAGAGTAACGAGGCCAGTAAGAGTCAGGATGAAGAATGGGAAGAATTGACCCTGTCATGACGAGAGTTAGCCAGTCTATACATAAGAACCATACAAGATGCCACTCACCTGCTCGTCATAGGTGTAGTCTGTCGACATGGTGAGGCGAAATCAAGCAGACGGTCGCCCCGTCCGTAGCGTGGAAGTATAAGCAACACTAAACCACTGTTTTCGACAGAGTAGAGAAAACCTTTAGGTGGTCAAAATCACAATCATGTCCTCCTTCAAACGGACAGAAATACAGAGGGAAAGAGAAAATTGTCCAGCATCTTGGATTATTATCGCATCGGAGGTTCGTCCACTTGTGATCGACCGTGTCCTTTATTGAGCTCACCGCCTGCCTGTTACAACTAGTGTCTGAGGCTAAGTAAGGCTGTTTTTTAAGGCAGACCAGACAATAATAAACTACGCGCTACCAGGGGTACTTATTATAGATAGAAACGATGTGAAGAATTTTCATGATGGTTCATTGTGGCTGAATTGCTACTATACAATCATTTCCATCATGGCCAGGCTAATTGTAGGCCTGAATTGGAACAGTACAAGAATTGGTTTCGGTGACAGGAATAACTATCGCTAATGAAGTCCCGCCTTGCTTCCACATCCACAATCCCAAACCGAAGACTCATTTCTGAATGAGTCAACAAATGTCTCGAGGGATATCCATTGACTAATACCCTAAGCGTGACATGAGCAGAGATCCTCACGCTGCTGACAGCAGAGGCGCAGAGATCATCAGCTACCGATCTACTTTGCAGGAAACTCAAGCGTCGACAACCATATGTACGGTTGGACACGAATTCAACCCATCAAAGTAAATAGCAGCCGATGACACTGTCGCTCTGTAGCGCAGACGCGGAACCTCTGGGCCAGAAGTCATATGGCCAAGTTTTTCTGGGCCAATCCAATATCCGTGGATATCTTCATTGCTACAAGCCGCAACTTGGTTGTTCCATTGAATCCGGTGGATGTCACGATCGGCGGGATGTAGTGTGGTCCTCTCCGTTGAATTGTATCGAGAGGTGGTATGGTTGTTTTCTGTTCTGTTGTATTCGGTGCTGATTTTCTTTTTTTCGTTTCATAAATCGAAGGACGAAATCAGGACATCGTGAAGACAAAAGCGCATAACTTTTAACTTTTTCGTTCAATCATCCGGGGAGTCTCGACTGTGAACTTAGGAGATGTTAAGAATTCGTTCGATTGAAGGGATAAAAGTAGAGCATACTTACGAATTGATGTAGTCGAGACCGCCAAAGTATTCCAACATGCGATAACAAATACCAACATCGCCCTCGGGTTCACCACCAAAGAGTCGGCACTGCTCCGTTTCAAGCCGCAGTGGGTGATCGCGCGTCCAATTCACAGATCCATAATGCCAGGTCGGGGCGGGAGATTGCGAGAAGGGATCACTGTCGATCGGAGAATCGATGGTATCGATGTTGCGATTGCGGTTTGGTCTTAATCGAGAACGGCGCCTGTTGTGTCTTTGGCCCATTCTATCGATTGGAGGATTAAACAGGTGTAAAATTTTCTTTTTTTGTCGTAAATCATGAAATCAAACAAAAGCATTGGGAATCGCAAGAATCACCAAGAGAGAAGATTAGGCATTGAGAGGAGTGATCAACACCCCCGAGAGGATGTGATGAATTGAGGAAAAAAAGAAAAAGTAGAAAAGGAAGAAAAGGACGGAAGGGAGTGAATATATACACAAAAGGGGTGGTGTGAGTCACTATAACAGAGATGCCAAATAAGGTACCCATATAGGCAGACCTGTACTCTGTACGATCACCCGTCGTTCCCGAAAAGAAAATTTAGACCATCGGGTTCCACCAGGAAATAGTGTGGTTCCACCAGTGAGCTTGCAGTCTAGAAGCACGAATACCCAAGAGCAGGTACATGGGCGCAGGCTATTGCTTAATATTGGCGAGAGCTAGTCAGAAATCATGTCAATTGTGGTCATAGCCTGACCCTAATCACGAATGCTAGAAATGCCAATTTTCGCCCACAAGGTCAAATCACGCCATTTGAGGAATTCCTCTGAGAAAATCCTGTGACAAAATGACCTCATCCCGTCATTTCCCTCAATTTCCCTTATTCAGAGAGTGGCCTGACAATGACTGGATCTGTTTCATCGGAGTCCCAGACATTCACTCCGGTAGCTGTAACATACCGTTTACTGACCATACAATGACCATACCATACACCACCGATGCCGGCCCGATCCCTCCTGCATGTCTGCCAAAATACCGCATTTAGGTGGTCCCTGCCGGACGGTCCGATCGGCGCCTGACGGGTCATGACAATTCATCGTACAGCGTACTGTAAATTCAGATCGGGATCGCACAATACAAAAATAAGCACGCATAACACAACGCCGCTTTTATTGGATATCCTGACCACATTCCAGATCATATCATTACCGTCACTATGTCAGTGATAGAAAATGATAAAAAAAAGTGCAATAATTGACTCGTTAGGCCATGTCACTCCTGGCAAAAGAGGGATA